>NC_133125.1:167045460-167356984 GCF_048418815.1 Hemitrygon akajei | reverse complement strand
TTTTCAACTAATCCCATTTTGTTCATTTTAATTACCTCCACCCCACCCTCCCACCAAATTCTACTATCCCCTTACAGCAGAGGAAAGTTACAACAGCCAGAAGCCTGAAATTTCACACTACCAGGTTCCAGAACAAATCTTCCCTTCAACCATTCTGTTCTTCAACCAACCTGCAGAACCCTAATCACTAGAGATTAACAGTCCTATGACCACTTTAAACACTTTGCTCTAAAGTGGGCTTAGCTTTTTGTTTTCATTGTTTTTGTGTAAAGGCTATATACAATTTATGTTTTTCTTGTGAAGACTGCTATATTACTTATCTGATGCTGTGTGCCCGTGATGCCGCTGCAAGTAAGTTTTTCATTGCACCTGTGTACTTGTTCAAATGACAATGAATGTAACCTTGACTTCAAGCAGTTACCTGTTGTAATTGGATCGAGTCCTGTGTTAATGAATCATGAGAGGAACCATGAATTGTTTTGATGCAATGTAACCAAAAGCTGGCTTGGAAAATATCCCAGCACGGCATTCCATTGTCTGCACCTTCTCTACGAGTACTTAGGGATGGATAATAAATTGGTATTTGTTTTGTGTTGTCACATGTCCCAAGGTGCAATGAAAAGCTTGTTCTGCAGACTTTTCAAACAGATCAATTCATTACACAGAGCATTGGGGTAGAATAAGGTAAAACAACAACAATGTAGAATAAAGTGGAACAGTGACAGAGAAACTGCAGTGCAGGCAAACTATAAAGATCATAATGAGGTAGATTCAGAGGTCAAGAGTCCAGCTTATAAAACAAGGTCCATTCAGGAGACAGATAACAGTGTGATAGAAACTGACCTTGAGGTTGGTGGTATGCGCTTTCATGTTTTTGTATCTTCTGCCTGATGGAAGGGAGAATGTCCTGGGGGGGGGGGGAGAGGTGACCTTGATTATGCTGGCTGCCTTGCTGAGGCAACAACAGCTGTAGACAGAGTGCATGGGTGAGACGCTGGTTCCTGTGATGTATTGAGCTGTGGCCAGAACCCTTCGTGGTTTCTTGCAGTCACGTGCAGAGCAGTTACCATACCAAGTCATGATGCATCCAAATAGAATGGTGATGCATCCTTCTATGATGTCTTCTGGGGTGCATGGATAAAAATTGGTAAGGACTGATGGTGACATCCCAGATGTTATTGGCCTCCTGAGAAAGTAGAAGCGTTGGTGAGCTCCTTGGCCAGGACATTAACACAGCTGGTCCTTACAAATCCAGATCTTGAAAAATGAATAATTAAGAGAATATTTTTTTAATTTTGAAGTGTTAAATCTGTGTGTTTGGGTCTGACACTTATTCTCTCTCCCTGTGCTGTGCAGGAGAGGATGGCCATGCTGGAGAAGTTCCTCTCCTTCCGGAGGTTTGCCCTGATCCTACCATGCTGCGCCCTTGGTCTGTTCCTGGCCCAACACTTATTTAACACGGCAGATTTGGAGAGTCTGGAGGGCGAGAAGAGCCTGCTCAGACCTCCCTTCAGCATGCTGATCAGCTCTGATCGCTTGTGCACGCCTGGCTACTACTCTGCCGTCGAGCTGGGACTGGCTGTGCTGCGCCCCCGGGAGAAACCCGAAGCGCCAGGTGCCTCAGGGAGCGCGCTGGTACTGAACAACCTCAGCCTGGAGGAGGCAATCCAGAGCATTCATAGCATGCTATGGGGGAAGTTACGGACTGATCTCCCACAGAGACACTGCCCTCCCCCAAACACAATTCCACACAATTCATTACATTGATCATTACAGGAAATATTATAATAACGTGAGTTAATACAGTTTTAGAATAGTTTGGATCACATGCTAAGATACAATTAGATGTAAAATCATCATTGGTTTGTTATCATTATTTCTGCCAAGGCTAGCATGGATACAACCGCAGTTCCTCATGTTGACACCTCCCCCTACTCTCGAACGTTCTACCCTCCTTACGCCATCCTTGCCCTGTTTAGTTATGTTATACCTCAAAATGCTTTGTACGACCAGGCAGTTCCTTATTTGGACCTATGTCTAACACTATTAGGGAACAACGTCTGGTACGTCATTTGTTGCTGGGTAAGGTTCCCTTTTGGCTGTCCAACAACTAATATAAAGTACCTATAAGGTAATTGATCATTAACTAATCATTGTCTTTTAATCTATACCCCTATTTACCTATCCCTTTACTCCATCACTGGGGGCCGCCCAAAATGTTGCCACACTTCTAGCACCAATAATGTGGCGACAACTTACCCATACATCTTTGGAAAGTGGGAGGAAACCGGAGCACCTGGAGGAAAGCCAGGTGGTCACGGGGAGAACGTACTAACTGCTTACAGACAGTGGCAAGATGGTGCTGTGCTAACCACTGCGCCACTGCTGCACTGAGACTGCATTAACGCATCATTATTAACCAGTAGTAACATATTAATAAGCATCTCACGGAAATTAAAATGATAGATTCATAGTTATATGGCACAGAAACCAGCCCTTTCCTATCCAAGTATTTATCTATCTGTGCACCTATTGTGCATGTCAAGTGTAATCAACTACAGCACAGTAACAATAAACAACTTCCATGGATTGATTTAACTTGCATCTGTACCACTTCTCAAACAAAAATCCAGGTAATTCAACAACTTCCACCAAAAGATTTAACATGCATTTATACCACACCTCAAACATAGTAATCCACCTACAGCTCAGTAACTAAACACCTCTGGGTGAAAATCTTGCCCCTCAGATCCCTTTTAACTCTTAATCTCTCTCACCTTAAACTTGCACCCTTTAGCTTTAGTCTCCCTTACCCTGGGATTCTAACTACCCTATTAATGCTTTTCGGAGTCTTAATATGCACTGTATGGGCACCTCTCAGCCTCCTTTGCTCCCTAGCCTGTCCAATCTCTCCTGCTGACTCAAGCCTACCAGTCTAGGCAACATCCTTGTGAATCTTTTCTGCACCTTCTCCACCTTAATCACATTTTCTGAAAGGATGTGTTGGCTCGTAAGGAAAGGTTGGACAACCTGGACTTGAACCTACTAGAGTTTAGCAGAGTGAGAGGCAAGTTGATTAAATCATGTAAGTCATGATGGTCCCAGAGTGGTGTAAAGAGGATATTTCCTCTTCTGAGAGATTCAAGAACTGTGGGTGACTTTCAGAACTGAGATATTTTTTTCTCACTCTGTGAGTTGGGCCAAGTGGCCTATTTCTGTACTATATTACTGTAGGACCCTATGACTAAATGTTTTGCCAGCCTTTAGACAAAAGAGATGCTACTGATGCTGGAAATCTTGAGAACTCACACAAAGTCTAGGAGGAACTCAGTGGGTAAGGCAGCATTAACGGAGGAAGATAAACAGATGATGTTTGGGCCAAGACCCTTCATCAGGTCTGGAAAGGAAAGGGGCAGTGGACAGAATAAAGTGATGGGCGAGGAGGAGGAATACAAAATAGCAGGTGATAGGTGAGTCCCGGTGAGGGGGCAAGTCTTTAATCCTGTCTGTGTGAACATGTGGCTTTTCCCCTGGTCCTCCACTTTCCTCCTACAACTCAAAAAATATGGATTAGTAGGTTAATTCACCACTGTAATTTCCCCTAGTGAATGGTAGAATTTGAGGCTGGTGTTGAAATTTATTTGTTGGCTGTTTTAACTCAGCAACCTCCGATTTAACCCCGGCCAAATCATGGGACAATTTACAATGATCAGTTAATCTACCAACTGGACTGGGCGGAAACCGGAGCACCCGGAGGAAACCCATGCGGTCACAGGGAGAACATACAGACTTCTTACAGGCAGTGGCAGGAGTTGAACCCAGGTCGCTGGTACTACAAAGAACTCTGCTAACCACTACTCTACCATGCCTCTCTGGGAGATGGTGGGGCAATTTAAAAATGGTATGATTGTAGGATTGGTGATGGTCAGTACAGACTCAGTGGGCTGAAGGGACTGTTTCCATTTTACCCTTCTATAACTTTAATTGATCTTAGTTCCTTGTAGTAGTGTGGATACCAAGCTTGATTGACAAGGAGTTACCTGATCACTTCCATTCTGACCAACCGCAGTGACATCATTATCTTCAGCCAATATTGTGATATAAAATCACCACCTAGGTATAAAGGAACTTGGAGAGAGAAAATATCTAATCTAGTACAATCCAGGTCTTGCCCTCTTCTTGCTACCTCCAAGCAGGATAGAACCAGACTACAGCGCACAGTGAGGACTGCCGAGCGCATCATTGGAGCCTCCCTGCCCTCTATTGTGGACCTGTACTCTTCCAGGTTGAAGAAGAGGGCCGGGAACATCATAAAGGACTCCTCCCATCCTGCGCACGGACTGTTTGATCTGCTTCCGTCTGGTAGGTGCTTCAGATCCCTCCAGACTAAGACTAATAGGCACTGGAGAAGTTTTTTCCCTACTGCGGTCACTTTGCTGAACAGTTAACTGCCGGTTAATTGTCGGCTAACTATTACTTGGATTGCACTACCTGTATGTAAAATCTATATTTTCATTTATATTTATCATTATTATTGTTATGAGCAGAGAGACAACATTTGCCGGAAGTAAATTCCTTGTATGTGCATAGGTACTTGGCGATTAAAGTCTGATTCTGATTCTGATCAGGCAGGAGGAGCAGGAGTCCTGGGTCTCATACCACCAGGTTCAGGAACAGTTATTACTCTACAAC
The DNA here is from genome assembly GCF_048418815.1 of Hemitrygon akajei. Taxonomy (NCBI): domain Eukaryota; kingdom Metazoa; phylum Chordata; class Chondrichthyes; order Myliobatiformes; family Dasyatidae; genus Hemitrygon; species Hemitrygon akajei. The sequence goes on along the minus strand of NC_133125.1, from coordinate 167,352,292 downwards.
CATCAGGCTCCTGAACCAGCATGGATAACTTCTCTCACCACCACTCTGAACTGATTCCACAACCTGTGAACTCACAGTCAAACACTCTCTTATTATTTTTATTTGCACAGTTTGTCTTCATTTGCACGTTGGTTGATTGTCTTTGTTCATGTATAGTTTTTTGTGAAGTTCTATTGTATTTTTTGTCTGCAAGGAAAAGGATATCACAGCAGTATGTGTTAACAGATGCGTACTCTGATAATAATTTTACTTTGAGAAAAGAGGAACTGGCATACAGTTCTGAGAAGGATCATCTTGGGTAACACCATCCTGATGAAGGGTCTTGACCCAAAACATCCTTTCCATAGCTGCCGCCTGACCTGCTGTGTTCCTCCAGCATTTTGTTAGAATCAGAATCAGGTTTATTATCACCGACATGTGTTGTGAAATCTGTTAACTTAGCAGCAGCAGTTCAATATAGAAGAATATATATATAATATAGAAGAAAGAAATAATAATAATTACAATATACATATATTGAATAGATTAAAAATCGTGCAAAAAAGAGAAATAATATATATTTAAAAAGTGAGGTAGTGTTCACAGATCAATGTTCATTTAGGAATCGGATGGCAGAGGGAAAGAAGCTGTTCCTGAATCACTGAGTGTGTGCCTTCAGGCTTCTGTACCTCTTACCTGATGGTAACAGTGAGAAAAGGGCATACCCTGGGGGCTGCAATCCTTAATAATGGACAGTGCATTTCTGAAACACCGCTCCTTGACGATGTCATGGGTACTTTGTAGATTAGTACCCAAGATGGAGCTGCCTGAATTTACGACCCTCTGCAGCTTCTTTTGGTCCTGTGTAGTAGCCCCCCCCCCCCCCCATGTCAGACTCTCAGAATGTGTTACTCTGGATTTCTAGCATCTGCAGAATCTCTTGTGCTTATCTTTCTCTATCACCCACCTCAGATGCATCAGCCAAAGGTTCAAGCGATGCTCCACGCTGCCACACGCCAGTGTCATCATCGCGTTCCACAACGAGGCCTGGTCTGCCCTCCTGAGAACTGTCTATAGCATTCTGCACACCGTCCCTGCCCTTCTCCTCAGAGAGATTATTTTCGTGGATGATGCCAGCACTGAAGGTAGCATCACAGGCTCTTTATCAGATACTGTCCCTTCCTTCAATAAATTGCATTTCTACTCCCCATTTCATGCAGTAATATATTCCACAATGCACTTTCAAGTAGCATTAACCACAACAAATTACCATGTTACCATAAAAAAAGATAAAGATGTATTGCAAAAAAGTAATAGTGAGTTTGTGTTCAAGAGTTCATAGATCGTTCTGAAATCAGATGGTGAATGGAAAAGAAACTGTTTCAGAAATGTTGAGTGTGTGTCTTCAGGCTCGTATACTTCCTCCCTGATGGTGTAATCAGGAGAGGGCTTGTCTCAGGTGGTGGGGGTCCTTAATGACGGATGCTGCCTTCCTGAAGCACTGCCTTTTGAAGATCGTCCTCTGTAGTGGGGTGGCTAGTGGCCATGATAGAACTGGCTGAGTCGACAACCCTCTGCAGCTTTTTTCAATCCTGTGTATTGGAGCCTCCATACCAGACAGTGATGCAACTAGTCGGAGTGCTTTCCAGGGTCTTTCTGTAGAAATCTGCTGGAATATTTGGTAACATATCAAATCTTTTCAAACTCCTAATGAAGTATAACCTCTGGCCTGTCTTCGTCATGATTGCATCAATATATTGAGCCCAGGATAGATCCTCTACGATGATGAAGCCCAGGAATTTGAAGCTACTCACCCTTTCCACCACTGACCCCTTGAGGAGGATTGATGTGTGTTCTCCCAACTTGCCAATCAGTTTTGCTCCTGTATTCACTAAAACAACAAATTTCATAACTTACGTCTGTGACAATAAACCTCATTCTGATTCTTAAATAGGCACGTGGATGAAAGAAAACTGGGGGGCTACACCGGAGCAAAGTGTCGAATTGATCTTGGAATAGGTTAAAATGTTGGCACAGTTGTGGGCTGAAAGGCTTCTACTGTATTTTCTATCATTCTGAATTTAGGAGGCCATTTCAGCTCATTGTGTCTGTGCTAGCTCACAGGACAATCCCAATCCCCTTGTAATGTTCCCTGTCACCTATCAAAAATTTTAAAGATTAGTTTCATTTGTCACATGTGCATTGAAACATACGGTGAAATGCACTGTCCAAGGATATGCTGGGGGCAACTGCTTCCGATACCAACACAACCTTCCCACAACTCTCTGCATGTTTCTGGAACGTGTGAGGAACCCAGAGCAGCAGGAGTAAACCCACACAGTCACAGGGAGAACATACAAACTGCGATGGGAATTGAACCCCAAACCCTGATTGCTGCCGCGCTGCCCTAAAGGTCCGATGCTTTACTGACTGAGCACAGGCACTTTCAGCATTTACATGTTCAGCTGTAGGGCCTGTTATCGCGCTGTATAACTATGTAACACCCTGGGAAAGGTTTCACTGCTAATGTAAGGATCTTTCTGTAGAAGTGGTGTTTGGGTTATGGTTATAGACAATGGGTGCTTTGGAAAATGAGCCATCCAATCAGGGGAGTGGACACTGGTGTGCACTGGGGTCTTTTGTATGGCGGGAGATGAAGAGAGAAGAGCAGGAGAGAACCGGTTATAGGATTCGACCCGGTGGAGGACCGTGATTTGATGGAGCAAGGTGCCAAGGTCTACTGAGCATTGGTGAATATGACTTTTGGAAGAGTTGAGCTCCAACTTGTGCACATTTGACTGTTTAATTATAATAGACCCTCTTTGTTTTTTAATTTATTTTCTTTACTAACCCTTTAGTTAACATATTTAAATATCTTTAATCATATGGACGGTGCTGTCTCTTATTTCTTGGCAGTGAGTTGAAACGGCAGCAAATCGCACAACATTCACACAAACCGAGGTTTGGGGTGGGAGGACCGTCCCAACCTCACGGGTTTGGCAGGATTGGAGTATGTATTCCCTAGACTCACACAGCCCAAGGAAACGGTGGGGGGGGGGGGGGGGGGTCATAGGATTATAGCTAAGGAGTGTTGGAAATGGGAGGGATGTCACATGAGGTGCAGCTTCCATCAGGAGACACTGACACCATCTGCCTTCTTGCTTCCAGTCAATCTGAAGGAACCACTGGACAGATACATGGAGAATCTCCCCTTGGTCAAAGTCCTGAGAAATTCAGCAAGGAAGGGGTTGGTTTCTGCCAGGCTGCTGGGGAGCTCCGTAGCAACGGGAGAAGTGCTGGCCTTCCTTGACTCACACTGTAAGTGGCGTCAACCGTTTATGCAGCACGGTAATGATTCAGCATTTGTTGTTAACTATAATGTACATACAGAAAATGTTAGAAACACTCAACAGATGAGGTTGTGTCTGTGGGAAGAGAAAGAGATACTCTTTCAACCTGAAGACTGGGATGCCTTGGTAGCATAGTGGTTAGTGTGACACAATTAAAGCTCGTGGCATCAGAGTTAGGAGATCAGTTCTGACGCTGTCTGTAAGAAGTTTATTCAGAGTGTGTGTGTGTGTGTGTGTGTGTGTGTGTGTGTGTGTGTGTGTGTGTGTGTGTGTGTGTGTGTGTGTGTGTGTGTGTGTGTGTGTGTGTGTGTGTGTGTGTGTGTGTGTGTGTGTGTGTGTGTGTGTGTGTGTGTGTGCTCTCCAGTTTCCTCCCACAGTCCAGAGACATACAGGTTAGTAGGTTAATCGGTTGCTGTAAATTGTCCTGTGATCAGGCTAGGGTGCAATAGGTGGGTTGCTGGACGGTGTGAGTCATTGGGCTGGAAGGGCCTGTTCTGTGCTGTATCTCTAAATGAAATAAATAAAGACCCTTGGCCAGAAGAATGAATTCCCTGAGTTTCTGGAACGCGTAGATCAGTGCGCACACTAAAATCTGTAATTGGTTTGTTATTGTCACATGTACTGAGGTACAGTGAAAAACTTTATTTTGCATGCTGGGCATTGAGATAACAGAATAACAATAAAACAATGCAGAATAAAGTGTAGAGAAACTACAGTATAGGCAGACATGGCTCAGAATATAAGGCCATCCCTTTGGAACACAGATGAGAAGGAATTTCTTTAGCCAGAGAGTGGTGAATCTGTGGAATTCATTACCACGTATGGCTGTCGAGGCCAAGTCATTGGGTATATTTAAAGCAGAGGTTGGTAGGTTTTTGATTAGTCAGGATGTACGATGCAAGATGCAGGGCCATGGTGAGGTCCAGTCCACCTTATCATACTTGGGTCTGTTCAAAAGTCTTAAAATAGCAGCATAAAAGCTGTCCTTAATTTGATGATATGTACTTTGAGGCTTTTTTGTCTTCTGCCCAATGGGACGGGGTAAGAGAGAATGACCAGGTGGGTGGAGTGTTTGATTATGCTGATCGCTTTAACAAGGCAGGGAGAATAGTAGATGGCATCCATAGGAGGGAGATAGTGCTAGAGGGTACTGAGCTGGCCGAGACAGGAGCAGTGGCTTGTTGACCAGGGTTTGGGACAGTTGAACAGCACTGAAGTCCGTACAATCGACACATTTGCACAGCTGTAGAATGGCTGCCTCGTGGTTCCAGCCGGTTCAATCCCGACCTCAGGAGCTGTTGGTGTGGGTTTTGCACATTCTCCCTGTGAAGCAATTCTCCCCACGTCCTGAAGGTGAAGGTTGACACTGACTGATTACCCATCTACTGTAGGTGGGTGAATCTGAGGGAGAATTTGAATAAGTTCAAAGTAAGTTTATTTTTAAAGTACTGTATATGTCACCATAAGCCACCCTGAGATATGTTGTGGGCATTCACAGTAGAACAAAGATCTACAATAGAATCAATGAGAAACCTCACACAGAGACTGACAACTAATATGCAAACTGATTTGGAATGACATCTAAAACTTTGACAAACCTCTACAGATGTGTAGTGGAGAGTATCACAGCCTGGTATGGAAACACCAATGCCATTGAATGGAAAATCCTACAAAATGTTGTGGATGCAGCACAGTCCATCGTGGGCATAGCCCACCCCCACCATTATCAGTTTATGAAGGGTTACGGGGAGTAGGCAGGAAATTGAGGCTGAGAGGAAAATGGATCAGCCATGGTGAAATGGTGGGGCAGACTCGATGTGCAAAATGACAAAATTCTGCCCCTATTAAACACATCTACAGGAAGCGTTGTGGCCAGAAAGCAGCATCCATCATCAGGGACCCTCTCACACCCAGGCCATGCTCTCTTCTCACTGCTGCCTTCAGGAAGAAGGTACAAGAGCCTCAGGTCTCACACCACCTGGTTCAGGAACTGTTATTTCTCCTTAACCATCAGGCTCTTAAACCAAAGGACATAACTTCACCTGCCCCATCACTAAACTGTTCCCACAACCAATGGACTCACTTTCAAGGACTCTTCATCTCATGTGTAACTGTGTCTTAAACCTATTTGATGCGTAACCTTTTCGGAGAATTCCACAGAGTCACTACTCTCTGGGAAGACCCTCCTCACCTCCATCCTAAATGTATTCTCCTGAATCTCGAGGCTCGGTGGTCTAGATGTGGTCTCACCTGCCAGTGGAATTGGATGTACTGACTGTGGTTTCCACCCAGGCGAGTGTTTTGAGGGCTGGCTGGAGCCCCTGCTGGCCAGGATAGTGAAGCTGGAGCATGTGGTGGTCAGCCCCCAGGTCACCCCCATCGACCAGCGCACCTTCCAGGTCGAGAAGCCCTCGCCGACAGATACCACCCCCCTCCGTGGCAGCTTTGACTGGTCACTCTCTTTTGCTTGGGAGGAGCTACAGGTCTACGAGAATGAGGCAAGGAAGGACAACAGCTTCCACTTCAGGACAGCAGCCTTCAGTCTCATTGAACTACCTCTTCACTGATTCATTTCATCTTCCATGTTTATGCTTTAGAACAGTACAGGTTGGGAACAGGCCTTTAGACCAACAGTGTTGTAAAGAGTACAGAATGGGAACAGTCCCTTCGACCCACAGTGTTGTAAACAGTACAGAATGGGAACAGTCCCTTTGACCCACAGTGTTGTAAACAGTACAGAATGGGAACAGTCCCTTTGACCCACAGTGTTGTAAACAGTACAGAATGGGAACAGTCCCTTCGACCCACAGTGTTGTAAACAGTACAGATCATGAACAGTCCCTTCGACCCACAGTGTTATAAAGAGTACAGATCCGGAACAGGCCTTTAGACCAACAGTGTTGTAAACAGTACAGAATGGGAACAGGCCTTTAGACCAACAGTGTTGTAAACAGTACAGATCCGGAACAGGCCTTTAGACCAACAGTGTTGTAAACAGTACAGATCCGGAACAGGCCTTTAGACCAACAGTGTTGTAAACAGTACAGATCCGGAACAGGCCCTTCGACCCACAGTGTTGTTAACAGTACAGATCCGGAACAGGCCTTTAGACCAACAGTGTTGTAAACAGTACAGATCCGGAACAGGCCTTTAGACCCACAGTGTTGTAAACAGTACAGATCAGGAACAGGCCCTTCGACCCACAGTGTTGTAAACAGTACAGAATGGGAACAGGCCTTTAGACCCACAGTGTTGTAAACAGTACAGGACGGGAACAGTCCCTTCGACCCACAGTGTTGTAAACAGGACAGAACGGGAACAGTCCCTTCGACCCACAGTGTTGTAAACGGTACAGATCTGGAACAGTCCCTTCGACCCACAGTGTTGTAAACGGTACAGATCATGAACAGGCCCTTCGACCCACAGTGTTTTTGACAGTATAGAACAGGAATAGGCCCTTTGACCCACAGTGTTTTTGACAGTATAGAACAGGAATAGGCCCTTTGACCCACAGTGTTGTAAACGGTACAGATCTGGAACAGTCCCTTTGACCCACAGTGCTTTTGACAGTATAGAACAGGAATAGGCCCTTTGACCCACAGTGTTGTAAACAGTACAGAATGGGAACAGTCCCTTCGACCCACAGTGTTGTAAACAGGACAGGACGGGAACAGTCCCTTCGACCCACAGTGTTGTAAACAGTACAGAATGGGAACAGTCCCTTCGACCCACAGTGTTGTAAACAGTACAGAATGGGATCAGTCCCTTCGACCCACAGTGTTGTAAACAGGACAGGACGGGAACAGTCCCTTCGACCCACAGTGTTGTAAACAGTACAGAATGGGAACAGTCCCTTCGACCCACAGTGTTGTAAACAGTACAGAATGGGAACAGGCCTTTAGACCCACAGTGTTGTAAACAGTACAGATCAGGAACAGGCCCTTCGACCCACAGTGTTGTAAACAGGACAGGACGGGAACAGTCCCTTCGACCCACAGTGTTTTTGACAGTATAGAACAGGAATAGGCCCTTTGACCCACAGTGTTGTAAACAGTACAGATCAGGAACAGGCCCTTCGACCCACAGTGTTGTAAACAGTACAGGACGGGAACAGTCCCTTCGACCCACAGTGTTGTAAACAGTACAGGACAGGAACAGGCCTTTCAGTCCACAATAGTGTTCAGAACTAATATAATTAGTAATCAGAAGTCCAACTATGCTAATCGCTTTTGCCTACACCATGTCTATATCCTTCCTGCATCCTGTGTGTGAGCCTCTTGAATGCCTCTGTTATGTTCAAGCTGGGCCTTCCAGGCACTCCCCATTCTCGGTATAAGAAACGTACTTGCTCCATCTCCTGTGAGCTTACCCCCTCTCGCTAGAAAAAGAATACTGGCTGCTGCTCTATATGTTTCATAATGCTAGGAACGTCTGTCAGTCTTCACTCAGCCTCTGTGCTCCGAGCACTTTGGTGAAACATCACATTCCTGACGGAATTAACAATAATGAACCAGGAGTTAATGATAGTTACACCTAACAGAGTTATGGCAAACTAATTACTTTCCCCCCCTCCAGAAACATTCCACGCCACTGTTCCAACAAAGGGCAGGGAGAGGGTTCATTCCCCAGAGTGCTGTCAATATTTTCAAATTCTTGCCTTGTGTGAAAACCAATTGTCCAGAATTCACTCAACATTACAGCAGCAACTACGCAGCAGATGTACTTTGGTTAAAATAGTTCATGAACACTGGAATAAATAGACAAATAACTTCACCGTCCCCCCCCCCCCTAAAAAAAGAATTAAACTCTTATTCTGTTTGGGTAGTGATGCACCATCAATAACTCTCGGAGACGTGAGGCGAGGTATAGGCTTTTATTGGCTGGAAGAAAGAACAAGCAGCAAGTGACCACCACACTACATCCTGGAGACTGAGGCCAGGGCTGTGTCTCCAATCGCCTTTATACCGGGGTCCGTGGGAGGAGCCACAGGAGCAGTCAGCGGGGGGGCGTGTCCAGACAGGTATATGTAGTTCACCACATTCACCCCCCTTTGTTTTAAAAGAGAGTCCCCATAGGGTGAAGTTTCTTACAAGTATATTTACAGGTTAAGTCTATCAGGTGGTCGAATCTGTCGCTGCAATCTGCGTAGCACCGGCTGTGATTGCAGAGGTGCCGGTGGTGATTGCACCGGAGACGGTGGTTGTGCTGGTTCCGGCCTAACTGGAGGTGTCAGCCCACTAGGCGTCAGTGATCCCTCATGCGTGTGCGAGGCGCCCGGTGTGGGAGTGTCGTGAGATGTCTGTGTAGGGCTTGGTGTGCGCGGTGTCACCTCGGGTACAGGGTTCATAGTTACCGTGGAGTGTTCGGGGTAGTGGTCTGCTGCTCCTGCGGGCACCAGGTCGCGGACGGAGACCGTGTCCTCCCGCCCATCAGGTAAGACCACGTAGGCATACTGGGGGTTCGCATGTAGTAGGTGAACCCTCTCGACCAGCGGGGAGTATTTATTGCTCCGCGCATGTTTCCGGAGCAGCACTGGCCCTGGGGATGTCAGCCGGTAGGGTGGTCCCAGTGGCAGACTTCCTGGGAAAAGAAAAGAGGCGCTCATGAGGGTTGGCATTGATGGACGTATACAACAGAGAGCGGATAGAGTGGAGTGCCTCGGGGAGGACCTCCTGCCATCGAGAGACTGGCAACCCCTTTGACTTAAGGGCTAAAAGTGTGGCCTTCCACACTGTGGCATTCTCCCTCTCCACCTGTCCATTTCCCCGGGGATTATAGCTCGTGGTCCTACTAGTAGCAATGCCCTAGCCAGCAGGTACTGGCGCAGCTCATCACTCATAAAGGAGGACCGTCTATCACTGTGGATATAGCAGGGATATCCAAACAGAGTGAAGAGCTGGTGCAGGGCTTTTATGACGGACGTGGCAGTGGTGTCGGGGCAGGGGATGGCAAATGGGAACCACGAGTACTCGTCGATAATGTTGAGAAAGTAGACATTGCGGTCGGTGGAGGGAAGGGGGCCCTTAAAGTCAACACTCAGTCGCTCAAAGGGGCGGGTAGCCTTGATAAGTTGCGCCTTGTCAGGACGGTAGAAATGCGGTTTGCACTCAGCGCAGACTTGGCAGTCCCTGGTCATCGTCCTGATGTCCTCAAGGGAGTAAGGCAGGTTCCGGGCTTTCACGAAATGGTAAAATCGGGTGACCCCCGGGTGGCAAAGATCTGCATGGAGGGCGTATAGCTGGTCGAGCTGCACGCTGGCACACGCTCCCCGGGATAGTGCATCAGGGGGCTCATTGAGCCTTCCAGGCCGGTACAGGATATCATAGTTGTAGGTGGAGAGTTCTATTCTCCACCGCAAAATTTTATCATTTTTGATTTTGCCCCGCTGTTGGTTGCTGAACATGAACGCAACTGAGCGTTGGTCGGTCAGCAAGGTGAACCTTTTGTTGGCGAGATAGTGCCTCCAGTGCCTCCACTATGGCCTGGGCTTCTTCCTCCACTGCGGAGTGCCGAATTTCAGGGCCTTGAAGGGTATGAGAGAAGAATGCTACTGGCCTGCCTGCCTGATTGAGGGTAGCAGCCAGCGCGAAGTCGGAGGCATCACTCTCTACTTGGAAGGGAATGGTCTCGTCCACCGCATGCATCGTTGCTTTGGCAATGTCCCCTTTAATGCGGCTGAAGGCCGCGTGGGCCTCGGCAGAGAGGGGAAAAGTGGTGGACTTGACCAGGGGGCGGGCCTTGTCTTCGTACTGAGGGACCCATTGGGCATAATAGGAAAAGAAGCCCAGGCACCGTCTGAGGGCTCTGAGGGTGGTGAGAAGAGGGAGTTCTAACAGGGGGCGCATACGGTCTGGATCAGGGCCAATGACCCTGTTCTCCACGACATACCCAAGGATAGCGAGTCAGGTGGTTCCGAACACACACTTGTCCCTGTTATAAGTAAGGTTCAGGGCTTTGGCCACTTGGAAAAATCATTGGAGGTTGGTGTTGTGATCCGGCCAGTCGTGACCACAGATGGTGATGTTATCCAGATAGGGAAATGTGGCCTTCAGTTGGCACTGGTCCACCATCCGGTCCATTTCCCTCTGGGAGACCGAGACACCATTCGTGACACCGAAGGGGACGCGCAGGAAGTGATAGAGCCTGCCGCCCGCCTCGAAGGCGGTGTAGGGGCGGTCCTCTGGGCGGATGGGGAACTGGTGGTAAGCGGATTTCAGATCTATTGTCGAGTACACCTTGTACTGAGCTATCTGGTTGACCATATCCGCGATGCGGGGTAGGGGGTACGCATCAAGCTGCGTGAACTTATTGATGGTCTGGCTATAGTCCACGACCCATCCTATTTTTCTGCCCAGTCCGAACAACAACCACCTGGGCCCTCCAAGGACTTGTGCTTGGCTCAATGATCCCCTCCCTGAGCAGCCGCTGCACCTCCGACTGAATGAAGGCCCTGTCCCCCGTGCTGTACCTCCTGCTTTTAGTTGCCACCGGTTTACAGTCGGGGGTCAGGTTGGCGAACAGCGGTGGGGGAGGGATCTTGAGGGCAGCGAGGCTGCAAGTGGTGTCAGTAGCGCAGCTGTCGGCATGGTGCTGGGTGGGATGTGCGGGTCGGTGTGTGTGTGTGTGTAGTCAGTAGCAGGGTATATGACAAAGTCTCACAAAACTGAGGATTCCTGACAGTGAGTGGTGGGAGGGGCCCGTCATATGCCATATTCACACTTTTGAGGTGGCTCTGGAAGTCCAGCCCCAATAGCACAGGCGCGCACAGTTGAGGCATGACCAGTAGCGCAAAGTCCCGATATTCTGTGCCATGCACCACCAATGTCGCTACACAACCCCCCCCCCCCCCGATGTCTGTGGAATGCGACCCAGAAGCCATGGTGACCCTCTGGCTTACCGGCTGTGTCACGAGTCCACAGCGTTGCGCCGTGTCCGGGTGAATAAAACTCTCAGTGCTGCCCGTGTCAAACAGGCAGCTAGTCCTGTGCCCCTCCACCAGGATGTCCATCATTGACCTTGCAAGCTGGTGTGGGGCGCTTTGGTCGAGGGTTACGGAGGCCAGAGTTGAATCGCCATCTTGGTGCCTGGTAAGCACCCATGGGTTGGAGGCCGGGCGAGGTGGCGCCGACAAAGATGGCCGCCCCCATGCCTCACATGCAGCGCTGCCCGACCCCGCTCATGGTTCAGACTTACAGACCTTGGCGAAATGGCCCTTCTTTCCGCAGCTGGAGCAGGTAGCTTCTTGGGCCGGGCAGCGTTTTCGGGGGTGCTTTTCGCGTCCGCAGAAGTAACACTGCACAGACTTGCAACTGGCAGCAGCTGTGGTCGGTTTCGGGGAGTTCGTGGACTCGCGACTGGCAGCAGCCGAGGTCGATTCGCTCGTGGGTGGCGGGGTCTGCAGCGTCCACGGAACCAGCGGGGGATTGCGCGGCTGGACAGCGTCATCATTGTGCAAAGCAGCCTCCAGCGTGTCGGCCGTCTCGATCGCCGAGCGTAAGGTAAGATCAGCATTTTCCAGCAGCCGCTGGCACACGTACACTGACCTGATCCCCGTAACGAAGGCGTCTCGTACCAGGAGCTCCACATGCTGTTCTGCCATCAGTCCCTTGCAATCGCAGGCCCACACGAGTGTCTGTAGGGCTCGGAGAAACTCCCCGCTCGACTCGCCGGTTCGCTGCCACTGCGTCACTAAGCGATGTCTTGTGTAGACGGTGTTCACCAGCCGCAGGTACTGTCTTTTGAGGGCGTCCAGTGCCCCTTGGTAGGTCGGCAGGTCCCTGATAAGGGAGAATACTTTCGGGCTGACCCTCGAAAGGAGGATTTTGTGCATTGTGGCAGGCTCAGTCACGGGAATCACCTCCAAGTATGATTGGAAGCATGCAATCCAGAGTTCAAAGGCAAGAGCTGCTTCTGGAGCTTGAGGGTCCAGGTCTAATTTTTCCGGACGTAAAATACTCTCCATGTTTTAAAACTTCCAGCCAATAAAATTGATGCACCATCAATAACTCTCGGAGATGTGAGGTGAGATATAGGCTTTTATTGGCTGGAAGAAAGAACAAGCAGCAAGTGATCACCACACAACATCCTGGAGACTGAGGCCAGGGCTGTGTCTCCAATCACGTTTATACCGGGGTCCGTGGGAGGAGCCACAGGAGCAGTCAGCCGGGGGGGGGGGGGGGGGGGGGGGGGGTGGGTGTCCAGACAGGTATATGTCGTTCACCACAGGTAGTTTACAACCCAAAGGTATGAACCATTTTTCTACTTCTGGTAACCCTCACCTCAACAGTGGGTCTGTCTCTCTCTCTCTCTCTCTCTCTCTCTCTCTCTCTCTCTCTCTCTCTCTCTCTCTCTCTCTCTCTCTCCCTCCCTCTCTCTCTCTCTCTCTCTCCTGTCATCTGCTGCTCATGTTTTTTTCTTTTACCTGTAATCCCCCACCCATCCCCTCTTCACCCATTTTCATCCTCTTTGCTGCCATCCACTTACTGCCCACCGGTTTTTACCCACTGGATAGCCTCTCCCATCTGCTTCCACCTTCCCTTTGCCTCTCACTTAACGGTTTCCATGACCATCTTCCTCACTGCTCAGCTTCCACAATTTATAACCCTTGTCTCCCGTTCACCACCCTCCAGTCTTTGCCATTGTCTCCACCTTCATCCCTTTTCCCAATACGAAGGGCACGAAACATTGTTGAGGATATCTACAACCCATCCCACCATCTTTTTGATCCACTACTGCCGGGAAGGAGGTACAAAAGCATTAGGAGTAGGACTGTCCGACTGGGTAATAGCTTCTTCTCCCAGGCTAATGAATACCCTCCACCACCAAGATCTCATCACTAGGTCCTAGGTCAGCGAGCTGTTTACTGTAACTGTTTACTGTTTACCTGTACAACACACTTTGCATGCATTTTGAATTATATTTTACTAACTTATTTGTAGTAATGTTTTGTTTTTCTGTTCTTTGTGCATGTTGTCTAAGATATACATACTTTGATAATAAATTTGAACTTTGTATTATCGGAGCACTGTGATCAAGAGGAATGTTTGGTTTGTTTGTTTCTTTATACATACAGGCAAATGACAATAAACTTGAACAAACTTACTTGTCCACCTCCACTCCCTCTGTCTCCCAACTCAATCTCTCTCCCTTCCTTACCTGGCTCCTTCTGTCTATCATTCCCTCAGCCCTGCTTGTGCCGGCACTTGCACACCCTCCCCATTCTCTTTATACCAGCTATCTCCCCCTCTGATCTGTCATGACCTTATTGGATGGCAGTGCAGGATGACCTCCTCCTGCTCCTATTTCTTATGTATTTATGTTCTCCCCACTCTCAGTCCTGATCTCAGGTCTCTACCCAAAACAGTGGTATTTCTTTTCCTTTCGCAGACCTGCTGAGTTCCTCTGGTCTCTTGTATCCCCTGTTGGTTTCCAGGGATCATTGCAGGAAATGAGCAGAGGACAGCAGTGGTTTCCTGCACCGAGCTGACACAATGTTTTATTGCTTGGTTTTAGGACCCCAACTATCCCCGGAGAACTTTTTGCTGTGTCCAAGGCCTACTTTGAATACTTTGGTGCCTACGACACGCAGATGGAGATATGGGGCGGAGAGAATCTAGAGCTGTCTTTTCGGGTAATACAACTGGCCATTCAGCCCCTTTCCATTGTTCTTCCGTTTAATGACACCATGGTTGAGCATACACCCAGTATACCTGTTGTCTGGTTTAACATTCAGCTCATTTTAGGCTTTACAGGCTCTTGCTCAATCATTCTTCTACATACAAACTACGGAAAATTTATTCACTTAAATCTCATTGCAATCTATCAAATATTGAATGTCTTAGACAGAGTAGGCCTGCAGAGATGTTTCCTCTGGTGGGAGAGTCTAGGACCAAAGGCAACAGCTTCTGGATAGAGGGGTAGAGTTGAAGAGGAATTTCTTTTAACTAGAGGGAGGTGAATCTGTGGAATTCGTTGCCACAGATGGCTGTGGAGACCAAGTCACTGACTATATTTAAAGTGGAGGTTGTTTGGTTCTTGATTAGCTGGGGCATAGAATGTTATGGGGAAAAGGCAAGAGAAAGGGTTGAAAGGGATTGTAATCAGTCATGATGGAATGGTGGAACAGACCTGAAGGGTCTGCTCTTATGTCTTATGTATACTGTTCATATCCCTTTACAGTGCACCAAAGTGACCAATCATCCCATCAGTACCTCGAGAAGTTCTAATACCAACTACTAGCAGACAGTCCTGTTAGCTCCATTTCAGAGTATAACTTTCTCTCAGTTGACTGTCTTCTCTTTGCAAAGCTTTGACCAGTTGATCTTTCCTGAAACAAAACTCATTCAAATCTGCCCTTAAAATAAAATCTAAATACACTAATTTCTGTAACTTCTCTTCATAAATTACACAGACCAGTATTATATCCTTCTCTGAGAGGTGTTTGACCTGAAATGTTTCTCTCTGCACAGATGCTGCCTGACCTGCTGAGTGTTTCCAGTATTTTGTAATTCTGGATTCTCCATCAAGGGGAAGCAGCTTCTCAACATTTCCCCCACACAACCCCTACTGTGTCTTGTGTGTTTCAACTTGATCACCCACACCACAACCTGTGTCCTCATATTTTGATTCTATTTTATCTCTGTTGGTTCAGTCCCTGCCCTTCCAATCCATGACACTTCTCATGCCCTCGATCTCCTCACTATCTTTCAATTCCCTGGCCCTGACCAGCCTTTCGTTCACCATGGATGTTCAGTCCCTATGCACCTCTAACCCCCATCAAGAAGGCCTCAAAGCTCTCTTGCGAAAAAGAACCAACTAATCCCCCTCCACCATCAGCCTCCTTCATCTGGCAGAACAGGTCCTCGCCCTGAACAATTTTTCCTTTGGCTCCTCCCACTTTCTCCAAACTCGAGGGGTAGCCATGGGCACTTGCATAGGTCCAGCTATGCCTGCCTCTTCATTGACTAGTCAATGTTCCAATCCTTCCCTGGTAATACTCCCCAACTCTTCCTCTGCTGCATTGACCACTGCATTAGCACTTCTTCATGCACCAATGCTGAGCTTGTCATTTCATCAATTTTGCCTCTACCTTCCACCCTGCCCTTAAATTCACTTTGTCCATTTCTGACACTTCCCTTTCCCTTCTCGATCTCTCTGTCTCCATCTCTGGAGACAAACTGTCAACTGGCATCTTTTATAAACCTACTGATTCCCACGGTTATCTCAACTATACCTCTTCCCACACTATCTCCTGTAAAAATGCTCAGTTCCTTCATCTCTGCCACATCTGTTCCTAGGACGGGGCTTTCAGTTCCAGGACATCAGAGATGTTTTCCTTAAAGAACAGCATTTTACGTATTGATGCTGCCCTCATCCTCATCTCCTCCATTTCCTGTACATCTGCACTCACCCCATCTTCCTGTCACCCTCATAGTGATAGAGTTCCTCTTATCCTTACCTACCACCCCATGAGCCTTCGCTTTCAACACATTATCTTCCGCAACTTCCAGTATTTCCAAAAGGGTCCCACCACTAAACATATCTTTAATTCCCCCCCCCCCCCACTTTCTGCAGGGATCGCTCCCTCCACAATTCCCTTGGCCATTCATCCCTTCCGGTTAATCTTCCACCTGGCACTTATCCCTGCAAGCGGCCTAACTGCTACACATATCCATACACCTTCTCCCTCACCTCCATTCAGCTTCCCAAACAGTCCTTCCAGCTGAGGCCACACTTCACCTACGAATCTGCTGGGGTCGCCTATTGTGTCCGGTACCCTGATTGGCCTGCTCCACGTTGGTGAGACTTGTTTTAAATTGGGGGAACCAATTTGTCATGCACCTCCACACCAGCCACCACAAGCAAGACTTACTGGTGACCAAACATTTTAATTCCCATTTCCAATCCCATTCCCATTCCAATGTATTGGTCCGTGGCCTCCTCTTGTGCCGAGATGAGGCCACCCTCAGGGTGGAGGAGCAACACCTTATATTCCGTTTGGGTAGCCTCCAACCTGATGGCTTGAATATCGATTTCTCTTTCTGGTAAACAAATTCTCCCCCTCCCTTCCTCTATTCCCCACCATAACATTTACCTTTTCTGAACAGCCTATCACTTCCTCCTGGGTTCCTTCCTTCCTTTTTTCCTGCTGTGGTTCACTTGCCTCTCCTGTCAGATTCCTTCTTCTCCAGCCCTCGACCTTTCCCAGCTGGCTTCACCAATCAGCTTCCAGCTAGTCTCCTTCCCCCACCTTTTTATTCTGGCATCTTGTCCATTCCTTCTCAGTCCTGATGGGCCTGAAATGTTGACTGTTTATTCATTTCCATAGATGCTCTCTGACCTGTAAAGTTCCTCGAGCACTTCACATGCGTTGCTGTATTTTAGGACTGATGGCCAAATGTTTGATCAAAGGAGTAAGTTCCAAGTAGCATCTTGTAGAAGATTGAAGGCTGTGTGGGCTCCCTTTGCTCCTATTTGTCATAGAGACAGACAGCATGGAAATAGGCCCTTTGGCTCACTGAGTCTGTGCTGACCACCCAACAAAGGAACAGAATTAGACCATTCAAGCCATCAAGTCTTCTCTACCATTTGATCATGGCTGACTTATTTTTCCTCTCAACCTGAACCTCCTGCCATCTCCCTGTAACCAATGAAACCATGACTAATCAAGAATCTACCAAGTTCCACATTAAATATACTCAATGACTTGGCTTCCACAGTTGTCTTTGGCAAAGAATTTCACAGATTCACCACCTTCTGGTTGAAGAAATTTCTTCTCTCTAAATGGATGTCCTTGCATTCTGAGGCTGTGCCCTCTGGTCCTATACATCCCACTATAAGGATTGAATTGAATTGACTTTCTTACTTACATCTTACATAATGAGTAAAAATCAAATGTGACATGTGAAATGTGCAATTATAGTAATTTATAATAAATATTATGCACAACAGGATAGTCAATATAACATAGAAATTCACTTGTGTCAGCATGAATTAATCAGTCTGATGGCCTGGTGGAAGAAGTTGTCCTGGAGCCTGTTGGTTCTGGCTTTTATGCTGCAGTACCATTTCCCAACTGGTAGCAGCTGAAACAGTTTGTGGTTGGGGGACGAGGGTCCCCAGTGATCCTTTTTACGCACCTGTCTTTGTAAATGTCCTGAATAGTGGGAAGTTCACAACTACAGATGCGCAGAGCTGTCCGCACCACTCTCTGCAGAGTCCTACGATTGAGGGAAGTACAGTTCCCATACCAGGCAGTGATGTAGCCAGTCAGGATGCTCTCAATCATGCCCCTATAGAAAGTTCTTAGAATTTGGGGGGCCATACCAAACTTCTTCAACCGTCTGAGGTGAAAGAGGCGCTATTGTGCTTTTTTAACCACACAGCTGGTATGTACAGACCACGTGAGATCCTCGGTGATGTGAATGCCGAAGAACTTAAAGCTGTTCACCCTCCCAACCCCAGATCCATTGATGTCTATAGGGGTTAGCCTGTCTCCATTCCTCCTGTAATCCACAGCCAGTTGCTTTTTTTTTGCAATATTGAGGGAGAGGTTGTTTTCTTGACACCACTGTGTCTGGGTGATGACTTTGTCTCTGTAGGCTGCCTCATTATTATTTGACATTAGGCCAATCAGTGTAGTGTCATCAGCAAATTTAATTAGCAGATTGGAGCGGTGGGTGGTGATGCAGTCATGGGTATAGTCAGGGCTTAGTACACAGCCCTGAGGGTCACCTCTATTGAGGGTCAGAGATGAGGGAGCCCACTCTTACCACCTGCTGGTGATCGGACAGGAAGTCCAGCTACACAAGGCAGGGTGAAGGCCGAGGTCTCTAAGCTTCTTGTCGAGCCTGTAGGGAATTATGGTGTTGAATGCTGAACTGTAGTCCAAGAACAGCATTCTCACATAAGCATTCCTCTTCTCCAGATGTGTAAGGACGGTGTGTAGAGCTAAGGCTATTGCGTCATCTGTCAATCGGTTGTGTCAGTAGGTGAATTGTAGGGGTTCCAGTGTGTGTGGCAGCAAGCTGCAGATGTAGTCCTTGAGCAGTCTCTCAAAGCATTTGCTTATTATTGAGGTGAGTCAGTCGTTCAGGCATGTTACCTTGGTCTTTTTTGGTACAGAGACAATGATGGTTGTTTTAAAGCAGGAGGACACTCTGCACTGGGAGAGGGAGAGATTAAAAATGTCTGTAAACACACCTGCCAGTTGTGCCGCGCACATCTTGAGTACTCACACTGGGATGCTGTCCGGTCCCGCGGCCTTGCGACTGTCCACCGAAACACCAGCGTACTTCGGCCTCAGAGGTGACCAAGCCGCCAGTTGCATCATCTGCAGGTCTCCTCAGGGGCTCAATATTGGCGACATCCAATCGAGCATTAAAAAGGTTTGGCTAATCTGGGAGAGAAGCATCAATGTTAGAAACTCCACTGTGTTTAGCTTTGAAGTCTGCGATGGTGTGCAGACTTTGCCATAAGCTGTGTGTGTTGTTGGTGGAAAGTTGAATCTGAATCTTGTCTTTGTATTGTTGTTTCGCTGCCTCGATGACTTTGTGCAGATCGTGGCTGCATTTTGTGAGCTCCTGCTGATTACTGGCAACGTAAGCTCTGTCGTGCGCTAAATGCTGCTCACATGGAACTGTTGATCCAGGAAACATCCTCTCCATGTCCACTCTTCTTTGGGAGGTGGGTGGAAACTGGAGCACCTCTGGGGGGAGGAATGGAACCCATGTGGGTCCAGAGAGCACATGCATGCTCCAAAAGTCAGGATGGAACGTGGTTCCCTGAGGTAGTGACTCTGTTTACGCCAGTGTGTTGTTAGAAAGACATTAGCTTTATTTGTCAAACTTACATCAAAATGCATCATTTGTATCAAATTAAATCATCAAGGATTAAACCAGTCCTATGTTTCGGCCCAAACGTCGACAGTATTCTTTTCCATAGATGCCACCTGGCCCGCTGAGTTCCAGCATTTTGTGTGCATTGCATGGATTTCCAGCATCTGCAGATTTTCTCTTGTCAGCAAGGATTGTGTTGGGCAGCCTTCATGTGTTACCATGCCAACACAGCAAGCTGGCAACTCACTAACCCTAACTCTAACTTTACATCTTTGAAATGTGGGAGAAACGGGAGCACCCAAACGAAACCCACGCCATCATGCAGAGAACGTACAGACGGGGTGGAAATTGAACCCTGATTTTACAGCTGGGACTGTTAAGCCCTGTGATAACCGCTATGCTACCGGACCACTCTCTAAATCACACCATCTCTCCATTCCTTTTTCTGGATTTCTTTGGTAATATTTCTGAGAGGAGACAGCTTATAGAATGACTACAATTTCTCCTGGTACCTCCACAATATCCACCCAGAGCTGTATGTCACTGATATCTCAGGGCCACACAGTAGCATAGTGGTAAGCAGAACTTTTTACAGTACAAGTGACCCAGGTTCATTTCCCGCTGCTGCCTGTAAGGAGTTTGTACGTTCTCCCTATGACTGCGTGGGTTTCCTCCGGGTGCTCCAGTTTTCTCCCACATTCCAAAGAATTACCGGTTGGTAGGTGAATTGGTCATTGTAAGTTGTCCAGTGATTAGGGTAGGATTAAACTGGGTGATTGCTGGGTGGTGTGGTTTGAAGGGCCTACTCTGTGCAGTGTGTCAATAAAATAAATAAAATATCTGACCAGCACTGTGCACCACCATGAATTGTTCCGCCTTCCCTTTTGCATTGGCAGCTGGCTATTAATTAAATGACTGCCTGCTATTGCCCACAGGTCTGGCAGTGTGGAGGCCAACTGGAAATAATACCCTGCTCCGTAGTGGGACACGTGTTCCGCAGCAACAGCCCTTACTTATCCCCAAGTAGATCCCCCTTTGTCTATCGTAACCTGGTGCGAGTGGCTGAGGTGTGGATGGATGAGTACAAAGATATCTTTTACGACCGGGTCCACGAAGCGGCGGAGGTCGCAAGGAAGATGAGCTTCGATGTTAGTTTAAAGGAATATGAGAGTCTCCCTGACAATATGTATCGAGGAAGTTGATTTCCAGAGCAGGAGAGTTAAGAAACACTCAGATTGGGGTCATTGTACACCAGTTGGGTGTCATTGTACACTGTGGGTGTCATTGTACACCAGTCATTGAAAGTGGGTATGCAGGTACAGCAGGTGGTGAAAAAGGCAAATAGTATGTTGGCATTCATAGCAAAAGGATTTGAGTACAGGAGCAAGGAGGTTCTACTGCAGTTGTACAAGGCCTTGGTGAGACCGCACCTAGAATATTGTGTGCAGTTTTGGTCCCCTAATCTGAGGAATGACATTCTTGCCATAGAGGGAGTACAGAGAAGGTTCACCAGATTGATTCCTGGGATGGCAGGACTTTCATATGAAGAAAGACTGGATCGACTAGGCTTATACTCACTGGAATTTAGAAGATTGAGGGGGGATCTTATTGAAACATATAAAATTCTAAAGGGATTGGACAGGCTAGATGCAGGAGGATTGTTTCCAATGTTGGGGAAGTCCAGAACGAGGGGTCACAGTTTAAGGATAAAGGGGAAGCCTTTTAGGACCGAGATGAGGAACAACTTCTTCACACAGAGAGTGGTGAATCTGTGGAATTCTCTGCCACAGGAAACAGTTGAGGCCGGTTCATTGGCTATATTTAAGAGGAAGTTAGATATGGCCCTTGTGGCTAAAGGGATCGGGGGTATGGAGAGAAAGAAGGTACAGGGTTCTGAGTTGGATGATCAGCCATGATCATACTGAATGGCGGTGCAGGCTCAAAGGGCTGAATGGCCTACTCCTGCACCTATTTTCTATGTTTCTATGTTTCTAACATATCAAACTTTTCTGAGACGACAATTGGAGTGCACCGGGGGGAGTGGTTGAGAAATTGAGTTTATTGTCATATGCACAGGTGCAATGAAAAACGTACTTGAGCATCAGAGATGCAACTAAAAAATAAATTCTACAAAAGAGAACACAATTAGAACAAATAAATGTCCACTACAGTGCAAAGAGCTCATAGTGTTGTGATACTGAGATGATGATTAGGGTTGTGCAATTTGGTTCAAGAATCAAATGAATGTAGCTGTTCCTGAACCCAGTGAAATGGGACTTCAGGCTTCTGTACCTCCTGCCCGCTGGTAGCTGTGTGAAGATGGCATAGCCAGATGGTGGGGATCTTTGATGATGGATGTTGCCTTCTTGAAACGGCACCTCAAGATCTGGAATTGAAAGGTACAGGATCCACCTTTAGTATCAAACTGCTTTCATGAACACTGAATATATAAATTTAAGTGTAGTGCTCTGGTAATTGATACTAGGTGAGGGAACTGTATCCAAGTTCAAGCTTATTGTCATGGGCATACACACCCAGAGTATTACTGCCAGGGAAATTAGTTTTTTGCAGCAGCAGCAAACTAAACATGACAAACTAATTTTGTGAAATTACATTAACTTACGGTATGTAAATTGTACATAACTTACAAGAAATAGTAAACAAAAACTTAAAAGTAACTAAAATAGATATAAGATGACAGTGCAAGTCAAAGGAAATATCGTCTGAGGTAGTGTTGGGGGGTTTTCAGGTCGGTTCAAGAGCCTGATGGTCGTGGGGAAGGAGCTGTTGTTGAGCCCTGAGGTGTGGGTCTACGGGCTCCTGAGCTTCCTGCCTGATGGTCGTGGGGAAGGAGCTGTTGTTGAGCCCTGAGGTGTGGGTCTACGGGCTCCTGAGCTTCCTGCCTGATGGTCGTGGGGAAGGAGCTGTTGTTGAGCCCTGAGGTGTGGGTCTACGGGCTCCTGAGCTTCCTGCCTGATGGCAGCTTTCAGAAGAGGGCATGTGCATGGATATCACCTTCCTGAGACATCACCTCTCGTATGGTCCTCGATGGTGGTGAGGGCTGGATGAGTCCACCACTCTGCAGCCGCTTGCGTTGAAGTTCGCACAGCTGGCCGTGATACAACCGTCTGGAATGCTTTCCACTGTACATCCACAGACTTCTGTCAGAGTCTTTGAACGACCTGCTGAATCCCTTTAAACTTCTCAGAGAGTGTAGGACTCTTATACCAATAGGAGGAATGGGTTAATAGGACAGTGTCCCAGCAGAGTTACCAATGTCAGGAGCTGAGGGATACACCATAGGTGACCTTGGAACCCACTGTCCTGTGAAGGAGTCTAAAATGTTTCTGCTTCCATTTCTCAGGGTTTGTTTGGTGACATTTCTGAGAGGAGGCAGCTCAGAAAGCGACTACAGTGTAAGAATTTCTCCTGGTATCTCCAGAATGTCCACCCGGAGCTCTACGTCCCCACTGTCCGACCAGTGATGCGCACTGCTGTGAGCTGTCCCGCCTTCCCTTTGACATTGGCAGCCGGTTAACTTCGAGCTGTTTTGTGCCTGAGTGACTGCTCCTGTCTAAGTGGTTTTTTAAAAGTTATCCTTATTTATTTAGAGACACATTCCAGCCCAACAGGCCCAATTAATCAACTAACCTTTTGGAATGTGGATGGAAACTGGAGTACCCAGAGGAAACTCATGCGATCACAGAGAGAGCGATCAAGCTCCTTACAGACAGCAGGGGGAATTGAACCTGGGTTGCTGGCGCTGTAATAGTGTGACATTAACGGCTACACTGCAGTGTTTTTAAGGGGTGTAGCGGAAAGTTAAGGGGAGGGGGGAAGACAGTGGGGGGAGGTGGTGCAAGTCTAAAATGAAACAAAAAATGCCAGTGATACTTGGTCGGGAAGCATCCGTGAGGAGTGAAACAGAGGCAACGACTCAGGTTGATAACTTTTCATCAGAGCTGAGATGTTACAGTTAATACAATCAGCACATCAGATTCAATTTCATTTATTCATCACACATGCATCAAAACAGACAGTGAAATACTTCATTTGTGTTAACAACAAACACACCCAAGGATATTCTGGGCACAGCCCGCAAGTGTTGTCACATTTTCCAGTACCAACGTAGCATGTCCACCTTGTTCAGCAGAACAACACAGGCAGCAACAAACAACAACAGCAAATCCCTTTCCCTTTCTCCCAGCCACGCAGAGAGGGCTACAAACTCAGGCAGAGGTTTCAAAGAACAGAGAGCATAGGTTTAAGGTGAGAAGTCTGAGGTTTAGCAGGGGACATGGGGAAGAATTTTTTTTTTACCCAGAGAATCGTTGGAAATCTGGATCACTCTGCCAGAAGCGGTGGTGGAAGCAGATAACTTCGCAGGACAAGGCAAATGGGTTGAAGGCTGGTGAATGGGTCGAGTATGGTTGGGGACTTGCTGGTCATCATGAATCTGATCAGCTGAAGGCCCTGTTCCTCTGCAGTGTGAATCTGAGTAACAACTCTGCGTTACTGTTCCAGCTGAAGAACCAAGGCAGCTCCCTCTGCCTGACCACAGGAGCGACCAAAATGTTAGTGTCAATGTCCACCTGCAATGGACAAGAGGAACGTCAGGTAAATATGCAAAAGGGTATAGGCATGGAGGAACAAGGAGAGTCTCGGTGTTGGTTTCATATTGTCACGTGTACCGAGATACGGTGAAAAACTTGTCTAACTTGCAGATCACGCTTCACATGTGAAGCGCCAGTAATGTTTGTAACTTCTACCGTTTGCTTTCTAACTTACGTCATAAGTGCACCTTATTATTTGTCAATTGATTTGTGGCAATATTACTTTACGTGTTGTGTGTGAGTTATGTGTACTGTGCTATGCACCTTGGTCTGGAGAAACATTGTTCTGTTTGGCAGTGTTCATGTGTACTGGTGTATAACAATAAACTTGAGCTTGAATATACAGATCAAATCATTACACACTGCACTGAAGAGGTACAAGGTAAAGCAAGAACAGAATGGAGAGTAAAGTACAGAGAAGGTGCAATGCAGCTAAACAATAACATGCAGATCATGACAACTGTGAGATCATTGCAATGATCCCACTAGGGAACTATTCTGTCCTAGCACAGGAGTTACTCCTGTTTCTCAAGCTAGGCAGATAGGGAAACTCCAGTCCCAGCGTAGTTATAGTTTGAAGATGTTTTTATTGTTTACCTACGTGTTACAGTACACAAGGAACTGAGTAAAGAGACAGTACCGATAAGCGTTCTCACGAAAGTTAGATTCCATTGTTGATTAAAATTCCACAGACTCATAAAAGTGCTGCTGACTAACGAATGGATAAATATACAGTATAAGCAATTATATAATGGCCAACCTGATGTCGAAGGTTAATTGCCTAACAATGCAGTAATAAGTAATTAACAACAGATGAAACCATACAAGTAAACAATGAGGTCTAGTAGTTAGAAATCAAGTATCTTGTGCCCAATGGGAGAAGAGAGAAGGGAATGTCCAGGGTGGGTTTGGTCTTTGCTTCTTCTGGCTACTCTGCTGAGGCAGCAAAAATCCCGGATGTAGGAGGTATGGAGTGGAGGGGGTGAGAGTGGAAAATTGATTCAGGGCAATGCCAATTGTTAACCAGGTCTACAAGAGATGGCAAAATAAAAACAGAAAATTCTGGAAAATTTCAGCAAGTTAGGCCATTTCTGTGGGAAGAGAAAGAGAGTCAATATTTCACATTGAAGGCCCTTCATCAGAACTGGAAAGGAAACAAATGATTAGCTTTATTAAAAGATAATGATTAACTTTTATTTGTTACACGTACATCAAAGTATCCAAGGAAATGTGTTGTTTGCGTCAAATCAAATCAGCAAGGATTCTGCTGGGCATCTGCAAGTGTCGCCATGCTGCCGACGCCATCATAGCACGGTCGGAATCCGTTAAACATAATGCTAACTGTACGCCTTTGGAATGTGGAAGGAAACCGGAGCAACCAGAGGAAATCCACGCCATCATGGGGAAAACATACAAACCTATTACAGACAGCGGCAAGAGGGTGGGGCAGTGTGGGGAATGCCTGTGACGGGGTGAAACTAGGGTGACCCTGGGGATAAGCTGTAAACGTTCCCTGGCCAGTGGGTGAGTGGAAACAGTTTCCCACCCACCTGGCTTCACCTATCAACTTCTAGTTATTTTCCGTCCATTCCCCCACCTTTTTAGTCTGGCATCTTCCCCCTTCCTTTCCAGTCCTGAGGAAAGGAAAGGTCTCAGCCCAAAACGTTAATTGCTCATTCCCCTCCATAGAATCTGCCCAGTCTGCTGAGTTCCTCCAACATTTTCTGTTTGTTACTTTGGATTTCCAGCTTTTGCTAAACTACTTATAGATCAAGACTTCAGCTTTACCATATGAGAGGTCTGTTCAAGAGCCTGATAAGCGTAGGGTAGAAGCTGGCTTTAAGCCCAGAGGTACAGTCTTACAAGCTTTTGTATCTTAAGCCTGATGGCAGGGGTCTTTGATTGGTGTTATATAGAGTCATAGACCACAGAAACAGGCCCTACAGCCTATCTAGTCTGTGTCCCACAGTTACTATGCCTAGTCCTGTCGATCCCTGCCTGCCATAGTCCTCCATATCCTTTATCCATGTACCTATACAAATTTTAATTACTGTAACAAAAACCACATCCACCACTTCCGTTGGCAACTCATTTCACACTCACACCACCGTCTTGGGAGAAGAACTTACCCATCAGTTTTCCGTAAGTATTTGCCTTTCACCGTTAACCTATGACCGCTAGGTGTCACATAGAAGTTAGAAGTAAGGTTATCTGGCAAGTGGATGAATGGGGGTGAGAATACCTCAGGATCTACCTTGTCATGCCTTGCACCTTTCGCTTTATGACATACAGATGATGGGCACAGACAGAAGTCAAGTTACCTGTAGTTGTAGACTTTCGCTTTCCAGGCATGGCCTTCTCCTTTGCGTTGACCACAGGTGAGTTTCAGCGGGTGACACTGCTTTGTTTCTGATTCTGCAAGCCCTTTAATACGACTCCCACTTGCATTCCAGGGCAAGAGCTTCACCGGACAAGAGTTGAATTCCCAAACTCTGACCCCCCCCCCCCCAATGCCAGACCCCAGAACAACAGTAAAGATTAATAGGGAAGTTATCCCCATTTCCTACCTTGAGTCATACCACATGGCCCAACTGATCCTTGCCAACCAAGATACCCACCCAAGCAGCTCCCATTTGCCCACATGGCTCTGTCTAAGAGTCTTTACAACAGTTACCTCTCAGCGTGCCTCAGTGAGTTAAATAAAAGCTCTTTGAGGTGTGCAACTCACCAATATTTAATAGGCAGCAGTTAGGTCGAAGCTGTGAAAGAGGCTTTTTATTGTAACTCGCTTTCCCTGTCTCTTCTCCACCTCCTCCCTTTGTCTGTATACCCCCCAACTCATCCCCCGAACCTGTCTCTCTCTCTGTCTCTCCCCCTCCCTCCCTCCCTCTCTCTCTGCCCTTCCTCCTCTCCTCCCCCCACCACTGCAGAACTTTGAGTACACAGACAAGGGTGAAATCATCAGCAAAGAAGCCAGCTCACGGTGCCTGCAGGCTAGCCTTCTCGTCATACTCCTGGTCAGGTGTGCTGCCACCAGTAGGGGGGCCTATGTGACCCCAGAGCAGAGGTTTGCACTCAATCAGGTAAGGAGGTAGGGGTTGGGGACTCTGATTGAGAGACCATTCAGTCATGGCTGATTTTATTTCAACCCCACCCTCCAACTTCAGTGGTTGACTGGTTCAATTTAATATCAGAAAATATACACGGTATACAACCTGAAATCTTTACTCTTCGCAGACATCCACAAAACAGAGAAGAACAACTCCAAAGAATGAATGATAGAAAAATGTTAGAACTCCAAAGCCCACCCACCCCCTCCCATGCACAAGCATCAGCAAGAGCATCAGCCCCCCTCCCCTCACTTGCTCCAGCAAGAGCATCAGCCACCCCCCACCACCCACATGTGAGCAAGCACAAACCCACAAAGAGACCAGGATCTAGAGTCCATCAAACACTACTGTCCAACCCAACACTTCAACATCTCAAACAGGCCCCCTCTCTCCCACCAATGAGGGAGAGGAAGATAGTGCCCCTGCCACAGGTGCATTGGCCTTCCTCAACCCTGGGATTGAGCTTAAGAGTTGAGAGGTAATGTTGCAGCTATATAGGACTCTGGTCAGACCCCACTTGGAATACTGTGCTCAGTTCTGGTTGCCTCACTACAGGAAGGATGTGGAAACTATAGAAAGGGTGCAGAGGGGACTTACAAGGATGTTGCCTGGATTGGGGAGCATGCCTTATGAGAATAGGCTGAGTGAACTCGGCCTTTTCTCCTTGGAGCGACGGAGGATGAGAGGTGACCTGATAGAGGTGTATAAGATGATGAGAGGTATTGATCATGTGGATAGTCAGAGGCTTTTTCCCCAGAGTTGAAATGGCTAACTCTAGATGGCACAGTTTTAAGGCACTTGGAACTAGGTACAGAGGAGATGTCAGGGGTAAGTTTTTTACGCAGAGAGTGGTGAGTGCGTGGAATGTGCTGTCAGTGACAATGGTGGAGGCAGGTACGATAGGGTCTTTTAAGAGACTCCTGGATAGGTACATGAAGCTTAGAAGAATAGAGAGCTATAGTAACCCTAGGTAATTTCTAAACTAAGTACATGTTCAGCACAGCATTGTGGGCCAATTGACCTGTATTGTGCTGTAGGTTTTCTATGTTTCCATGTTTCACAGTGAGAGGGGAGTCCAACAGCTCAACATTTCAATGTTACAATCTGCAGCATCGTTTATTCGAGCTCCCCTGATTGAAGAACAAGCAGACTCTCTCTCACCATCAAGGGGAAGATCGCTTGAGTGCAGAGGCCTCTGACAGATGCAACCTCCCCCCCCCCCCCCCCCCACCACTTACCAATCAAAAATCTATCTAATAATACCCTTGGATCCTCTGGTCACTTATTAATAGAAACATCCTCTCCATGTCTACTCTATGCATGCCCTTCAGTGACCAGTAGGTTTCAATGAGATCCCCCCTCATCCTTCTGAACGTCATTGTGTACAGGCCCAGAGGCATCAAGTGCACATCCCACCAACCATCAATCACCCTTTGACACTAATCCTACATTAATTCCTACTGTTTATTCTCACAGTGTTCTCAGTAACCCTTGCCCTCCCCCAGATTCCACCACTCACCCACAGTCTAGTGACTATTTATAGCACCCATTTTAACTACCAACCTGCACTTCCTTGGGTTGTGGGAGGAAACTGGAGCATGGGGGAAACTCACATGGTCACATTGAGAACGAGCAAACTCCACACAGACAGCTCCTGAGTTCAGGCTCAAACCTGGTCTCTGGCACTGAGAGGCAATGGCTCTAGCACATATATGTCAAACTCAAGGCCCGCGGGCCAAATCCGGCCTGCGGTGGAATTATCTTTGGCCCACGAGATAATATCTAATTACTATTAAAGCAGGCCCCAGTAATCGAAGCGCCTATGGCGTATGATATGGCTAATGCTGAGTTTATTCAGGTACCAGGTTTTCAGGGTTTTTAGTGTTTATTCGGCAGTCTTGCTCGGCAGTCTTCTTCATAAGAAACGGAATTTGTAAAGTGAAACACTTTGTAGTTATAGCAGAGACTGAGACACATGAGAGCAGGCTGAAAAAATGGAGGCAATGAAAGCTGCGTTCGCATGCGTCCGACTGATCTGGCCCGCATGAAGCTGCATTTTGCTCAATCCGGCCCGTGACCTAAAATGAGTTTGACACCCCTGCTCTAGCAGCTATGCCACATCTTAAGGCACAGATGTCAGTGTAGGCTTGAAGGAAAGCCCTGCCTTTCCCAAAATGCCCAGTGACCTCCATTCTGGCCATGAATCTCACCCCATGGTGGGAACAGATGATGGAGGCTCTCCTTGTGCTTCATTCCCCCAGGAAGGAATGATCCTGAATGCGGGCTTGAGGCTCTGCTTGTCGGTGAGGGGGAAGCAGCTGAAGATGGCAGAATGTGACCACTTGGATATGTGGCAGCACTGGATGTTCATCAAACGTCAGGTCAGGTGATCCACTGCCTTCACCTTGTGCCAGCCTTGCACTGATGGAACTAGGGGTTGCCATATTCTGGTCAGAGGTCACCTCAGAAGTGTCATCACATGACTTCATCCCCTACTACCATTGGTCATCTGACACGCCCATTGCCCTTGCACCCAACCTCAGCCCTCATTGCATTCCCACTGGATGGTGAGTTCTCCTGAATCAGATGATTCATATGGCAGTATCTGCAACACACACAAAATGCTGGAGGAACTCAGCAGGTCAGGCAGCATCTATGGAGAGGAATAAACAGTTGATGTTCTGGGCCGAAACCCTTCGTCAGGACTGGAAAGGAAGAGACAGCAGCCAGAATAAATAAGAAACTGGGTGAGGGGGGGAGGGAAGGAGTACACATTCACAGGTAATAGGTGTGACCAGGTGAGCGTGAAGGTGGATGTGTGGGGGCAACTCAAGTTGGAGGAGCAACATCTCATACACCTTCTGGATAGTCTCCAACCTGATAGCATGGACATTGACTTCTCCAACTCCTGGTAATTTCCCCCTCCCTCCTCTCTGTTTATCATTGCCCATTCTGGTTATCCTCTCGCCCCTTCTCCTCACCTGCCCATCACCTCCCTCTGGTTCCCCTTCTTCCCTGTATTCCATGGCCCACTGTCCTCTCCCATCAGATTACCGGTAGTTCTTTTTCAGCCATTTACTTTAACCTGTCCCCCTCTCTTACCCACTCACCTTCCCTCTCACCTATTACCTACCAACTTATATTCTTCCACCTTCCCCATCATCTTATTCTGCCCTCTGCCCCCGTCTTTTCTAGTCCTGGTGAAGGGTCTCAACCCAAAACATTGATTCCTAAAAATTTTGCCTGACCTGGTAAATTCCTCTAGCATTTTGTGTGTGTGTGTTGCTCAATATTTCCAGCATCTGCAGAACTTCTTGTGTTTAGAATCTCCTTCCTTTGATATTTTCACACTTGGATTTTCAGTCGTTCTCCTGGTTTATCTTCTAATTGACTCAAGATACCTGAGTGATTGTAATTAGTTCTGATCAAATTACACCAGCTCCAGAAGTTGGGGTGTCTGGAGAACTTACAGTGAACATTGAATAGCACCTTAGAGAACGTTCTTTAATGTATGTCAGGTGTGAAGGTCAGAATGTACATTAATTAGAGGTGTGTTCAGGGAGATGGGTCATAGAGACTACTGCTTCCTACAAAGATTGTCCAATAATTTTGTATGTTACCACTGGTTCTGTTGTGTTTAAAGTCAATTTTCTTGCATCTTTAACCACAAGAAAGCCTTCTGGAACTAAATAATGTTTGATCTACTGTATATATTTGTTCTTCTTGTTACGTTCCCCAGTAACCGGGTAATTTACCTGCAAAGATAGATGGGTCTGCTGAGCCTGGTGCTACTATTTTCAAACGTTTTATTTATAAAGGGGCACAAACGTATGGTTAATACAAAACATTCAGATCATATACATCGTCAAAACTCAATCTAAAGCATAGGTGTAGTAATAATCAATCAAAAATAAGCTCTATCGTTGTCTAGGGGTAATGTAGATATATATTGTTTACTGGATATTTAAAAGTCTTTTTGCGGTCACTGCAGTTTCACCCACTGCCGTCGTTGTGGTGTCGCGTTGGTGCACTTTTGTTAGACAGAGAGAGAGAGGGGGGATGAAAGAGTTACCCGACAGGTTTTCCAACCTGGAGGAGTTTGGTTTGTCAGAGCCTCGTTGGGGGAATGAACGCTCATCTGTGGCCTCCCCTGTAGCTAAGCCGTTCTTCCGTTGTGGGGTCGCCAATCCCAGGCAAGGAAAAGACGCACACGAACCCCACCAACGGCTGTCGCTATCAAAACGCTGTCACAGGATCTCAAGCGCGTCTTCTGGTGCGTCTGGCGCCCCGCCTCGGCAGCCCACCTTTTATCTGGACTGGCAGGGTTGTAGATGTCCATCAGGGTGGGGGGCGAGGCAATCCTTCCCCCATCACCCATCTCACATTGCCCTGAGATTTTGCACGTAGGCCAGTTCCTTGTCCCACAAAGGTGTCTCCCAAGACAATGGCTATGTCCGAGGCTTTTGTCTTGTTGAGCGACCAGCCCACATTCCAAACCATAAGGCTCTCTCTCTCTCTTGCGATTCTCTTGAAGGAGGGGGCTGAGGTCATGACATTCTATACTATCTCATCAAACACTCCCAGGGCGGAAACAGCAAAGTTCAATACAGAATGGACAGAATAAATCTCAAAGTTCAAAATAAATATATTATCTAAGTACATATATGTCACCATATACAACCCTGAGAATCATTTTCTTGTGAGCATACTCAATAAGGAAATAATAGAATAATAACCATAGTAGAATCAATGAGAGACCTCACCGATCTGGACACTCAACTAGGGAGAATCTGTGCAAATTCAAAATGAAAGAAATAATAATAGTAAGTATCGAAAACATGATATGAAAGTCCTTGAAAGTGAGTCCATAGGTTGTGGGAACATTTCAATGATGGTGCAAGTGAAGTTATCCCCTTTGGTTCAGGAGCCTTTGGTTGAAGGGTATTAACTGTTCCTGAACCTGGTGGTGTGAGTCCTGAGGCTCCTGGTGGCAGCAGCGAGAAGAGTGCACTGTCCCATTAATTACTCTGTAGACAGGGACAGCACAAGTTAAACATGGAGTAAAGTTCCCTCTTCTCTCCCATCACACACTGTCAGTTCAGAGACAGCATGGGAATAAAACTTCCCCTAGACTGTCCTATCGCACAGTCTGAGGGCAGGGAGAGCACGGGTTAGATACACATTAAGATACAGGTACCTGGATAGGAGAGATTTGGAGAGATATGGGCAAATGGGACAAACTTAGTTCGGCATCTAAGTCTGCATGGAAGAGTTGGGCTGAAGAGCTTGTTGCTGTGTTGTTTAACTCTGACTAAAAGCTTCCTCCACACGGACCCATCACGCACACCAAGGTTGGAATGCATGCAGTTCTGCTCTCCTTGTTTTAGTGTGTATTTATTTATGTGAAGATACAGTGCAGAACAGACCCTCCCGGCCCAACAAGCCACATCGCAGTGCAACCCACCTATTTCACACGAGATTAATCATAGACAATTTGCAATGATCAATTAACCTACTAACCGGGTATGTCTTTGGACTGTGGGAGGAAACTGGAACACCCGGAGGAAATCCACATGGTCACGGGGAGAGTGTACAATCTCCTTACAGACAGGGGCAGAATCAAACTCTGAACTCCGGAACGCCCTGTGCTGTAATAGAGTTGCGTTAACCACCGTGACACCATTACTTGAGGAAGGATGTACTGGCTTTGGAGGAGGTTCACCAGGTTGATTTGATTTTGGAGATCAGGAGAAATTTGCCTATGAGGAGAAATTGAGTTGTCTGTGACTGTACTCGCTGGAATTCAGACAAGAGGAGATCCCATAGAAACACATACAAAATCATGAAAAGGATAGATAAGATAGAGACTGTAACTACAGGATGTAGATTCAAGATCTGGGGCTACGTCTCCTAGATTGCATCGACAGGTTGCTATCGATGCAATGCTCCTCAGACAGGATGAAGAGATCAATACTCCCCAATGCCATTCGGCTTTACAATTCAACCGCCAGGAGTAAGATATGTTAAAGTGCCGGGGTTAGGACTCAATGTATTTAAGTAAACTACTTAAGAACTTTTTAAAAGCTATTATTAATGCTTTTTGAGAGGGTGATTTTAGATGCATATCATATTTTTACTGAGTTAAGTATTGTATGTAATTAGTTTTGCTACAATAAGTGTATGGGACATTGGAAAAAATGTTGAATTTCCCCATGGGGATGAATAAAGTATCTATCTATCTAGATTTAGGACAGGGATGAGGAGAAATTACACTGTGTAATCAGGGATTTGTAACTTAAGGTCCACAGACCCCTCAGTTAATGGTGGGGGTCCATGGCATAAGAAAGTTTGGAACCCCTGGTATAGAGGAACTTTACTCTGTGTCTAACCTATGCTGTCCCTACCTTGAGAGTATGTGATGGGACAGTGTAGAGGGAGCTTTACTCTCTATCTTATGCATTTTGTCCCAGACTTGTGGTCTGTATTTAAACTTCGCAGTCTCAGTTCTGGAGTGTTTGATGTAAAATGAAGTTTTATTATGTATTGGAAACTATGCTCTTCCTACCCTTGGAGAGCTGCAGTATTCGCTTCATGTAGCGATCACAGAAGAGCTTCTCCCCACCTGCAAGGCATGCTGGAGCTACCCTGGGTGAAAAAACCTCCAGTCCCTACACAGAAGTGGAGACTGGGCTGTTGTAACCTCCTGCATCTCATATAGAGATTCAGATTCATTTATCACATAGATCAAGTGAAAGTGTCGTTTATGTTAATAACCAAAGTGTGCTGGGGGCAGCCCACAAGTGTTCCCACACATTCTGGTGCTAAGAATGTTCCGCAGGACAATACAAGCAGCGACAACAAGACAGCAAATGGCAAAGCAGGCCACTTTCCCATCCGTCCCACCCGCTCACCCTCTCACACAGCCCAGGACAGGCTACCTCTGGTCTCCAGTCCTTTTCTCCAGACTCTCAGCTCCTCCCCAGTTTATAAACACCTGGCTTGTCTACAATCTGTGCATACAGAGAAGCATTCAGGAGGATGGCAGGAACCGGTTTACTGGCAGCGACAACCCCCAGGTGTCCTCTGCTGGGCAGGACCTCAGAGCACAGCTGCATTTTCCTCTATTGTAAGTTCACAGGGAGAGAATCAGATTTATTGTCACTGACATTTGCTGTTTTAAGGCAGTGCAAGATGTAAAAAGTCATTGTTACAATAAAGAATATAACAATAAATAAGGAGAGCAATAAAAAAGAGACTAAAGCAAGCAAAACAGTGAGGTAATGTTCATGGACTGTTCAGAAATCTGGTGGCAGAGGAAAGGAAGCTGTTCGTAAAGCATTGAGAGTGTGACTCCAGGCTTCTGAACCTCCTCTCTGATTGTAGTAATGAGAAGAGGGTATGTCCTAGATGGTAAAGTTCCTGCATGCTGGATGCCACCTTTTTGAAGCACTGTCTTTTGAAAATGACCTTGTTGGTGAGGAGAGTCTTACCCATGATGGAGCTGGCAAAGTTTGCAACCCTCTGCAGCTCTTTCCGATCCTGTGCATGGGCACCTCTGTGCCAGACAGTGATGTAAAGAGTACACCTGTAGAAACTTGCAAGAGTCTTCAGTGACAAAACAAAACTGCTCAAATTCCTGATGAAATATTGCCCTGGCATGCCCTCATCAATAATGTTGGGTGCAGGATAGACCTTCCGAGATGTTGATACCCAGGAACTTGAAGACAGAACCCTGACATAACCTTGGGGGAAGACACGTACATAGATCACGGACTGGCCATGTCACAGCACAGGTTTGTCACAAAACCCGAGAGATTACCGTAACTTTATCCACACAGAGTATTACAAGCATATGGAATAAGCTGCCAGCAGAAGTGCTTGTGGTGGGGACAATTATGGCATTAAAACGACACGGGACAGGTATATGGTTAGGAAAAGTTTAGGAGAGGGGCTAAATGCAGACAAATGGGACTGGCTCTTGTAGGCACCTTGGTCAGCACAGATGAGTTGGCCCAAAAGGCCTGTTCCCATGCTGTACTCAATGACTAGGAGAGGACAGTGGAGGTGGAGGGGAACCAGATGAGATGATCGGCAGGAGAGGGGAAGAGAAAGAATGAGAGTGTAACCAAATGGAGAATGGAAAAAGAGAACAAAGGAGGTGGAGAAAATACCAGAAGTTAGAGAAATTGATGTTTATGCATAAGATTGGAGGCTACCCAGTCTGAATATGAGGTGTTGCTCCTTTGACCTCAGTGTGACAACAGAGGAGTCCATGGGCAGACGTATCGCAGAGCCGGAATGGGTAAAATGAAGTGGCATAAGCAGAACATTCTGAGTGGCGAGGCTGCTGTTGCATGAAAACTGTCAGACCACAAATTAGACCGAAGGTCAGAAAATGAATGGCTTGACCTTAAAACCATGTCAGGAGGGAATTTTCTCAATAGAGCAAAACTAATGCCTTATAAAGCCTCAACATTATATCCCTGCTGTTGTATTCTAGTCCTCTCAAAATAAATACTACCATTGCAATTGCCTTCCTAACCCCCTTACCACTGAATCAACCCACAAGTTCATCTTCAGGGAATCCTGCATGAGGACTCCCAAGTCTCTCTGCAGTTATGATTTTTGAATTTTCACCCCATTTACAAAATAGTCTACACCTTTATTCCATCTGCAACTTTGCCCATACCCCCAATCAGTCCTTCTGCAGACTTTCTGCTTCTTCAACACTACCTGCCCTCCCACCTATTTTTGTAATGTCCACTAGCAGTGCACATGCCATCAATTCCTTCATCCAAATCATTGAAATACTGAAACGAATTGGTCCCAACATCGACCCCTGCGGCACCAGCAACCAACCAGAAAATACCTCCCTTCATTACACCTTTGCCTCCTGCCACTCAGCTAACCTTTCTCTATTCTAGTAGATTTCCCATAATACCATGGGAACTTATTTTGTTAAGCAGTCTCATGTGCAACACCTTGTCAAAGACTTTCTGAAAATTCCAAATAAACAACATCCACTGATTCTACTTTGTCTATCTTGCTTGTTATTTCCTCAATGAATTCCAACAGACTTGTCAGGAAAGATCTTTTTAGAAAGCCTTGCTGATTTTGGCCTATTTTATCATGTGCCTCCAAATACCCTGAAACCTCATACTTAATAATAGACTTCAACAGCTTGCCAACCACTGAGGGCGGGCTAACTGTCCTATAATTTCCTTTCTTCTGTCTCCCTCCCTTCTTAAGAGTGGAGTGACATGCAGTTTTTCAGTCCTCGGGAACTATTCCAGAATCCTGTGATTCTTGAAAGATCATTATTAATGCCTCCACCATCTCTTCAGCTACCTCTTTCAGAACCCTGGGGTGTAGCCCATCTGGTCCAGGTGTCTTAACTACCAAAAGACTTTTCAGCTTCCCAAGCACCTTGTCCTTCGTAATAGCAATGACACTCACTTCTACTCCCTGACACTCTGGCATTTCTGGCATTCTGCTAGTGTCTTCCACAGTGAAGATTGGAAGTAGGTACAGAGGAGATGTCGGGTAAGTTTTTTTTTACACAGAGATTGGTGAGTGTGTGGAATGGGCTGCCAGTGACAGTGGTGGAGTCGGATAGGATAGGGTCTTTTAAAAAGACCCTGGACAGGTACATGGAGCTCAGAAAAATAGAGGACTATGGGTAACCCGAGGTAATTTCTAAGGTAAGGACATGATCGGCACAGCTTTGTGGGCCAAAGGGCCTGTATTGTGCTGTAGGTTTTCTATATCAGAATGGGAATGGGAAGCATCGAAATGAATGGCCACGACAATAATAGTAAATTGCTGGAAGTTCAGGTGATTAAATCCCAACTTTGTCGGAGGTTTCCGGATGATTCAAACATTCTGGGTGGAGCATAGGTTGAAGCCCACTGCACTTGGACAACTCTCTGATGAGATGTTGACTTAGGGAATCCAGATGAATTTGCTGTACAGGGTTAGGGAAGGGCTGTGTCAATGGAGGACAAGATATCATGGAGACTTTGACAGTACATGTTGCACCAAGATTGATTTCGAGATCTTTACTTTCTGCTCTGTTAACCTGTGGATTTCAATATTGTATGTATGCTCTGCAATGGGGCAATGGGTCTGTGAGCATTTGTTGTTATCACTAGCAGAGACGGGAGGAATAGGAAGGAGAGGAAGCTTAAAGAAGGAACACTTAAGACTGGAATGTCATTGCCCACCCTTGACCCTCCGCTCCCAACCTTCATCAGTCCTCCATCAACCAGCACCATCCCTGATGCACCATCAATAACTCGCTCTGCGACACGAGATATCGGCTTTTATTTACTGAAAGAATGAACAACACTACATCCTGGAGAATGAGGCCGGGCTCAGGCCTCAATCGCCTTTATACAGGGGTCTGTGGGAGGAGCCACAGGAGCAGTCCAGACAGGTATATGTAATTCACCACAATCCCCTTCCATCTTCCCCACCACCTCTTCATCTGCCATCGCCCACTCTTTATCACTCTACCATCTCTCCTACCCTCTTCTCTCCTCCACCTCCCATCTGTATCATTCCCCCCTCCCTTCCTACCACATCCACGTTATCTGTCCTGACCTTCCTTAACCCCTCCCCTGCCTCCACTCTCCTACTCCGCTATCCCCCGCCCCCCAACTTCGGAAGCTGCTCTCACTCGTGCAATAAATACACACACCCAAATAAACATTTTTATTTGAAAGGAGAAAAAAGGCGGTAACAATTTGTTTTCATAGGTAGCACCACGTTGTCCCGGGATCAGAACGGGCACCTAACACCGGGGTCCTGAAGACCTGAGAGTTCCACGTGGTCTGCTGCTGCTGGCGGTGAACCAGTTCAGGCGGGCGAACGGGCACCTAACGCCGGGGTCCTGAAGCCCTGAGAACTCCACGTGGTCTGCTCCTGCTGGCGGTGCGCAGTTCAGAGCCGGCAGCGGATCTGCTTTTAAACTGCTATCAATACTAAGCTGAACAAAGTTAAAGTCTCCGCTGGAGGACGCTTGTTCAGAACTGGGAAGGAGAGAGAAGGCGCCTGGGTAAGCCGCAGGGAGAGTGCCAAGAGTAACACGCACGGTAATGGAGGAAGTCAGTAGGTCAGGCCGAGACTAGTCCCAGTGTAAGGCCACGGCCCGAAACGTCAGCTCTTCATTCCTCTCCATCTGAGTTCCTTCAGTATTTTATGTACATTGCTCTGGATTTCCAGCATCCGCAGAATCTCTTGTGTTTTAAATTTTTAGCGCGTTTTTGCCGAGGTTACTGAACTTGTAGAATGTGTGGGTATTGTTTATTATTGGGAGCAGCAGTAGCCTATGTAGGTGGTCGAGAAGGAACGGGGTGGACTACACACTGGACAGAGCCGTTACTCACGGCTGCAGTGACCCTGGTTAATAGGACACAACCCTATTAAATAGCAGGACGAGCACGAGGTGCTGAGTGGCCGACTCCCTGCTCCCTTTGTAAATAAGATCAGAAAGCACTGGGGAGAAACTCGGCAGGTTGGGTAGCAAGTGTGGAAAGGGAAACCGTTCTTGTTTCAGGTCTGAGATCTTCAGAATCTGTTATGTTCCCTGGGACCTCGTGGCTTCCTCCGGCTGTCCGGTTTCTTTCCACATCCCAAAGACTAGTGGGTTAAAAGGCCGTGGTAACTCGTGCTAGCGTGTTGGTAGAGTGGTGAAATCTGGCGATAGTGAATGGAAATGTAGGGAGAATAAACGGGCACTGAAATGATTGAAAGTAGATAAAATGCGGTTTGAGTGAATATGGATGGATTTTAAAAATATGTGCAGCCCTAAGATTTTTAA
Source organism: Hemitrygon akajei (assembly GCF_048418815.1). Classification (NCBI taxonomy): domain Eukaryota; kingdom Metazoa; phylum Chordata; class Chondrichthyes; order Myliobatiformes; family Dasyatidae; genus Hemitrygon; species Hemitrygon akajei. The sequence goes on along the minus strand of NC_133125.1, from coordinate 167,313,583 downwards.
TGTAGCATCGGGTTTAGCACAGACATTGCGGGCCAAAGGACATGTTACGTATTAGTGTACAGTAATTGGAAAAATTGAACCTACAAGTGTGAGGCCCAGGGTTCCATCTCGCTGTTCAGAATGAAGTTTGTGGTGGGGTGTCCCGGTTACAGTATATGCTTTTATTTCTTCTGGGTGGGATAACATCTCAGGACCTGGACGCCACGTGCCAAGTAAGTACGTGCGAATAATAACTTCATTTATAGAACACTTTTCATACAGATGATGTAGTTCAAAGTCCTTTACAATGTGATAAATGTAAGAATATGAAAGATTTTTTTAAAAAAATTAAAAGACAAAGATGTTAGCTAAAAGCAAGGTTTCATAGATGGGTTTTAAGTTGGCGTTTAAAAGTGTCGGTTGAGTCTGCACCGCTTATAGTTTTAGATATTGTGTTCCACAGTTTAGGAGCGAACTTCAAAAGAGCTGACCTGCCAATGATCATTTGAGGGAGATTGTTTAAATTTACGGAAGACCTGAGAACTCATGCAGGTTATAAAAGGAAAGTGATCCTGTGATGGGAAGCTGAGGAGTACAACGTGATGGTCATCTCCCTCTCCCCCACTTTCAGACTAGTTACTCAATTAAGCTTTTATATCTTCTCAGGATGGGGGGTGTGAGAATGATGTGGGTGGAGGGGAGGCTGGTTTCCATGATGTGCTGAGGTGTCCACAACTGTGCGGTCACAGCAGAGCAGTTACTATACCAGGCCAGATAGGTGCCCTCTTGAACAACTGTTTACTGTATCTGTGTTTCACAAGGCTGCGTTCTGTCCTTCCCACAGACGGAGAGAAGGCAGCAGAGTCTAAAGATGTCTTCAGGTGAGTGAGTCATTGTGACAAACCCCATCAATGGGTGGCGTGGCTGTTAGTGATGACACTGAACAGACTAGAGTTTCTGAATCAGTCTGGATGATACACACAGTGCTCTGAACTCTCCCACCTCCGCCCGCTCCTGGCGTCTGTTAACAAACAGCAGCTCCCCTTCTGCATCCAGTGTCTCTGTTCTGTTATTTCTGCAGCCGGTGTGAGCCTGGGTCATATGACAGTCTAGGGATCTGTGTGGGAGTTTCCTGACTTTGTGTAATTTTTTTAAAAAAAATTCCTGTTAACACTTATCCCTAGCAGGTAGACAGACGATGCAGTCAGGAAGTTGGTTTTATGTACTTGGAGATGCAGTGAGGAACAGGACCCATCCAGCCCAATGAGCTGCACTGGCCAGCAACCACCTTTCTAACCCAGAACAGTTAACCTACTAACACTGCAATAGCGTTGTGTCACCACATTACATGATGATCCCTTTTCAGACTGGGGTTACTGAATCAAGGTTCAGAGATCTCTCGGTGCCCTTTAGTAAATGTCCATAAGACATAGGGGCAGAATTAGTCCATTCAGCCCATCTGTGGTGTACTTCTCGGATTCCGGCAGAGGAGGCTTAAACCAACTTCTGTCTTGTAGATTCTTTCACCAGGATGAGTACCTTGGTATCAGGTGGTTACATCAGGTCGTGCCGGGGAGGCCATTCGGCCCAGCTGGTGTGTGCCCATTTTGCACAGTGGGAATAGGCATGTCAGATACTGCTCATGGTCAACGAGACCTGCACCACAGAACCAGGCCCTTTGGGCCACAGCATTCACCATCTACTCTACTCCCGTTTGTCATGTTGGGACTGTAATGCCTTAAACATAGCTACTGTGTCTGATCCCACTGCCACATCCAGCGACTCGTGGGCCTGTTTCCATGTTGTGTAACTCCTTAACATTCCCCCAGTGCCTGTGTGTTTTAAGCCCCTGTACCTCAGTGTTCCACTGCACATCTGCCTGAGGGTTGGCAGCCACAGTAATACTGTGGTCAGTGCGAGAAATCTCCAGTCAGTCTCTGTACAGTTTCTGCCGGTGTCCGGTCAGCGGTTTGTCCATTCTCCCTGTGGGTCCCCTCTGGGTGCACCAGTTCCTGCCCACATACCTATAGGTGAGGGTGAGTAAGTTGTGGGCTTGCTACGTTGACACCAGAGGTGTTGTGAGCACTTGCATACTGCTCCTTAATCTGTGTTGGTTATTGATGCGAATGACACACTTCATTATGTTTCGGTGTACTTGACAAATAAAGCTAACCTTAATCTGTTTATAACCCGGCACGGCTAGCAGCTCCATGGTGGATATGTCGAACAATGCATGCTGAATGATTTTTGCTTTCTGCAGGACTCAAGCTACTGATGAGGAGCCAAGCCCTTCCTGCCCATTGCGGGGAAGTGGGTAAGTTCTGTCAGTCATGGGAATGCGGTGATATTTTGAACTTGTCCCTGAATGGGATGTTCCCTGATGAGTTCTGACAAGCATTCTAGTATTTGTAGAAGAGATAAAGCTCCAGGAATGTGGATGATGAGACTTCACAGACTAGAGTCACTGAGTCACCCTGGTGATACCCACAGTGCTCTGAACATTCCTCTTTTGATCTTCCTAACTGGCCTGTTGTCACATGTACCAAGGTATTGTGAAAAGTATTGTTTAGTGAGCCATCAATCCAGCCATCAAAGTATCAGGCTAGTAGAAAGGAAAGAGCAAAAGCAATGCATAAGACGTTGTTATAGTTGGAGAGGAAGTGCAGTACAAGCAGACAAAGTGCAAGGTAATTTGGGGGAACGAAGAATCCATCTTTCGCATGGGAGGGTCTATTAAAGTGTCCGATAACAGTTAGAAGCTCTCCTTGAACATGGTGATGAATGTTACCAACTTTTGTATCTTCTGATTGATGCGAAGATATCGGGAATGAACGTGGCAGGAGGGGCCTTTGGTTATATTGGCTGCTTTCCCAAGGCAGCAGGAAGTGTGGACAGTTCATGGAGAAAGGGCTGGTTTGAGTGATGGACTGGGTTGTGTCCACCACGCTGAAGTTTTCTTGCAGAGCAGTTGCTGTGATGCGTAAGGGTAGAATGCTTTCAAAGTTTAAAGAAAGTTTATTGTCGGAACGATTACAGTACTGTGCTAAATTCTTGGGCACATGTATCTTATTGCTAGGGAGCTTTAAGAGTTTTGCACAGTGCTGTAGCTTTTGTGTTGCACTGTACTGCTGCTGTAAAAAGAAACAAATTTCATGACATCTGAGTAATAAACCTGATTCTGATGTGGGAAGGAGGGAGGGAGCAGGAAGCACCAAAAAGACACCGTCATCATCAATAAACCAATTGTTTGGAATAAAGTGACCTTGCCTGGTGTCTCAAGGCTGGGTATGTCTGCTCCCACAGCACCCCCTGCACCTGGCACCTGTCCACACCCCTTCTGTGGCACTTCACCCTCGCCATTTCCAACATCTTTTGCTCCTGCCAGATTTGCAAACTCTCTCTCCCATGTTGACAAGTCCAGTGCTGTGCGAGTCTTGGGCACGCTAGCTATACGTGTGCCTAAAACTTTTGCACAGTCCTGTATTTGTCACCATGAGGTTCATTTTCTTGCAGGCATTTACATTAACAAAGATCGTCAAACAAAAAAGTGTAAGAGAAGAGAAACTTTTCAGATAAAAATAATACTGAGAACATGAGCTGTAGAGTCCTTGAAAGTGAATGTAGGTTGTAGAATCAGTTTAGAGTTGAGGTCAGTTGTTAACCACACCAGTTTAGGGACCTGATTGATGCAGAGTAATAACTATATGGTTTTTCTATAAGAATTGCTTGTGTGTCTGTGTTTTCACAGGGGCCTGGTTCTGTACGTTCCTGTGGTGGGAGAAGAGTAGGAGATGGCAGAGAGGTGAGTGATTTATTGGAATGAACCCCATCATTGGTTGGTGTGCAGCTGTTAGTGATGACACTGAACAGACTAGAGTTTCTGAATCAGTCTGGATGATACACACAGTGCTCTGAACTTCCTCACCAACCACCCAGCTCCCGGCGTCTGTTGACACAAACTGGCCTTCTCCAACCAATGTCTCCGTTCTCCTGACAGCCGGTGACAAGGGAAGGAGCCTACACCAGTGAGGACAGCAGGAACAATGACAACTCCCATAGCTGATCGCAGAGCAACTGTTTCCAGTCAGTTGCTGAAGCTGTGTTTCCTGGGACTCTTCCACCTTCTGGCCTTGTTACAGGCGGAGAGGAGGGCCACAGCGTCAAGAGGTGGCCGAGGCAGTGAGGTGAGTGAGGTCTTCCATCCAGGTGCCTATCAAAGTGTCTCTCAAATACCCCTAATGTATCAGCCTTAACCACCATACCCAGCAGTACATTCCAGGTACTTGCCACTCTAAAAGAAACAAAGCCTATATGGCTCTGTCCATATTTGAATGCATTCCCCTTAAAAGGATGTTTTTGGTCACGGCTCTCCACTCTGTCCGTGCCTGTGTAATCTTACGCCTCTATCAAGTGTGGAATGGAATATTCTCTGAACTCCAACAGAGTAGATGACAGGAATTGAAATAATGAATCTCCAGGAATGTGTATGATGAGATCTCACAGACTAGAGTCACAGAGTTAACCCTGGTGATAACCACAGTGCTCTGAACATTCCTGCTTTTGGTCAGTTACTGTAACTGTGTCACGGAACCGCACTTCAACTTCCTCTCTTTTTTTCAGGTGGCAGGAACGGCAGGTGCATCTAAAGACGGCTGTGGTCATGAGGTGAGGTACCAAAGGGGTTTCAGAGGGTGGGTGTTTTCACTTGGGGAAAACTTTTCAAGTAGACTGCTTGCATCTTTTTTTTCCCAGATTCAAAATTCGAATACTCACCCATTTAAGATGAGAGGGCAAAGTTTAAAGGAGGTGGAACATTGGACAGTACAGCACAGAATGGACTGTCTATAAAATCAACCTTCAGTCTCTTGCACTCCAAGGAATAAAGTCCCACTCTGTCCAACCTTTCCCCGTAACTCAGTCCCTCAGTTTTGAGAAATGCCCTCATATCTCCTCTGCACTGCTTCCGCTTAATGGCATCTTCCCTACAGGAGCGGGATCACAACTTGAACACTTACGAGTCCAGAACTTCCCAAGAAATTTCTGCCAAGCACATTTATAGCAAAGCTGATGTGAATGAAGAGCTGAGTGCCTTGTGTTGAACAGGGAGATGTAAATTGCCAGACTAAATATTTCAAGCAGTTGTGAGTGTTTGGAGTGGAGTGTTCTCTGGTGAACTCGAATACCAGACGACAGTCATTTAATGTGAAAGAAGACAGGACGTCAAAGAGTATACCACAGTACGGTGCTTCCGCCTATCATCTTGTGCCGACTTTATAACCTCAATCTCACCCTGACTACCTACACAGCTCAAAATCCCCATTTTTTTATTTCTTCTTTCATCCATGTGCCTAGCTGAGTCTCTCAACCCCACCAAGTGCATTCCAGGCATTTAACACTGTAGAGGGGAAAAAACTGCCTCTGATGTTCTAACTAGAATTCCCTCTGTTCTGGTGAACTCCAACAAGAGTAGATGAGAGGAGTGGAAATAACGGATCTCCAGGAATGTGTATGATGAGATTTCACAGACTAGAGTCACTGAGTCACCCTGCTGATAATCACAGTGCTCTGAACATTCCTCCTTTTGGTCAGTTACTGTAGCTCTGTGTCACAGAACCGCACTTTAACATTCTCTCTGTTTTTCAGGTGGCAGGAACGGCAGGCACATCTGAAAAGACAGCTGTGGTCATGAGGTGAGGCACGAAAGGTCTTCACGGGGTGGATGTAGAGACTTGCATTACAGCTTCTTTCCCCAGAGCTGAAATGTCAAATACTCAACAGTGAGGTGTTTAAAAGGAGATGTATGGGACAAGTATTTTTACACAGGGTGGTGACGGAGGCAATTATGATAGAGGTGTGCAAGAGGCTCTTGGGCACACAGATGTACAAAACATGGAAGGATAGTGGAGAATGGTTGAGACTAGAGCTAAAGGTCATGGGTTAAAGGAGCAATGTTAGAGAGCGTAAGGAACTTCTTCACACAGGGCAGTGGTGGCGTGGAACGAGCTGCCCACAAAACTGATGGATGCTGGTTTGAATTCAGCATTTCAGAGGAATTTGAATGGGAGGGTAGCTGAGAACTAGGAGCAGGAGTAGGTCATCTGGCCTGTCAAGTCTACTCTGCCATTCAACAACCTCATGGCTGATCTGACCATGGATTCATCTCCGTCTACCTGCCTTTTCCCCATAACCCTTAATTCCTCTCCTATGCACAAATCTGTCAAACCTTTTCTTAAAATGTATTTACTGAGGTCGCCTCTGTTGCTTCATTGGGAAGAGAATTCCAGATTCACCGTGCTCTAGGAAAAGCATTTGCTCCTCATCTCCATCCTAACTCTACTCCCCCTGAATCTTGAGGCTATGTCCTGAAGTTCTAGTGTGGAGGGTTATAGTCTGGATGAGGGACTAGATAGAACAGAAGGCCTGTTTCTGTGTGGTAGTGTTCTGATTTGATAAACATCGTGTACACTCAGGAGCAATTAGGTTTCATGAGTGTAACTTTGGCACAGCTTTGAGCTGAAGGCCAGCTCCTGAGTGTACACAATGTTTATCAAATCAGAACACTACCACACAGAAACAGGCCCTTTGTTCTTTCCGGTGTACTATTTTGTGTTCTAGTGGGAGAGTCAGAAACCAGAGAGCATAGTGACAAAATAAAGTGCCGGTTATTTAAATTGAAGTGCATGGAAATGCATTCTCTCAGAGCCTGATAAATATTTGTAATTCTCTGCTCCCGAGGATGGTGGAGGCCAAATCGCTAGATATATTTAACACAACAGCAGTAGTTCTGGTATGATCACTCAAGTCAGGTATGATGTTCTTCCAAAGGGTTACCGGTGTTCCCTTACTGAAGAATGGTTGTGTGACTTTGTTTAATGTGGGGAGACTGGTGCACGAAGCTACACATGGTCCTTGACAGGTTGGAGTCAGGGTCCAGTGGCATGGCATGCAAGATTACTCTGGCAGCCTTCCTCCTTCACTGCTGTTGTGATATCATCACCTTCCGCTAGCTCCTCCATTGAGGTTTTGGTTGGAACCTCCCCCTTGATCTTGCCACCATGGTGCCCTTATCATGAGTTAAGCTCTGGGCAGTTTTATTCTTGCGATCTCAAGCATGATGAGGTGACAATCCTCGGAGAAAACAAAACAACAGCACAGGAATAGGACCCCCCCACACACACACACACCTCAGCCCACAATGTCTGACCAAACACAATGGCAAATTTAAACTTGTACCTGTGCATGTTTCAGATCCCTCCAAAGTTCAAAGTCTGTGGATAGGTCTCTTATCAGCTTTGCACATCAGGGCACTGCAATTTTTCCCCATTCCTCTGTACAAAACTACTCGAGCTCTGTCAGAATACATGGGGATTGTGAGAGAACAGCTCTTCTGCCATGTGCAGAAGTTCGCTGATGACACGGCCATAGTGGGGTGTGTCAGGAATGGACAGGAGGAGGAGTATAGGAAACTGATACAGGACTTGGTGATATGGTGCAACTCAAACTACCTGCGTCTCAATGTCACCAAGACCAAGGAGATGGTGGTGGACTTTAGGAGATCTAGGCCTCATATGGAGCCAGTGATCATTAATGGAGAATGTGTGGAGCAGGTTAAGACCTACAAGTATCTGGGAGTACAGTTGGACGAGAAGCTAGACTGGACTGCCAACACAGATGCCTTGTGCAGGAAGGCACAGAGTCGACTGTACTTCCTTAGAAGGTTGGCGTCATTCAATGTCTGCAGTGAGATGCTGATGATGTTCTATAGGTCAGTTGTTGAGAGCGCCCTCTTCTTTGTGGTGGCGTGTTGGGGAGGAAGCATTAAGAAGAAGGACGCCTCACGTCTTAATAAGCTGATAAGGAAGGCGGGCTCTGTCGTGGGCAAAGTACTGGAGAGTTTAACATCAGTAGCTGAGCGAAGGGCGCTGAGTAGGCTACGGTCAATTATGGAAAACCCTGAACATCCTCTACATAGCACCATCCAGAGACAGAGAAGCAGTTTCAGCGACAGGTTACTGTCGATGCAATGCTCCTCAGACAGGATGAAGAGGTCAATACTCCCCAATGCCATTAGGCTTTACAATTCAACTGCCAGGACTTAAGAACTTTTTTTTAAAGCTATTATTAATGCTTTTTGAATTAGTGATTTAGATGCATATCATATTATTATTGAGTTAAGTATTGTATGTAATGAGTTTTTGCTACAACAAGTGTATGGGACATTGGAAAAAATGTTGAATTTCCCCATGGGGATGAATAAAGTATCTATCTATCTATCTATCTATCTAGTCCAGTCTCAAATTGCTAGACAAGATGAAAAGGTTGACTGCATTCTAAATGGAGAGAAAATACAAAAATCTGAGGTGCAAAGGGATTTGGGAGTCCTTGTGTAGGATTCCCTAAAGGTTAATTTGCAGATTGAGTCTGTGGTAAGAAGGCAAATTTGATGTTGGCATTCATTTCAAGAGAACTAGAATATAAAAGCAAGGATGTAATGTTGAGACTTTATAAAGCACTGGCAGGGCCTCATTTGGGAGTATTGTGAGCAGTTTGGGGCCCCTTATCTTGGAAAGGATGTTCTGAAAATGGATAGAGTTCAAAGGAGGGTCACGAAAATTATTCCAGGATTGAACAGCTTGTCATATGAAGAGTGTTTGATGGCTCTGGGCCTGTATTCACTAGCATTCAGAAGAATGAGGGGTGACCTTATTGAAAACTATCGAATGGTGAAAGGCCTTGATAGAGTGGATGTGGAGAAGATGTTTCCTATGGTGGGAGAGTCTAAGACCAGAAGACACAGCCTCAGAATAGAGGGACGTCCTTTTAGAACAGAAATGAGAAGGAATTTCTTTAGCCAGGGAGTGGTGAAATTTGCCACAGGAGGCCAGGTCATTATGTATATTTAAGGCAGAGATTGATTGGTCAGGACATGAAGAGATGCAGAGAGAAGGCAGGAAATTGGGTCTGAAATGAATATTGGATCAGCCATGATGAAATGGTGGAGCAAACTTGATGGGCTAGATGGCCTAATTCTGCTGCTATATTTTTTGGTCTTGTGTGCGGCCATGAGATCCATCTTCTTGCAGGCAGCCACAAAACAGTAACCCATTTCAAAAAAAAAGTCAAAACATCCAATCAAAAAACGAATGTCAAAATCAATAATCATCCGGAACTGCAGTTCACAAAGTGAGTCGGCAGCCAATCCGAGAGCCCGTTAGTTGCAGTCTGTGGCCTCAGTTCAGTGCCGAAGTGAGGAAACCATGTGAGCACAAACTGAACACTGGCCCCACCCTGACCGTTTCCGTCTGGCTCGTTGCGTAAATCGGCCAAACATCAGGTTGCTTCCTGCTCTCGGTCCTGGGCCATTATCCACTGCCTCAATTTGGTCTGTACGCAACCTTTCCAATCTGGCCTGGCACTTAAATCTGTCAAATATCACCTTGTTTCTCGCTCTTGGGCCCGGGCCCCACTGCCTTCCCTCAACTCTGCTGCTTCAAACTGCCTCCGAGGCCATTCCAGTAGTGGCCAGATATCGTTTCATTCCTTGCTCTCAGGTCTGGGCGCTGCTGCCTCGGTTCGGCCTGTACACTCTATGCAGTGTGTACAGCCAGTTCTAAAGCTCACTGCTCCAGCCCTGCGTATTCACGTGTCTGACCAACATCCTCTTGAATGCCGTAGTCATATCTGCCTCCACCACCACCCCTGGCAACCTGCTCTGGGCTCCTGTCACTGTTACTTTAAAATGAAGCATGCCCTACACATCTGAAACTCTTCCTCTCAACATGCCCTCTAGTATTTGACATTTGGGGGGGGGGGGGGGTAGTTGAAGAGTCATTGTCCTGAGGCAGAGATTGATTGAAATGTGAAAGATTGGGGGTGATGGGAAGTGGGCTGAGACTACTTGCCTGCCCGCACACCTTTGGGAGGTGGCAGGAAACTGGAACACCCGGGGGGAAAGCTACACGGTCACAGGGAGAGCATACAGACTGCAGTGGAAGGTGGGATCGTGGGTGGCAGGGTACTGCAGTGGTTAGCAGAGCACTCTTACAACGCCCGTGACCCAGGTTCAATCCTGTGTACTGCTGGGTACTAGTGAATTCCCAATCCAAAGGTTCAGGAGTCAAGAAAGGGGAATAAAACTTGTGGCTTGCGGCGGTATATTAAGTGTTAGAAGAACAAAGATGTGGTTCGTCTTGTACAAAAAGAAACTGACTAAAAAAAAAATAACATTCCGGTGATAACCTATAAAACAGCAAATCTGACACCTGTTGCAGAAGAACTAAGAAGCTTCTAGAAAAATCCAGAAGCAACTACATTGTTAGTGAATTGCCAGGTCTGAGGACAGTGCTGACTGACTGTCTAACTGGTTTTATTTGTTTTTATTTCTGCCTCCCTATCTCTGGCATCAGCGCGTCCTCGTGTGGCTCCAGTAGACCTAACTGGGAGAGAGTGGCCTATTCAGCCCAGCGGGTGTACGCTAAGCTCCCACATTGGGAGTCCAGCTCCTGGGAGCGGCAGGTTGACAATGGGCTACCGTAACTGCCCACGATCCACACTCAGCGTGGCTGTGCTGTGTCTGATGGGGAAACATTTCCGATTTACTAACGAGGGCCCGGCAGCCGTTCTGCAGCACGGAGGTGAGTAACTCTTCTCTAAGTTGCTCTGAAAGTTTGGAATGAGGATGTTCCCCCGGCAAACTTGCCCAGTGAGCCAGATTCCTTTCTCGAGTGAACTGGAATGTAAATGATGAGACATCACAGACTAGAGTCACTGATTTAACTCTGCTGATGCTCACAGTGCTCTGAACATTCCTCCTCCTGGTCGCTGACCGGGTTATTACTGTGACATAGGCTGAAATGGTGGAAGAACCTGTGCATGATCTAGACTGATCATTCCAGCCACAAGTACAAAAGGAAGAGCGATAATTGAACTCAGAGTGAAAGTGCATGACAGAAACTAAAGCACAGTATAGTTACAGCTCCAGGCATGGCACAGTGAGAATGAGCAGGTGAATTGCAAGGGCCAAAATGAGGTAGATCGGGGGTGGGGGGGGGGGTCATCTTTAGCATATGGGAGGTCTGCTCGGGAGTCTGATAGCAGCGGGTTAGACGTGGGATTTGAGCCTGGTGATGTGTGGTCACAGGTTTTTCTGTCTGGGGGAGATAGGAAATGAGAATTACAAGGCTGTTTTCCTGATGCGGCGAGTAGTGTAGACAGAGTGTATGGAGGGGAGGCTGGTTTGTGTGACAAACTGGTCTGTATCCACAGTTCTGAAGTTTCTTGCCACTCTAAGCTGTGATGCATCGGGGTAGAATGCTGTCTGGTACATCAATAATGGAGATAAATTGTGTGCAGAATTTGTTTTGTGGAGCCCCATTTCATGTTCTGTCTGTTCTGCAGGTGCATTGAAGAGCTGGAGAGTCTCTTCGCTGGTGGCTGTGGCAGAGAGGTGAGTGATTTGTTGTAACAAGCCCCATCATTGGGTGGTGGTGTGCAGCTGTAGTGATGACACTGAACAGACTAGAGTTTCTGAATCAGTCTGGATGATACACACAGTGCTCTGAACTCTCCCACCTGCCACTGGCTCCTGGTGTCTGTTAACAGCAGCTCCCCTTCTCCGGCTAATGCTTCCGTTTTGTTCTCCCTGCAGCTGGTGACAGAGGAGGCACCCTGGACCATGGGATCTCCAGCCCCAGAGGGAGAGGGCAAGAACAATGATGACCCCTGTAGTGGCCTCTTTGTGCCTAGATGCAGTGGTATTCTCTGCCTTCCTGCTTGCTAGGTGTCACTAAGGGTTAAAATGTAGACAGCGTTTCCAAAGTCTGTAATAAACTTAATAAAATTGTTTCACTTAATAAAATTGTTTCCTGTATTGTTGCAGTTTATTTGAAACATACTGATTGGACTCACACCACAAATGAATCCAACAGAACTTGTCTTAAAAAAAGAAAGGGCAGGGTATTAAATAAATCTATTAATGGGAAAACTACTGGACTTCCTCTGATACTTGATAAATTGGATCATTGCGGTTCCATTTGCAGTGAGTTTTTTGTGCATAGTGCCGCACTCTCAGCCTGAAAAATCTTGGTCCAATGATATAAAAAATCATCATGACTGGAGACGTCCTTGGCTGCAGTGATAGTCATGACACCCTCTGTGCCTTATTATGCCCTCCACAAAGTGTTAACAAAACCTTGGCCATTAGATCTTGTAGTTGATCTCACCTGCCCAGTATGCTGTGGAACTGGCTTTGCGTGCTGGGGTAGGCATATACTTACCTCATGGGGGTTGGAGGTTCCTGGCTACCCTCACCTGGTTTAGCCTGTCGGCAATGCAGATGCAAGGTCCACAACAAGGTAGATTGTGAGGTTGTCCCCCTGAAAGTCACTACCTTTAATTCAGATGAAGGGTGTCAACCAGAAACACTCTCCATTTTGCTCCACACAAGCTGCCCTGCTGAGTTCCTCCAGCGTCTCATTGTTCCAGATACCAGCCTCTTCCATTTACCTGCACCCTGTGCTATGCTGGTATCCTGGGAGGTTTTCTCAGAACATCATCCCTAGCAGGTTTAAGTGATCTGTCTCAGGGTTGAAATTTGTACGCTCTCTCTGAAACAGTATGATGAGATGGCCTCAATCTCCCTACATTAAAGACAGATACTTCACTGTCACTGGGTGGCATGGTAATGTCAGCTGTAAAATTAATCAGTTCATTTCACTCTGGTTTTGCCCGGGTGCCTCTTTGCAGAGATGTTAGAGTTAGTAAATTGTAGGCATGCTATGTTTGCTTCGGGCTGCACTGGTACTTCCTTGGATGTGTTGGTTGTTGAGGCAAACAATGCCTTTCACTTGATGTACATGTGATAAATAGAGTTTAATTTACCTCATTATGGCCTGTGCTCATAATTGTATGCTTGCATTGCACTTTCTTTAGAACCAACACAACCTATTAATTACTTTTACACATGGATATGGTGAAATGATGAGCATGGAGACCGTGCAAAGCAAGGTTTTCAGTGTACCCTGGTACAACTGACAGTAGTGAATTACTTATCAATCACACTGCAGTCCTAAACGAACTCCCAGGTGAATTCAGAAGAGGGGCAGCTATCGATTACACAGCACGGGCACAGTGATAAAAGCCTTTTGGCCCAACGAGCCTATGTTGCCAAGTTACACACATGGCCGATTAACCTGTAAGGTTAACATAGGAAGACAACCATGCAGTCACAGGGAGAATGGGCAAGCTTCTCACAGACAGCGGCAGAACTGAACCAAGGTCACTGGTGGTGCGCTAGCGTTATGTTGACCATTACGCTGATTGCTACCATGTTTGTAAGTATTTGGATGTGAATGTACAGGGCGCCATTAGCAAGTTTACCAATCACACTAAATCAAAGTAAAATTTATTATCAGAGTACATACAAATACAACCCTGAGATTCTGTTTCCCGCTGGCATACTTAGCAAATCTATAGAACAGTAAACAGGATCAATGGACAACAAACTGCAAATACAAATAAATAATGAGCATGAAATAAGAGTCTGTAAGTGAGAACACCAGAAGAAGAATGAGTAGTCATCCCCTTTTGTTCCAGAGCCTGATGGTTGAGGGGTTGTAACTGTTCTTGAACCTGGTAGTGCTGAGGCCCTCGTACCTTCTACCTGATGGCAGCAGCGGGAGAGCATAGCCTGGGTGGTGGGCATCTTGGATCCCACTTCTCTTAATAGTGAAAGCAGGTTACAATGAACTTGCAGAGATCTTGATCTGGGGATGGTGGTAGAGGCAGACACATTAGGGAGATTTAAGAAGCTCCCAGGTAGGCACATGGATGAAAAAAAATGGAGGGCTACATGGGAGGGAAGGGTCAGATTGATCTTAGAGTGGGTTAAAGGGCCGGCACAACATTGTGAGCCCAAGGGCCTGTATTAGAACCATAGAGCATTACAGCACAGAAACAGGCCTTTTGGCTCTTCCTGGCTGTGCTAAACCATTTTTCTGCATAGTCCCACTGACCTGCACCTAGACCATATCCCTCCATGTACGTGTCCAAGTTTTTCTTAACGTTAAAAGTGAGCCTGCATTCACCACTTCAAATGGCAGCTCATTCCACACTCCCTCTACTCTCTGTGCGAAGAAGAGAGTAATGTTCCCTTTAAACTTTTCCCTTTTCACCCTTAACCCATGTCCTCTGGGTTTTTTCTCTCTCTCAGCCTCAGTGGAAAAAGCCTGCTTGCATTCACTCTATTCCCATCATAATTTTATACATTTCTATAAAATCTCCCCTCATTCTTCTACGCTTTGGGAATAAAGTCCTAACCTATTCAACCTTTCTCTGTAACTCAGTTTCTCAAGTCCCGGCAACATCCTTGTAAACCTTCTCTGCACTCTTTCAACCTTATTAATATCCTTCCTGTACTGCAGTGACCAAAACTGCACACAATACTCCAAATTCAGCCTCACCAATGTCTTATACAACCTCACCATAACATTCCAACTTTTATACTTAATACTTTGATTTATAAAGGCCAATGTACTAAAAGCTCTCTTTACGACCCTATCTACTTGTGACGCCACTTTTAGGGAATTATGTATCTGTACTCCCAGATCCCTCTGTTCTACTGCACTCCTCAGTGTCCTACCATTTATCTTGTATGTTCTACCCTGGTTTCACCTTCTGAAGTGCAATACTTCACACTTGTTCTGTAATGTTCTAATCTCTAGACTGGCTGCAGATCTCAGAAAGAGAACACATGGCAGAGATGTTCAGGGGGGGAATTCAAGGCTCAGGCAACTGAAGGCACAGCAGAGCAATTACACTGACTACCATGGATGTGAAATGGAGGGGTTTGAGCGTGGAGATCTCAGGGTGGGGGCGTGGGTTAATACAGGGCCGGAGGAAGGACATGGACCTCTGGCGTTCAATTCCGTAAAGTTTGCTTCACTGTGACTAGCCTTGCTAGTGAGTCCAAATCTTTCAGCAACCACAGATCTCTTCATCTGGCCCATTTGTGTGAAGCTGGCCTGGCTTCCTGTTCCCTGCATTGCTCAAAGTCTTGGCATTTCAAAAAAAGATAAAGATAATTGGACAGCAAGCAGAGGGGGAGGGGAGTTTAACCCCTTTCCTGGCACAGCCTGAGCCAGGATCCACAGAAGGGTGAGGTCTCTTTGTGCCCTGGGAGCAGGACAGAGCCTGTTGTGAATATCACCCAAGCCTAGTTTAAGATTCTCCACTCTTGTACACTGAAAAGGTGGAACTTGTGTAAAACAAAACTATCGAATTGCTTGAATATCAATTTCCCTAACTTTCAGTAACCACTCCCCTTCTGGCTCCACCCTCTCTTGTGTTTTCCTTTTTGCATATTGTGGGGCAAACAGCCTGTCCCTGTGCTGTATTCCTCTATGTTCTATGTAATTTCTTGTGCCTTGACTTTTTTTTTACCTTGGATAGTGTATAAAGGGGAGAGGCAAATCGTTGGAGGTGGTACGGCAGCTTCCATAACACCATTACAGCACCAGCGATCCAGGTTCAATTCTGTAATGAGTTTGTACCTTCTCTCCACGACCGCGTGAGTTTCCTCTGGGTGCTCCGGTTTCCTCCCACAGTCCAAAGTTCAAACTAAACTTATTATCAGAGTACGTATATGTCGCCATAAACTATCTCGAGATTCATTTTCTTGAAGGCATTTACAGAAAAATAAAGGAATTTTATTTTCATTTTAGTAGAGTTTATGAAGAATAATAAATAGCAAAGACAAATAACCATTGTGCAAAAGAAGATAAATGCATTCTTTTTAATGTAGATATATAATTAAGTTGCAGAGTCCTTGAAAGTGAGTCTATGGGTTGTTGGAGTCAGTTCAGCATCGAGAGGAGTGAAGTTCAGGACCCAGCTGGTTGTGGGCAATGTTCCCTCGGAGGTGTCCACGTGTGCACATGCACAAATCTTTAGCTACCAGCATACAAAGGAATTTAAACTGCACACAAGAAATTCTCACCCTTTACCTCGTTGGCATGTTAAGTATATTTCACGACTATACACAATCGCATTTCCTTTCACTGATTCTGATGGGGACGGTGTTGAAGCGTGGAGTTGGCAAAGATTTGCAAATTTTAGAACTAGCTTTCTGAAGCTGTGGTGGGGCTTACTGAAGAAATTACTTGGTGCGCACATGTTGTTGTCACTGGGCAAAAAATCTGCACAGCACAAGATTCTTGGGACAGTGGTCATTACAAATTAGAGGGAACGCTGGTTGTAAGGTAATGACTGTTCCTGAACCTGGTGTGTTCAAGGACATGCAGGTTAGGTTATGGCTGTGCTATGTTGGTGCTAGAAATAAGGTGACGCTTTCAGGCTGCCCCCAGCACACCAGTTGGTTGTTGATGTTTTACTGTATGTTTTCACATACATGTGACAATTAAAGCTATTCAGTGTATGTCAAACTGAAGTAATATAATCGAAAGGTAGTGTACAAAAGCTGAATGGGATTCAGATGGGTTGAGTGAGGAAGGATGTGCAGGCTTTGGCAAGGGTACAGAAGTTTACCAGGATGCTGCTGGGACCAGCTAGGAGAAATTTGTACTTCCACTTCCCCACCTTTTTAATCTGGTTTCTTCCCCCTTCCTTTCTAGTCCCGATGAAGGGTCTCAGCCCTAAGTGTCAACTCTTTATTTCCCTCCATAGGTGCTGCCTGACTTGCTGAGTTCCTCCAGCACTTTGCATGTGTGATCCGCCCTCTAGTATTTCACATTTTCTCCTGGGGAAAAAAAGGACGATTTGCCTTATCATAAATTTATGATCTTTTATCAGTTCACCCTCAGCCTCAGACATTCATGAAAAAGCAACGCACACACACAATGCTGGAGGAACTCAGCAGGACTGGTTGCATCTATGGAGAGGAATGAGACCCTTCATCAGGACAGAAACGAAGGGACAGAAACAAGAATAAGAAGGTGGGGGAGTGGAAGGAGTACAAATCTCTCCTCGCTAGTAGTTTCTTAGCCCAGCAATATCTGCACCCTCTCCGAAGCCACATCCTTCCTACACTGAAGACGGAAGTCAGCAGTCTGGAGGGGCGATGTCTGTGAGTTTGAGAGTCTGGAGGCCTTGAGGTGACCTGTCCTGGGGTGGGGCTTGTTTTGCCGCTGTTGTTTTGTTGCCCGTGTCGTTCGGCTGAAAATGGTGGACACACTATGTGGGAGCCTGTGTATGTTTCAAAGTACAATTGATCTGTACAAAGTAAATCTGGATCTGTAAAGGAGTGACCAGAATTGGACACAATTCTCCAAGTCAAAATCCAGTGTACTTTCCTCTGCACAAATACACGTGCGCAGGTGCAATGAAAAACTTACTGGTAGCAGCATTTCAGGCAGATAAGCATGTTCACTCGTGCTGCCTAAGGGGAGTTTTACATAGTTGCTGCATGACTGGCCAAGTTTTATGCTCAAAGCCAGTCCCTCCCAGACCAAAAGTTCAAAGTACATTTTATTATCAAAGTATGTCATCTTTGTATAGAGATTTGTCTGCTTAAAGGCAGCCACAAAACAAAGAACCCTGACAGAACCATTAAAAACGAAAAGAAGGCCATCTAGCACCCAATGTGTGCTGAGGGGGAAAAACCAAACGGTGCTACCAATAACGCAAGCGAACAGCATTCACAAGGCCAGGCATCACTGCTGCCGATTCAGAAATCCACTAGTTGCAGGCCACAGCCTCAGCTCAGCAAAGAGCCGAGCAAACCACCCCCCCCCCCCCCCCAACCCAACACCCCGACCATTTCAATCCGGCCTGGAGTTAAAACTGTCCGAACCACGGCTCGTTCCTCACTCACGGTCTCGGGCCCCACCACCTCCATCCGGCCCATATCCAACCTTTCCAGCTCTCAAGTCAACCAGACCTCGGATCTATCCACGCCTTTGCCGCATTGAATCCAAATCTGCTCCAGCAACTCCAGCCCTGCCCTAGCAAGACTCCAGTCACACCGCAAAAATGCCAGATGGTATTTCAGCTCCGCTCTGACAGGGAAGCCGCGGGCCACTGCTCACAGTGATCGATCACCAGAAAATGGGAATATTTAGCTGCTTTTTTTTTCACTGGCCACCAGCAAATTGTCCTTCAAAGCAGTACGTAGCACCATCATGGTGGATAACTAACGAGGGCAGCCGGGTCACTGGGGATGAGGCGCCTGGAATGGTGAGGTGCCCCCTGGAGTCTCTACTGGAAAGCATGTGGGGGGGGGGGGGGGGAGTGAACCAGATTTAACGCAGAGGGCAACAGACCACAAATCAGCGTGAATACACATTCTTGTGGTAAAATCCGGCAGAACACAGAACAATAAAACACAGTACGCGCCTTTCGGCCCACAATGTAGCGCTGATCTGTATAAACCTACCCATCGGTCTAACCCCTCCCTTCCACACAGCCCATTGTGGTGGTGTGGAGAACGGGTCCCAGGGACAATTGGGAATTGGATTAACCAGCCAGCGGAATGAGCTGTAATTGCTTGCAAATTTTACAGGAAGTTTTTTTTTGGTGAGAAACTTGGATGCACTCAGAAGGACGAGAGCGGTTCCTGAGGAGAAAGGCAGGCGGGGGTGAGGGGTCTCATTTTCTTTCCCTTCACAGCCCTCCTCTCGCCGCTCCCCGGCCGCCTGCTGCAGATTCCAGCCGCTGGAAAGGATCCAGCTTTGTGTTGCGGGTTAACACCTCCCTTCTCTCCCAGAAACGTCAGGAGGAATGTGCTCAGAGGAGGGTTAAAGGAAGGAGAGTCTCAGCTGTTTCCTCTCTCTCTCTCTCTCTCTCTCTCTCTCTCCGTCTCCGTCCAACACCCCCACCCCCACACCCCGTCAGCCCGCTTGGAAGTTTGGCAGCCCATGGATTAGTTTGTGTGTGTGTGCGCGTCCAGCCATGGGGAACAGACTGATGCCGATATCAGCGCCGGGCCACGTCCCTCCGCCTCCCGTTCGGATTGGCAAGACTGCCCGGTGGTTAGCGGGACTGTTCCCCAGGCTCCTGACCGGCCTATGGAGTTGGCTGAGGCGGCCGCTGAATCTGTTCGGGAGCCGGGAGCCAGCGGCAGTGGTGGCGGCGCCGGCAGCGGCGGAGAGGACGGGAGAGCAGGGACCGTGCGAACCCCGGGCCAGCATCGACGGCGACCACCTGGAGATTTCCTTCAACCTGATCCGGCACCTCTTCGACCTGTGCGTGGTGGCTTTCCTCTGCCTGGCCTCGCCTGTCTTTCGAGTGGTCCTGGACGTGCTGGGGCTGCGGCGCCTGGCCGGCCTCTGGCTGCACGGGATGGGCCTCTTTCTGGTCACCTCCTACGGGATGTCGCTGGTGTTGTGGCTGCTGCAGACCTACCTGGCGCCGCTCGCCCTCGCCTACGGGGTGCTGCAGCTACTCGTGCTCGGCGTCAGCCTGCGCCCGGAGCAGCCGCAGGATGAAGAGTCGGCGGAGGACGGCGCGGCGGACCGGCCCGGCGCGGATTCGGTACCGGAGCGGTCAGCAACAGAACAGGCGGGACTCTGAAGAAGAAGGCGGCGGCCACAAGTCCTTGTGGGTGTTTGCATCTGGCGGGACGCTAAACTTATTTTTCGTTGTTAAACGAGTGACTTCTTCACAGCGGCGCCGGCCGGACCTCGGGCACTCGGAGGGCGAGGCGCGCGAGGCGCGTGAGGGACCCAGGTCACCTCGGTAGTGCAGGAGGAGAGGGGTGGGAGATGGAAGGAGGGTGGGGCAGAGGGAGAGGAGGAGACGGTTTGAGAAAGGGTGGGAGTGGGAGGAAGAGGAGGGGTGGGACCTGTTGTTTGAGGGATGCTGTTGGGAGGTGGAGGGAGGGCGTGAGAAGGTGAGATTGAGTACGTTTAGGAGATGGAGGGAGGAGATTTTGAGTGGAGGGTGAAAGGCGGAGGAGGGGGAAGATGGGATTGAATGAAGGGATGGGAGGAGGAAGAGGGGGAGTTGGTAGTTGGTGGGAGATGGGAGGGGAGTTGGGACTGCAGGAGGAAGGAAAGTCAAGAAAAGCAACGGGCTTCATCAGCACATGTCCTGAACGGCTGGTCGTGTGTGACCCTGTGGAACCTCACCCCTCTCTCAACACACCCAAAGGCCAATCACTCCGGGTGCCACCAGCCGATTCTCCCGTGTCCAGATTTGCTCCATGTAGAGAGACGTGGAGGGGTTCGGTCGGTGTGGGGGGTGTCATAGGCAAGTAAGTCTGGGGTTAGGCTGAGGTACGATTCAATTGTATTGACAGCGCCCTCTGTAGCTGTTTTTTTAGTGTAGTTTCACCAACATGGGACCAGCAATTTGTCTCGGAATGGGGCCATGGTTCTGCCAAGGGTTTACCTGCTGCGGTCGGGCCTGGTGGCTCTCAACAGGCCTAGGACTTGACTGTTTGACGACTGAAGGTTTGCCAGTTTGCTGGAGATTCAGGGGGATGACGGCCTGGCAGCAGTGAACGGTCTGCGACTGGCACAGCCGGTTTTTGTCCTGGGGAGGAGATCCTGTTGCCAGGCTGGAGAGAGGGCCTCTTCCCAAGACTCTGCACCCCAGTGTCAAGAAGCCTATCAACTGTGCTGCATCTTTCTGGAACGTTCTTTATTTCCAACAAGTATTTTATATATAAAAATGAATAAAACTCCAAGAATGCTGTACGTTACTCAAGGATGTAGATGAACAGGTGAATATGTAGATGTTCTGCAAACCTCTTTCAGTTGACTGTGGTACTGTACGAGATTAATGCTGTAACCCCTTCTCCTCCACCGTGGAAGGATCTACCCTTCCTGGGCGATGGCACAGGCTGTAAACCTGCCCGCTGTTTACCTGCTGGGTCCCGGGTAGCCAATGCACCCCCCATTTTAACTTGGGAGTCCCTGCCTGGGCTCTCAGAGGACAAGCGGTGAACCACACGACATTCGGTCTGTCTCTCATGTTCCATCCACCAGCATGCCCTGATTTGAAGCTGCAAACTGCCTGTAATAACTTCCTGGGACCTGAATGCAAAATATTTGTATTGTACCAAGACTTGGTGTAAGTGACAGGTTCGGTGTGCTGATACATAGAATAACTCTCCCTCAAGAGAGAGTTAAAGGCTGGACTCTAATTAAGGGGACTCGGGGTTTATATATAATGTACCTCTAGGAGTGAGTTACAGGCTGGATCAAAACAAGGGGTTTCTCAAAAGAATAATGGATCCCTGGGAGTGTGGTACAGTCTGGAATGTAATCCAGAGGTTCAGAGTGTTTATATATAGAATAATGTTTCTCCTGTAGTGCGTTACAGACTGAAATCTATGTAAACAGTATTTCTAGATAATGGACCCTCAGGAGGGAGTTGCAAACCGGAATCAGATTGAAGTGTACAAGGGCTTTATTCAGGATTCAAGATTGTTTAATGTCATTTCCAGCACACAGGTTGTAAAGGAGAATAAAATAATTGTTACTTCGGGTCTGATGTGGCACAAAAGAACACAATAAGATAATGAACACAATAGTAATTTTAAAAAATCAAAATAAATACAAATACATAAAATATATATACATAGATTGATTGTTTGTCCATAAAGTTCTAAGTAAGTATTGTGCATAAGATGACTGACATGAAATGATAAAGTTGTGGTGGTTGGGAGTGTGGAGGGAAGGGTTAGTGTTTGGGGGTGTTGATCAGCCTTACTGCTTGGGGAATGTAACTGTTTTTGAGTCTGGTGGTCCTGGTGTGGCTGCTACGTAGCCTCCTCCCTGACGGGAGTGGGACAAACAGTCCATGAGCAGGAGCGGTGGGATCCTTCATGATGTTGCTGGCCCACGTACAGCCCCTTTCTTTATCTACCTCCTCAACGGTGGGTAATCTGGTGCCAGTGATACATTGGGCGGTTTTGACTACCCATTATATAGAATATTGGACACCCTGGAGTAAATTACAGGCTGGGATCAAGTCAAGTCACTTTTTATGTCATTTTGACCATAACTGCTGGTATAGTACATAGTAAAAATGAGACAACGTTTTTTCAGGACCATGGTGATACTAGACTGAACTACGTAAAAAACAACACAGAAAAAAACTACACTAGACTACAGACCTACCCAGGACTTCATAGAGTGCACAAAACAATCAGGCATTACAATAAATAATAAACAAGACAATAGGGCAGTAAGGTGTCAGTCCAGGCTCTGGGTATTGAGGAGTCTGATAGCTTGGGGGAAGAAACTGTTACATAGTCTGGTCGTGAGAGCCCGAATGCTTCGGTGCCTTTTCCCAGATGGCAGGAGGGAGAAGAGTTTGTATGAGGGGTGCGTGGGGTCCTTCATAATGCTGTTTGCTTTGCGGATGCAGCGTGTAGTGTAAATGTCCGTAATGGCTGGAAGAGAGACCCCGATGATCTCAGCTGGCCTCACTATCCGCTGCAGGGTCTTGCGATCCGAGATGTTGCAATTTCCGAACCAGGCAGTGATGCAGCTGCTCAGGATGCTCTCGATACAACCCCTGTAGAATGTGGTGAGGATGGGGGGTGGGAGATGGACTTTCCTCAGCCTTCGCAGAAAGTAGAGATGCTGCTGGGCTTTCTTTGCTATGGAGCTGGTATTGAGGGACCAGGTGAGATTCTCCACCAGGAGAACACCAAAAAATTTGGTGCTCTTAATCCTCTTAAGTCACAAGGTTCAGGGGGTTTATATAGAAAATGATGGGCACTTGGGAGCGAGTTAGCCAGGTAAGAGGAAAAAGACAGTGGCAAGCATTACCTGCTTCTAAACGATGTGTAGAATAATTAGTATCTGGGAGTGATCTAGCTTGGAATGTAATTGTGAGGTTCAGGGTTTATATGTAGAATAATGTATAGCCAGAAATGTATTACAGTCTGGAATCCAAGGGGTTCATGGAGTTTATATACACACAATAATGGATCCTGAGAGTGGATTACAGGCTGGGATCTAATCTAGAGTTTCAGGGATTTATATGTAGAATAATGGATGCCTGGGAATGTGTTACCAGCCGGGATTGAATCCAGGGGTACAGTGAGTTTGCATATGGAATAATAGATTCCTCGGAGTGAGTTATAGACTGGGATTGGATGGAAATAATTTTTCTAGATCTTTGCTTGTGTTGTGTTAGGGTTTTATGTCCAACGTTTTCACCTGATAGGAACTAGACTCCTCTGGATAAATGTGACAATGTGGAATCAGAATGGTTCCAGTAGGGGAGAGGCCATTGTTGTCTGTGCTGGCTCTCTTCCAGAGCAGGTCTCTCATTTTAGCCATCAGTACCTCCTCTGAACCCCGACCCTTTATCGCACACCGTGTAGGCGTTTAGTTACCCACTTCCCTCTGGATAACCATCCCAGAAACACTCTGCAGATTTCAACCACGCTCTCCCTGCCTTTCCCTTGTCTCTTATACGTGTGACCTGTGTGCAACATTTGACAGGGGGAGGTTTACTCATTATCTAAGTGTGCTGCCCTGTTATGAGCACATGTGATAACACAGGGCAGAGAAAATATACAGAATTCTTTTAGCCTTTTATCTCTGGGCCTCATTTGTGTGTGTGTGTTTTTCTCTTTGCAAATAAATTTAAAACACCAACAAATCCCACGTACTAAAGTGTCCTTACGGACTTCAGTCCCCAAATGTAGCCTGTTTTCTTTCTTTCTGTGGCTGAGAGGGGCATGTCGTATACCCTACAGCGCAGGCACGTCTCTGCCATTGCTGAGAATCGTCAGAACCTCGTGTGTTTAAGCTGTACACGTTCTGTATCCCTCCATCCCTGCCCAGGTAGATGAAGATAGATGTATGTGGTGTATGTGAGGTGTTGGACAAGGAACATTTAAAAGACCTCTAGGAGCTACACAGATGAAGGGCTATGTGGGAGGGAAGGGGTAGGCTAATCTCAGGGTAAGTTAAAGGGCCGAAGGACCTGTACTGTGTTCCACTGTTCTATAAGTATCTACTAAAGGCACTTACCACCACTCCGGGCAGCCCACTGCTCTCAGTGTAAACATAAACCTTACCGTGCACAGCTCCTTTAAACTCCCACACACTATGCCCTACACTTTAAACCTATTTGACCTTTCACCCTTGGTAAAAAGATTCTGTGGTCAACCCTATTGATGTCTGTCACAATTTTATAAATGTCCATCAGGATTTTACAGACCCGATCAGTTCTGGAGGTATCTCCTCTCCAACTGGATCGCTCCTCAACCCTACACTGCCCATTTCCATCTCCTACCCACACGTTTGCCCGACAGGCCCTGTTTAAAGCAGGGAGCTATGATGGATGCAGACTCAAATGGCCTAATTCTGTTCCTATATCACAAACCTTCATCTCTCCACTTCTCTCAAGGGAATTTGAATGCTTGAAGGGAAGTTGCTGTCCTTGAACCTTTAGGTGTGGGACTCCAGACCTCTGTGCTTCTTGCCCGATGGTTGCCGTGTGAAAGTGGTGTGGCCCGGATGGTGGGGATCTTTGATGACAGATGCTGCCTGAGTTCCTCCAGCATTTTCTGTGTGTTACTCCTTGTTGAGGGATTTTGCCTTCTTGAGGCAGTGCCTGCTGTAGACGGTACCGATAGTGGGCACGTGGTGGTACTGTATTGGCTAAAGATCACCACTCTCCATACTTCCTGAGTTGCTGACCCAGACCGCGATGGGAACAGCCACAGTCTTTTGTCACTTGTCGGTTGACAGAGTGCATGAAGGGCCTGATGAGAAGGCAGTGGGAACCCCTTGTGTTAACGATTGAGTTGTCGTTACAAAGGGGACAAGAGAAGTTTAAGAGGAGGATAAAGACAGGAGAGATATGGAGTGCTAAGGTCCTGATGCAGGAAAATGGGACTGCACAAACCAAGCAAGGCCCTGCAACAGGATGCAGGAACTGCTGAGGGAATCATCATGGTCTTTTCCCCCAACCCACCACCCCTCTTAAGCATTCACCAGAAGTGATGCATTCACTGAGCCCAGAGCATTGTCAACGGCTCCTCCCATCCACCCCCTCGATCCTATTGACCTCCTACCGTCAGGCAGAAGGACTGCCAAGCTGGGTAACAGCTTCTTCCCTGGGCTAGAAGACCTCTGAGCACCCAGTACATATTCTGTATGACAGCACCTGTAACATTATACTGCTGTGTATTTAAACCTACGTCACATATGCAGTGCACATGTACACCTACAGAATATATTTTTTAATCTGTTAATGCTATTGTGCTAATATTGTTTGATGTGTTGTATGTGATATGCATACTGTGCTTTGCACCTTGGTCCCTGAGGAATATTGTTTCTTTTAGCTGTATATGTGTGTACAGTTAAATGACAATAAACTTGAACCTGAATGGGCCGAAGGGCCCGTGGTGCCCTATGACTCTGCGTCTGGATAAACAGGTTTGGGTGGGCCGCTCACTGGGGAGATCGCTCGGATTGTCTTGCCCTGTGTGAGTCAGTCAACAACGGACCAGCGAGCGGGTGGCTGCCTGAGGGCTGAGCTCAGCTTTTGAGTTTTGTTTTCGTCTTCAGAGTCGAGAAGCTTGGATCACTGCCAGTTGCTGCCTGGGATAAGAGATTGGGATTCATCGTCAAGGACCCTAATGATCCAGGTCATGCCCTCTTCTCACTACGCTTATCAGGCAGGAGGTAGAGGTCCCACATGGCCAAGCTTAGGAACAGTTATTACTCCTCCATCAGGCTGCTGAACCAGCGTGGAAACTTCACTCACCACAGATCTGAACTGATTCCACAACCTACACACTCACTTTCAACTCATGTTCTATGCATTACTTATTTGCATGGCTTGACTTCCTTTGTGTTGGTTATTTGTCAGTCTTTGATGTATATATTTCTTGTAAATTCTATTTATTACTCTTTTCCCTCTAAAGACCTGCAAGAAAATTAATCTCAAGCTAGTATCTGATGATATATACAGACATACTTTGATTACAAGTTTAGTTTGAACTTTGAAGGTGCCTCTTCTCAAAGTAGAACCAATCCAGGCTGCAGTCAGTAGGTCTCACAGCCTGGAGCAAGTCTCGTCCTGTCCCCAGCCCAGCACTGAGGGTGTGCAGAATCACAGGACTCAAAGTGGAATTTTTTGTTGTCACTGGGGAGAGCTGCCGACGCAGACCAGCACTTCATGGAAAAACCTCCCCTCCTCGGACTCTCTTTATACTTCCACTGCCTCAGTAACGCAGCCAGCATAATCAAAGAGCCCAGCCCTCCCTCTTCCCCCTCCCATCTGGCAGACAACACAAAAGCCTAAAAGCACAGACCACCAGGGTCAAGGACAGCTTCTGTTATAATTGTCGCCTAGCATGGACTCTTGACCTCACAATCTACCCTTTCATGGTGCTTTCATACTGCCCATCCACACTGCTCTTTCTCTATGGCTGTTACACTTTACCCTGCATTCTGTTATCGCTACACCTTGTTCTATCTCAGTGCACTGTATGAACGATATGCAAAAGAAGCTTCTTGCTGTATCTCGTGACATGTGACAATAATACCCCAATTTCAATATGCACTAAGGATCAGGAAGACGCAGCTCTGCATCCCATTCATACCGATCATTCCAAAGCATAACAGAAAAGCGATAGCAGAATGAAGTGTTACAAGGGCGGCACAGGCAGACAATAGGCACAAGGGTAGCCTCTACGCTTTACAGTACCAGGGACCCAGATTCAATTCCTGGTGCTGCCTGTAAGGAGTTTGTACATTCTCCCTATGAACACCAGTTTCCTGCGGGTGCTCAGATTCCCTCCCAAGGTCGGTAGGTTAACTGGACATTATAAATTGTCCCCTGATCAGACTAGGGTTTAATCGGGGACTGCAGGGCAGCACGGCTCAAAGGGCTGAGGGAGCCTCACTCCGTGCTGTGTCCCAGTAAGTAAATCCCACTATTGAGTAGTTCTCTTGGACAATGAGATGGACTCTAGACCTCGCAATCCTCATCATGATCTGCACTGCACTCTGTCTGGAGCTGTTAGGCTTTACTCTGCTTCAATTCTATTTTACCTTGTTCTGCCCTAGCTCACTGTGTCTAATGGAAGATAAGACTTTCACTGTACCTCAGTGTGCAGACAATATTAAACCAACGCTGATAAGGTGTTTGATACTGAGGTAGTGATTAGGGAGGTGCAAGAACTGAACGGTTGAAGGGAAGTAGCTGTTCCTGAACCAGGTGGTGTGGGACTTCAGGCTCTGTACCTCCTGCCCGATGGGAGCTGTGAGAAGATAGTATTTCCTAGCTGGTGTCAACTTTTGGTGCTAGATGTTGCCTTCTTGAGACAGATGAAATAGTAGTGTTTAGGATAGACTGATCAATATGCAAAGAATGGAGGGATATGGATCATGTGCAAGTAGAAGACTAACTGGCCAGTAGTTTCTTTTCTCCTGCCTCTCTCCCTTCTTGAAGAGTGGAGTGACATTTGCAACTCTCCAGTCCCGGAACAATTCCAGAACCTAGTGGTTCTTGAAAGATCACTACTAATGCCTCCACAATCCCTTCAGGCCACTTCTTTCAGAACCTTGGGGTGTACACCATCTAGTCCAGGTGACTTATCTACCATCAGACCTTTCAGTTTCCAAAGAATCTTCTCCTAGTAATGGTAGCTTCACACACTGCCAAACCCCTGCCACTTGGAACTTCCATCATACTGCTGGTGTCTTCCAGTGAAGACTGATGCAAAATACTTGCTCAGTGTGTCTGCCCTGTGCTGGCCCCCATTACTCCCTCTACAGCATCAATTCCCAGTGATCTGATAACCAGTCTGACCTCTCTTTAATACTTTATGCATCTGAGGAAATGTTTGATATCCTCTTTAATATTAACAGCTAGCTTACTTTCCTATAACATCTTTACCTTCTTAATGACTTTTTTTAATTGCCTTCTGTAGGGTTTTGAAAGCTTCCCAATCCTCTAACTTCCCACTAATTTTTGCTCTATTATATGCCATCTCTTTGACTTTAATGTTGGTTTTGACTTGTTAGCCATGGTTGTGTCATCTTTCCTTTAGAATACTTCTCCCTCTTTGGGAGGTATACATCTTGTGTCTTCCGAATTGCTTCCAAAAATTCCAACCTTTGCTGCTGTGCCATCATCCCTGCCAGTGCTCTTTTCCAACCAATAGCCATCCGTTTACACAGATCATATTTGGTTCTCCCCACATCTGGAGAGACACAGAAGCATAGCGGTTAGCAGAACGCTATACAGCACCAGTGACCTGCGTTCAATTCCCGCCGTTGCCTGTAGGGAGTTTGTACGTTCTCCCCGTGACTGCATGGGTTTTCTCCGGGAGCTCCAGTTTCCTCTCACAGTCCAATTAATTGGCAGGTCATTGTAAATTGTGCTGTGATTAGGTTAGGATTAAACGGAGAGTTGCTGGTTGGTACAGCTCGAAGGGCTGTATCTCAATCAATACCGGCCAACTCTGCTCTCATGCCTCTATAATTCCCTTTACTCCATTGTAATACTGATACATCTGACTTTAACTTCTCCTGTTCAGATTTCCGGGGGAATTAGCTTATATTATGATCACTTGCCCCCAAGGGTTCTTTGACTTTAATCATCAAGCAGAAAAGTGAAAAACCCGAGACTAAAATAAAACTTCTATCCCGCTGTTTGCAGTTTTTTGAATGGACCTTTCATATGGTAAATGACAAAACTCAAGTAGGTCCAGGCATAAGCCTAGGGTTTGAGTCCTGCCACTGTCTGTAAGGGGATCATTAGTTCATCTTGGAAGCTTGTGAATTTCCTCCGGGTGCTCCGGTTTCCTCCCACATTCCAAAGATGTACGGGTTAGTGTTATGAGTTGTGGGCATGCTAAGTTGGTGCTGGAAGCATGGTGACACTTGCGGGCTGCCTAGAACAATACTCGCTGATTTGATTTGACTCAAATGATGCATTTGACTAAGTCTTTCAAGGGACGTGTCAAATAAAGAACCTTTATCTTTACCGATGTTCTTCCACCCTGCAAAAGTTTCTCACAGTGTTGCTGTATGTGCGACAATAAGAAAGCAAAAGCAATCCAATTCCGCTTCAATCTTTCTACTGTTTATATTCCACACGCCCCACGAGCATCACCAATACCTTTCGAAGTTCGACTTCCAGACTTTCACCGGCGCTGCAGCTGTGGCTCACCAGCGCCCTCCCCAGGCGATTTTAGGGATTGTCAACAAATGCTGGCCTTGCCTGTGGTGCCCCTGTCTTCCCCTGCAAATAGAATCAAACCCCCCCCCCATGTCATTTAAAGTAAAATTGGATAAGTATATGGGCAGGAAAGGAATGGAGGGTTATGGGCTTGGTGCAGGTCGGTGGGACTAGATGAGAGTAAGCATTTGGCACGGTCTAGAAGGGCCGAGATGGCCTGTGTCCGTGCTGTAATTGTTGTATGGTTTATATGGAAACCTAAACACAAACTGCTGGAAATACACAGGTCAGGATGCATCTGTGGGAATTAAAACAAAACTAATGTTTCAGGTCAAAATCCTTTCATCAGAATGGCTGACACAAAGGTGTGCTGGGTTAATTGTGTATGTGCATTAGAGAGAATACAAAGGGATTGGTGCAGATGAATGTTTGGAGATCAGCATGGATTCAATGGGCTGAAGGGCCTGATTCCTGTGCATTCAGATTTATTTGTCATATGTACGTGAAAAAATACAGTGAAATGTGTCCTTTATGTTAGCAACCAAAGATGTTGCCGGGGGGGGGGGGGGGCAGACCACACATTCCAGTACCAACATAGCATGTCCACAATGCTCAGCAGAACAAAACAGAACTCAAACAACAGCAGCAAAATGAGGCCTGTTCCTCACTCCCACCATCTTGACACTCCTCCAACTTTTGGACAGGAAATGTCTGAGAAAGGAAATGCATGTGTGGAGCCAAAACAGATGGGGGAGATCTTAAAAGCATTGTTTGCATCTCAGGAGATAGATGCAGAGTCTAGAGCAGTGAGGTAAGGTGTCATCAACTTCATGCAGCCTGTATAGATTACAGAGGAGTTATTTGCTACCGAGGCAAATCAGGGTGGAGAAATCGCCAGTGCCTCAGACCCTGTGGGAGGCAAGTGCCAGTGCAGAAACTGGCGGGGCACCAGCAGTTTTCATCATCCTCAGTGACAGAAGAGATACCAGAGGATTGCAGGATGGCCAATATTGTTCCACTGTTATAAAAAACCCAAATATAAACCAAGAAAACAAAGAAATCTGCAGATGCTGGAAATTCAAGCAACTGACAAAGGGTCTCAGCCCAAAACGTCGACAGTGCTTCTTCCTATAGATGCTGCCTGGAAATGATGGGTCAGTGATATGGGAATATTACTGGACGGTATTCTAAAGGACTGGATGTATTAGTATTTGGATAGATACGGACTGATTAAGGATAGTCAGCATAGCTTTGTGCATGGCAAGTCTTATCCAACCAATCTTTTTTGAGGAAGTTACCATGAAAGTGGATGAAGGCAAGGCATTGGATGCTGTCTACATGGAGTTTAGGAAGGTCCTGCATGTAGAGCACTGAGGAGAGTGGATTTGGGAATCCAGGTACAGAATTCACTGAAAGTGACATCACAGGTACATAGTGTTGTAAAGAAAGCTTTTGGCACATTGGCCTTCATAAATCAATCCATCAGCCATGGCTGTTGGAGCTTGTGGTTGCCAGTTATTTAAATATCCCTCCCCATTCTCACACTGATCTTTATCCTCTGCCTCCTCCAATGCCAGGGTGAGGCTGAACAAAAACTCTCGTTCTGGGTGGGCTGTCTACAACCTGATGAAGTGAAGACTGATTTCATCAATGTCAGGTTCAGTAATCTGCTTCCCTCCTGTCACTTCTCTCTCTCCTCCTGACCTATGCTCTTCCTCCTACAGTCACCCTCAGCACATTTTCCCACATCACCTACCCATCACTCCCACATTTGGTAGCATGCTCCACTTCCCTATTAGATTCCACCATTTGTCCCCTCAACCTATGTTGCTACCCCATCCCTCCCTCCTCCATCTGCCTATCACTCCCTCCTCACCAGGATCCACCTATCACCTGCCAGCTTTTGTTTCTCCCTCCTCCCGCACCCTGGTTATCACCTGTCTTTCAGTTCAGGTGAAGGATTTGTCTTCCATCATCTGTTTCCTTCCACATAGATGCCACTTGACTTACTGAGTTCCCCAGCACCTAGTTTGTCGCTCCACATTCCAGCATCTTTAGTCCCTTCCGGCTTCTTCTGTCGTGTATATGGATTTCAGCAAAACATTTGATAAGGAACCCCATGCCAGGCTTATTGAGAAAGTAAGGAGGCATGGGATCCAAGGGGACATTGCTTTGTGGATCCAGAACTGGCTTCTCCACAGAAGGCAATAATTAAATAAACTTTCCTTGGAATGATGGAGGATGAGAGGTGACCTGATAGAGTGTACAAGATGATGAGAGGCATTGATCGTGTAGATAGTCAGAGGCTTTTTTCCTGGGCTGAAATGGCTAATATGAGAGGGCACAGTTTTATGGTGCTTGGACGTAGGCACTGAGGAGACATCAGCGGATAGTCAGAGGCTTTTTCCCAGGGCTGAAATGGTTGCCTCAAGAGGACACAGGTTTAAGGTGCTGGGGAGTAGGTACAGAGGAGATGTCAGGGATTGTTTTTTTTTAATGCAGTAAGTGGTGAGTGTGTGGAATGGACTGCTGGCAACAGTGGTGGAGGTGATAGTGTATTTTAAGAGACTTTTGGATAGTTACATGGAGCTTAGAAAAATATAGGGCTATGGGTAAGTCTAGTAATTTCTAAGGTAGGGACTATATTGTGCTGCAGGTTTTCTATGTTTCTTTGTAAAGTGGGAGCCGCCGCTTTGGTCCGTGCTGGGTTGCGGGAGGTAGCGCATGTGTGAAGGATGAGGGAGGAAACAAGGTGGCACAGTGAAACAGCAAGAAGAGTCATTGCCTCACAGCCTGCCAGAGACCCAGGTTCGATTCAGCTCTCCCACACCATCTTTGTACAGTTTGCATGTCTCCCGCCTCCCAACGACACACTGGTGGGTTAATTGACCACAGTAAACTGCCCTTTGTGTTGGTAAGTGGCAAAAGAATGAAAGGGGAGCTGATGGGAATGTGTGTGAAGGAATGATTGAGGGACGAGTGTGATTCTTACCTAATATTACAGGAAAAATTTTAAAAGCTAGAGATCCTGGACATCAAGAATAAAAGCAGGAAATACTGGAAATATGGAGCCGGGCGAGATATTTAAAAAGGGTCACCTTTTCTTTACACACTTGGAATGCGCTGCCAGAAATAGTTGTTGAGGCAGGCACATTAGTAACATTTTAAGGCCATGGAGATAAGTGCACTTGGAGGTTTAGAGGGCTATGGGTCAAATGCAGTCTAGTCACTGGCCAACACATGGATAGCAAGGAGCAGGGGTCAAATGCAGTCAAAAGGGATGAACTTGGTTCATTGAGATGAGTTGAGCTGAAGGGCTTGTTTCTGCACTGTTTGCCTAGGTAAGGCACCAAGAAATTGACGTAATGGTAGGAAGGTGCTTCAGGGTCCTAATGTTTTAACTGTCACTCATTCTTTGGGGTACTCTTCTGTTTTTGTGGATGTCTGTGAAGAACAAGAATTTCAGGCTGTATATTGCTTACATTTCTGATATTAAATGAAACTATTGAACGATATTTCAGGGTGATTTGTCAGTTTGTGTGCACTAAGCCAGTCCAAAGGTGAGGCAGGAGGCCAGGACCTTGCCTCTTACACCAGAGCTGCAGAAACTACTACGGGTTTTTAAGACAGCTGTCCCACTATAATCTCTGGAATGGCCTGCTCACTAATTCTGCTCGATTGGGCAGCCAGGCTAACCACTTCACTAACCTGCTTTCCAATTCTCTTTGCCGCATTGGCTAATTGGAAGGCAGGGGAATTCACAGGACAAAGGAGTGTTTGTGCTGAGGAA
Organism: Hemitrygon akajei; assembly: GCF_048418815.1. Taxonomy (NCBI): domain Eukaryota; kingdom Metazoa; phylum Chordata; class Chondrichthyes; order Myliobatiformes; family Dasyatidae; genus Hemitrygon; species Hemitrygon akajei. The sequence continues at coordinate 167,280,693 of NC_133125.1, read as the reverse complement.
CAGCTTTCAGTTTCAGCCTCCTCATTCCTGTGGGGAATGGTGACGATCCACAGACTCATGTGGTGCTGCTGGTTTCTGTACCTTAAAGGCAGCAAGTTCCAGAACCCAAAGCCTCAGGGTAAAAGCCGCTGAACTCTGTATTAATCTTCAGCCCAATTTGTCCTCTGCCAACAACTGTGCCCACCACATCAGTCCCATTTGCCTGCATCCATCCAAGTTTATGCAGTGCACTTCTCTTAAGTGCTTTTTCCTCAAGCACTTCCTCTGGCAGCTCTTTCCATAGCCATACCACCCTGGTGCAAATTGCCACCCAAGGTTACTAAAGGACTGTGTGCGATCGTGCTATGGTGCCCCAGAAGGCGAATATTTGGCCCTTTGGATCCATGCTGGCTCTTTGTAGATTATCGCATAGTCCCATCTCCCCAGCTGTTGTCCCACTGACCTGTTAATTTAACCTACCCCATCCAGCAATGGATGAAAGAAAAATGGCAGGCTCTGCAGAAGGGAAAGGTCTGGAGGAGAAGGTTAAAAGGACAGCACAATCTGGTGGGTGGGCTGAAGGGTCTGTGCTGTGCTGTAATATTCATTAATCCCAGGGGAATGTGTGTTATATTAGGTCAATGCACCCTTCCCGATTGGGATATTCAGCAGGAATAACCAGTCAGCTCCTCTACGATCACAAGGAAGTGCATCATAGATTGGACAGGCAACTGATCTGCCCAAGACAACTGGGGTTCTGGACACAGCTCAGTCCACCACAGAAGCCAGCCTTGCCTCCCTCCATACACTTCTTGTTGCCTCAGGAAAGTATCAAACATGATCAAAGACTCCTTCCAGCTCGATCATATTCTCTTTGGCAACCTGCCGATATCAGGTGGCTTGAAAACATGTACAACCAAATACAGCTTCTATTCCACTGTGGTAACTCTTTATGTACTTCTACATTAAAAGACCTGTTTTCATCATCTATCTCATAGTACTTACACCTTATTGAATGCCTGTACTACACTTCCTCTGGAATTGAGATGCTATAATCTGCACGGTTATTTTTTTCTCTTGCACTATCTCAAAGTGTCTGTTTTGAAATGATCTGTACAGATAGTTTGCAGACTAGGATACCCCCTTCCCCCACTGTAGCTCAGTCCATAGAACATGAAATTTACAGCACATTACAGGTCCTTTGGCCCACAATGTTGTGCCGACCATGTAACCTAGAGATTGTCTCAAATTTCCCTAGCGCGTAGCCCTCTATTTTTCTAAGCTCCATGTACCTATCTAAGATGCTCTTAAAAGGACCCCATTGTATCCGCTTCCACCATCACCACAGGCAGTGCATTCCACACACCCACCACTGTGTGAAAAACTTACCCCAGACATCCCCTCGGTACCCATTTCCAAGCTCCTTAAAACTATGCCCCCTCATGTTAGCCACTTTAGCCCTGGGAAAAAGCCTCTGGCTACCCACATGATCGCTGCCCCTCATCATCTTATACACCTCTACCAGGTCACCTCTCATCCTCCATCACTCCAAGGAGAAAAAGCCAAGTACATCCAACCTATTCTCACAAGGTACACCCCCCAATCCAGGCAACATCCTTGTAAATCTCCTCTGCACTCTCTCTATAGTATCCACATCCTTCCTGTAGTGAGGTGACCAGAACTGAACACAGTACTCCAAGGGTCTGACCAAGGTCCTTATATAGCTGTAATGTTACCTCACAGCTCTTGAACTCAATCCCATGGTTGATGAATGCCAACACACCACACACCTTCTTAACAACATTGTCAATCTGCCTAGCAGCTTTGAGTGTCCTTTGGACATGGTCCCCAAGATCTCTCAGATCCTCCACACTGCCAAGAGGCTTACCATTAATATTATACTCTGTCTTCAAATTGGTCCAACCAGACTGAACCACTTCACAATTGTCTGGGTTGAAGTCCATCTGCCATTTCTCAGCCCAGTTCTGCATCCTATCGATATCCCACTGTAACCTCTGACAAGCCTCCAGACTATCCACAACACCCCCAATTTGTGTCAACAGCAAACTTACTAACCCACCCTTCAACTTCTTCATCCAGGTCATTTATAAAAATCACTGAGAGGAGGGGTCCCAGAACAGATCCCTGCAGAACACCACTGGTCACCAACCTCCATACAGAATACGAACCATCTAGAATCACCCTTTGCCTTTTGTGGGCAAGTCAATTCTGGATCCACAAAGCAAGGTCTCCTTAGATCTCATGTCTCCTTACTTTCTGAATGGGCCTTGCATGGGGAACCTTATTAAATCCATGCAGAAAGAATAAACCAGCACAATAGAAGTTATTTCCATGTGAGAAGCTGACAGCAGCTGCTGGAATTTAGAACACACACTGGAACTCAGTTGATCAGGCAACATCTGTTGAGGGGAATGAACAGTATTCATTTCTGATCGAGACCCTTCCTCTGGACTGGGTCCAGACTTGTTCTAAGGATTGTTTGTAGGCACATAGTACTAAATTCCTACCCAAGTTGAAGGGCTCCAAGCAAAAGACTCTTGATTGGAGTGAGGGGGCTGTGAACGTGTTTGAAAGGGGCTTGTTTTGCATTGCTCTGCTAAAGATTCCGAGCAAGCTACATTGGTGCCAGAATGTGCGGTGACATTTGTGGGCAGCTGCCAACACCTCTTTGGCCGAGCTGGTTCTTAACACAAATGATACACTTCACTAGCAAACACGAGGAAATCTGCAGATGCTGGAAATTCAAGCAACACACACAAAATGCTGGTGGAACACAGCAGGCCAGGCAGCATCTATAAGGAGAAGCACTGTGTGTGTTGCTTGATATACTTCACTGTGTTTCGGTGATAAATAAATGTATCTGAGTCTGAGCTGCCGAGTATAGTATGCAGCTTCTAACTGAAATCAGTTGGACACTCAATACAAGGTTTTGACCTGCACGTCAACAATTTCTTTCTGCCCACAGACAGAATTCATCTTGCAGTTTGGTTTTAGCTTCTGGGTCATCACAAAAGTACTGCAGGAACAATGGCCATTGTGTTGTGAACTAGCATTTCCTTTTTCAGTCATGAAAACCAATGCACATTAACAGATAATTATGTCCTTGTTCAAGAGTGGGTACTCGCAGATGGAAATAGCGAGCAAGAGAAACTTCCTCAATTCAATTGTTGTTCCCATTTATCATCACAATCACAAACGTGGTTGAATATTGGATTCTGTCTCTCTGCCTGTCCTTTCCAACTCCACCCTTATTCTGGCCTCATGTGCCAGGCCCACTCACTACGTGGCGGGAGAAGGCTGACATTACCGCTGGAGGAACAGAGAGCTCTTGGGGTCTGTTGTCCCTAGATCCCTCAAAGTTGCCATGCAAATTGATAGGGTGGTTAAGACGAGTTAGTAAGTTGTGGGCATGCAACACTTGCAGGTTTCACCAAGCACATCCCGACTGTGTTGGTATTTCAATGTATGTATGGCAAATGAAGCTAACCTTTAAAACTGCAGATGCTTAAAACCACAAATAGGAGAAAAGAAAGATTCAGTGCATTGACCAAATCATACAGTGAAATGCATCAACACTCAGCAGGTCAGGCAGTTTCTTCAGAGAGAAACAGTTAACGCTTCAGGTTGTAGACAAATATTCTGAACGGAAACAAATGCTCTTCCTTCCACTGATGATGCCTGCTGAATGGTTTAAAACACAAAATGCTTGAACCATCACTGGAGTTAAAGGGTCACTATTAAATTCTGCTATAAATATTAGAATTTAAATCTCCAGGACACAAACTCATCCGAGCAACATGTCCAGTCACTTTCAAGTGTCAGTGGTGACCCTTCTCCCTCCCCCTCACCCCCACTGCTAAGAACAAACAGAAGTAGTGGTGTGAAATATTGAGGAGCGGGTTTGCTGCAGCCCTCGAAACAGCCACTTTTATTAGGATTATAAATTACACTGTGTGACAGTACATGAAAGTGGAGCCAGGCAAACAATGCAGCAGAGAGCTTTTCAACTAGTGAATCTTCAAAGAACAATTGTGGCCCATCACAAATGAGGTCACACACAATCACGAAAAGGATTTGTTTTCCCCCGGTACCCCACCCCGTCTCTCCCTTTGCTTGCATTTCCTCCCTCCCCATCATTTTATTTACTTTGAACATGAACGGTTTAAAATAGTGATAGGTCGGTACAAATGTTGGTTTGGCTTTCTCTAAAATGAAAAACAAAACAGATCCCCTGCATCTCTCACTGGAAAGTGTCACCTGGGAATGTAGTTTGTCCACACTCAGCCCCCCATGCTCACTGTATTCCCACCTCAAATGATGTGGCCAGAAATGGAAGGCATCAATCAATCAGCACTCACTCAGTTTTGAAAGTTGTGTTACATAAAGTGAAGCTCAAACTCTTTCACTACTTGTAATGTGTCTAACTGATTTGTGTACGTTAATCATTTATTGCTACTCCAGCTTTGGGCAGCACAGCAGATCTGGCACAGAAAACATTTCAAAGTAGTGACTCACCAATGGCAATCTCACCTACCTTAGCTGTACCCTTAATGGCACCTCAACATGTCCAAGCACCCCACTCTGGTGACCTGCATCACTCAATGCTACACAAGGTGGGCTTTTATGGTACCTTAATAGTTAAGCAATGCAGACTGTCACAAAAGTACTGGTTGGGTGGGGAACTGTTTCTGTAACCTGAAGCTTCCAAGCAGTGATAACAGTCTAAAGTTTCTTGCAGGTGCTCAAAAGTTGAGGGGGTCACATTAAAGTGGGTTGGGGTGGGCTGAGAGAATAAGAGAATGAACTGTCCCTTAATATCTGATGAGAAACCTTAAGTTTTGCCCTTGTTGCTTGGGAGCAGATATTTCACACACTACCAGCCCAAGGGAGATGAGAGCACAACAATGAGCCTGTGCGTTCTTAGGACCTAGGTTTTGGGGAGGAGATCGCGATCTTGTAAAAAAAATGACGCCAGTACTGGATCAGCTCAGCAGGCACTCTGAGCGTCAGATTCCAATGAGGCAGCGGTATAAAGACAAATTGCAAGCTTGGCATTTCTTCAAAAGTTGGGAACCCACCCTTATCACTCACATTTGAAGCACCAAGTGCAATTGGGGGATAAAATAGACAACGGTAGAACAGTAAATGTGTTTGAAACCCTGCACTATTTGTTCTGAAGGGGTGACAGTCTGACTCTTCAAGTTGCCACATGATCAGTGAGTCAAGTTAATGAACCTCCACTTTGACCACTTGCTCCAGTCTCTGTAGAACTGGGTCACCTGTGTGCTGCAGTGGTTAGTACTTAACCCCATGCTGTAGGAAATGGTAGTACAGGAACATCACTTATCCATCCACAGACATGCATTTGCCTCAGGTTGATTTCTCCCAGAGAAAGGTGCATCTCATACCCAGAGCACAAAATCAAAATTGGATCAAAATCAAAAATGTAGCAAAACTAACCTGCTCAATTAATCCCATTAAACTCAAAGCCACAAATCTCTATTGAACCTGCAAGGAAACAAGTCACTTTCCTTGCAGTTATCATTCAAGATAAAATATTTCACAACAGTTGTACAGACAAATACCTGCCTTCCCAAATCTATTCTACACAAACAGCAAAAGCAGGAGATGCACACCACCAGTTCTTCTATACCAACACACTAGCCCTGTTCATTCATACTGATATTTCCAATGATATCAAGGCTGATTGGTCTGAAGAAGTTGACTGCTGTACCTCACCATGCCTCCCACTCCCAGATCAGGAGGTTGGAGTGTGGCAATGGAGCAGAAGCTCTCTCTCGGGGGTGGGGGGGGGGTGCAAATAAAACATTTGGCTGTAAATCAGTGCTTCAACACTAGGTGACCCTCTTCCAGATATTGCATCATTTGAGCTTTGCTTCCAAGTCAGAGGAAAAGGAAGAGATTACAAACTGGTTTCCATCCGGTAATAAGGGAGCAATCTGTTCCAATTCTCAGATCCTTAGCCACCGCCTCACCATCCATGGGATGAATTGTAGATTCCTCACATTGCCACTGCTCTGCTGAGATAGGAAAAGCAGCTGCCTAGTACTTTAGGGATATTTTTCTCTGCTGATTTTAACGCTGCTACTTGGGATGCAACAGCAACACTGTCAAGGACACTCAACACTGACAGTCATTACTCTGAAAATCACCAGTCCTACTGTTTTGAGTTCACAGAACCTGTAACTAATATTATTTCAGGTCAGAAATCCAAATTCTTTGCTCAGTGTTAGAGACTTGACATCACAGACGCTCCAACAGCAAGGCAAGGGTCGAATTTGAAACCTGGCATATTCACCTTCCCTGAACTGTGTGTGCCTGCAATTTGACAAAATGCAATGCCGGGGAGAGGGGAAAACAAATTTAAAGAAAACCCCCTGTTCTTTTTTGAGGGGATTGGGAGGGCAAGGGTGGAAAAACAGGGAATGAATAGGTTAGAGGAACGAGGGAAGACGTCTAGCTCATCTAGCGTCTATTACACTCCTCAACACTGGCAAACATGCCTCTTAATAGTGTGACACCACACAGTAAAAACAGCAATGGAAACAGTCATTTGTACCCATCTACCACCATTTGCAAACATTCACAACCGTTTTGGAACATAGACAAGACAGAAGCTAGAGAGATCTGTCCACATTACTTCTGAAATGCTCGACTCACTGAGTGGCCCTCTTATTCTAAACACCTTGTGTTCAAACCGATTCTAGTCTTTACACGGTTTGTCCCTCAAAGAAAGCAGCTGCCTTATAAGGGATTGGCATTTATTAAGTAGATCTACAAGGACTTGCTAGTTACCAATAAGATGAATGCTTCATTATGGTAAAGAAATCTAGAGTCTTTTTTTTCTTTAGAAAGGCCTCTTCTCCCTTATTGCTTCCTCCTAGTTCAGCTTCACTCTCACACAGGTTGAAGCTGCTGGAGTTGGCTCTCGTTCACGAACCACTTGTGTAGTCCACTGACATCAGTCACATTTCATCTTTTTTTTCTTTCTAAAAACAAAAGCCATATTTCTTTGAGACTGACAAACAGAACCCCTTAAATGTAGATTGCTTCAGTTTTGAGAGGCTGCAGTCTCTAATCGCTTGTTACAGTTTCTCATCCTGCGGCTTCACACTCTGGGGCTTGATGGGCCCCGTCCGCACTGGCTTGGGGTTACCCGAAGATTTCTCGTCCTTGTGTGATGCAAGGGCATCTCCTTCCTGCTGCTCGGTGGCAGGGAGAGAGCTGGGATTGTTGTTACAGCTGCTGCGGGGTGTCACTCTCTCGAAGAACCTTTGGGTGCTCTGCAGCACTTCGGCTCGTTGCTTTGCCTGCCGAGAAAGTTTGAAGAAACAAGAAAGGAAAAGCTCATTGAGACACACCTCTGTTTAAATCACCACACTGGTATTCCTGCCCTACCTAAATAGTCAGCCCTGAAGCTAATAGCAAAATACAGCATATTTACTGGAAAAATACCCCATTAACTTAAACCTCTTAACAATGCAAACCTGTATGCAGCCCACAAATACGTAGCACTTAAACAGTCTAGCGAGACCCCAGAGAGTGAATGCACAATATTTAACTCTAAAGATCATCCCAGCTGAGCCTGGTACTTTCATCGAATTTTAAACAAGTTCTTTTTCTCTAGTATCAGAGCCAGGTTTATTATCATTGACAATTCAAAGTTTGTTCAGTGACAGCATCACAGTGCAAGACTGCAAGTTGCAATAATAAATAAATACTGCACAACAGGAATAGCAAGGTAGTGTTCACAGCCCACAGAGGGGAAGAAGCTGTTCCTACAATGTTGAGTGTGGGTCTTCAGGCTTCTTGTCCTTTGCAGTACAGGTCATATTATAAAGGCTGGGAAATACAACTACAGTAACATAGACACAGGAGCAGAATTAGGCCCTTCAACCCATCGAGTCTGCTCTGCCATTTAATCATGGGCATGACTGATTTATATCACTCTCAACTCCATTTCCCCCCGCTTTCGCCCCATAACCGTGGACACATTTACTAATCAAGAAGCTACCAGCCTCCTCTTTAAATATAGCCAACTACTTGGCATCCACAACCACCTGTGGCATTGAGTCACTACCCTCAGGCTAAAGAAATTCCTCCCGTTCTAAAGGGATACATTTCTATTCTAACACTGCGCTCTCTGGTCCTAGAGACCCCACGATCAAAAGCATCCTCTCCAGTATTCACTTGAGAACTTCATTCTTAACTCCAGTGAGCTATCAAATGTTCCTCAAACATCAACCCATTCATTCCTGGGATCATTCTCAATGAACTTCCTCTGGACTCACTCCAATGTCAGCACATCTCTCTAAGGTAAGGGGCCCAAAACTGCTCACAAAACTCCAAGTGTGGTCTGACCAACATTTTTTTAAAGCCTCAGCATTTTACAGTGTACTGAGACACAATCTAAAAGAAATTGAGCATATAATTTTCAAAAGCCAGTCCACACAGTCTAAACTACCCTGCCTGGTTTCAACAATGCAGTGCGACCAGGACTCTACAATCAAAAAATAATTTCCTGCCTTTTGTAACTGCCATCTCTGTCGCACTAAAGGGCTGATACTTCACATGTACAATACTGAAGGAACTCAGTAGGTCAGGCAGCATCTATACAGTTGTCATAATCGAGCCAAGAACCTTCATATCAAGTCAGAGTTCCTCCAGCATTTTGAGTGTTGCCTCTCGATTCTCCATTGAAATAATTGCTTTTGTTCATTCAGCTTTATGCGGTGGGTACAGATTTCCAAGTGGATCTGTGCTGCACTTGACAGCTTCTTCAATGTAAATGAGATCAACTACAAACACTGGCGGATTTCTGGGATAGTTGAATCACACTGCTTAGAGCGCCTCGAGTGCAGGGCATGTCTGGCATTGACAGATGGCAATGTTCTGCTTGGGTTGTAGACCCGACCACGTTCTGTTCATACCTCATTCTTTGTGATCTACAGACAGATCTGCATGATGGTGGCAAGACTGTCTGCTTGCTTCATTAATCTGGCTTTCCAGAAATTGAAAAATCTAGAATAAAAGGTCTTGTCTTGCACTATATTAGAGATCTGGTTATCCTACTGTTGTGGCCCTGTCCAAGACGAGCTATCTTAAGGGCAAATCTTCAATGGGGAGGATGAGGTGAATATGACCCTGCCGATAAATGTATGTGGGGCCATCCTAGGCAGGTCACAGCTGAAAAGTTACTGTGCTTCACCAGACATTCAACATGGAATATTTGGCCACTTGCTACAGTTCCTGTACAGAGTTCAGTACTCATGAGCCAAGGAGAACCAGGGTGGTGTTTGCCACAAATTTGAATACAATGCAAATCAAGGAGTCACAGGTTATTTCAACACTTTACTTTTCATTGCACTGAAAGAAATTAAAAAAGGGATCCTTGAAGACAAAAATACCTGATTATCTCAAGATAATACTAACCAAACCTACCAAGTGGGAATCTAAAAGAACTGGTTTTACATTCCTGACCAATATTACTCTGAATTGATTCAAATGAGGACACATGTCCAAGTGGGAACTGGAGAAGGAACACATACAGAACATAAGGATAGTTACCTGCTGTGACACATTCCCCCTGAAACAGAGCAATGGATTGATGCCACATTGGATTGGTCCAGGGGATTTGCCCCTCGGACTCGTTGTGCCAGGCCTGGGGGAGGAAGAAAAACACAGGTGAAAGCTTCAGGGAGTGCATGCTTGTTCTCAACCCCACATATCTGTACTCACACCCTTCAGCTGGCCTACTCCAAGAAAGGCTGTCTGCAAAGTCTAGCCCTGACAATGAGGAAGAATGCATTGAATTGTTAACACTTGGAATGGCTCTAGCATTAGGGTTACGGAGACACAAACTTCAAGAATCACAGATACAATTCTTCACTGTAGTAAGCTACAAAGCTAACCACAAGTCTGACATCATCCCCTCATTCTGCATTCTTCTTTTACAAATGCAAGTGCCAGGGCAAGGACTACCATAAAATTGGGCAGCACAAACAGAAGCTTGAGCCTGCCCTCTAAATGCCAACTATTGATACCAATCACCAGCTTCATCCATCCTATCAACCTCATCTGTAGGCTTCCATTCTCTAGCAATCCAGATGATTATCTCAGCAACTGTCCCCACCACCTTCAGGCAGAATTAGGCCATTCAGCCCCTCAAAAAAAACTATCAACCTTCACTTTAAATATACCCGATGACTTGGCCTCCACAGCTGCCTGTCAATGAATTCCACAGATTCACCACCACCTGGTGAAAGAATTCCCCCTCATCTTAGCTCGAAATAAAGTCCTTTTATTCTGATGTTGTGCCCTTTGATCCTAGTCTCCCCCGCTATAGGAAACATTTTCTCCACATACACTATCAGGCCTTTCCAACCGTCATTGGCATAACAAAAATCTTCATCACCTCATCCACCTGGAAGCCAATTCCCTTAAAGGAAACAAACTGACAGTACTAAAGTCTGATTTATACTTGTGCGTATGGGCTACACCACAGTTGGTGTGTGCCAAAACTCTAGTTGGTGGTGGGGTTTCTATGCCACTGTGTTGAGTTTCTTCATGACAGACACGGACAAGGAAATGCATTTCAAACATTTTCGCATGTCGGCAGGTAGATTTGACGATTTGGTTCATCTGTTTCGCATTGGTGTACAGACATGGCGGAGAAGAAGCAACCGGAAATGCGTCGGAGGAAATGCGATGCTACCAAGCGCACCAATCACAGTTGTTGCGGTCTGCAACCATGACATGAGATTTTTGGGGAGATGCATGTCACCTACAGCGTACGGGTACACGGTACCTACAGCGTAGATGCAACGTATAAGTATAAATCAGCCTTTACACTGAGACTTCTGCCACTGTCCAAAAAACCTGCTGGAATGTTTATGGCTTAAAGCATAGAATGTACAAGCACTGGACAGCCCATTCAGCTCACGATGACGTGCCAATTTCAATGTCAATTTATATTAAATGTCCCCCGTTATCCCTATTCCTTTCATGTGTCTCCCTAAAAGCCTCAAACTCCACCAAGCTGTCCAATTCCACTACTATTCAGCCACTTACACTCCATATAAATAGTCTTTTAAATGAACCACAACTCAACCAATCTTGGTGTCACTCACAAACTTGCTAATCCACCCATCTACTGTTTCATCCAAATCATTGATGTACATCACACCAAGGTCCTAGCACTGATCCTTGCAGAATACCACTGGTCACAGACTTGCAGCCAAAATAACAGCCTTCCACAATCAAACCAGTTCTAAATCCAACCTTGCAATTCACTATGGATCCCATGTATTCTGAATTAATGTGCCATGAAAAACTTTATCAGATGCCTTAATTTGGATAACATGCACTGTTTAATCCTCAAGCTCCTTTGTCAACTCTTTAAAAAAAAAACACTCAAAAGCCTCCCCTTCAGAAAACCATGTTTATTGTCTGAAGTCCATGCCTTTCAAAATGTGGATAAAACTCATCCCCCAGTATCCTGTCCAACAGCTTCCCTACCACTGATGTACAATTATGTCAGTGATGTACAATTATCTGGATTATTCCAATTTTTTATCTTGTACAAAGGCACAACATTGGCTAATCCCCAGTCCCCTAGGACCTTGCCTGTTAGTGAGGACACAAACATATTTGTTAAAATCAAGCTTAACTCACACATTGGCCACAGGACCATTAAATATAGGAGCAGAAGAAGTAGGCCATTTGGCTCATCGAGTCTGCTCCGCCATTCAATCATGGCTGATCCAATTCTTCCAGTCATCCCCGGTCCCCTGCTTTCACCGCATCCATACCCTTTGATGCCCTGGCTAATCAAGAACCTAATCAAGTATCAGTGTGTCACAGACTGAACGAACCAACAAACTTATCAATAACAATGCAAATGTCAAGGAACACAAGAATGCAAAATAAAGGTAAGAACAAATTTACCACAACCCTTTCCCCAGGGCACAAGATTGCTTTAAAATGGGTGGGGAGAAGAGCAGAGAAAGTGTAAACATGATGTGCAATGCAAGATGTTTTTCTGAAAGCGCAGAGGCAGATGCCTGAAGCATACTGCCAGGGTATGTGTTGAAAGCAAGCAGCATTGTGGCATTCAAAAGGTAATTTTTATAGGCACAAGAAAATGCCATAAATGGGGGTACAGTGGAATATGGGCAGGCCAAATGGATTAGATTAGAAGGGTATCATGCTTGGCATAGACATCGTGGGTCAAAGGCCTCGTTCCTGAGCTAAGCTCAAACTGCAAGTAAGTTGACACTGTAAAGCACCTCCAACCTCTTTTGGCTTTAATATGATCACAGCCAATTTTCTACCTTGCTTATGCTCCTAAACAAACCTCAAATTCTCATGTTAGGTGATCTTTGCCCTAAGTATACTGAGCAATTGAATATTCCAGAGATAGACAGCTTCTCCATGAAGGATTTTCTTGTCTCAGTACTGTGTCCAATCTCTTATCCTGAGTAACACTTACTCTACATAGGAAAGAGCTTCTCACTATCCACTTTGCCAATCCCTATTAATAATTCCTGGCTCAGAAAGATAAACTTCTATTCTTCCAAACTTCAGTGGATAGATGGTGGCTCATAGAAAAGGACAATCTCCAAGCGGGTAGAGCAGAATATATGGCTGGGGAGAGGGTGTGGGGTGAACTATCAACATATTGGGGTTGAAAAACTGCAACAGACCAAGAAAGAAAGTGTAGAAGTGGTGAAACAAAAGGCCATTGAGGAAGGGGTTGTGGGGTTATACTCAAGAATTTAAAAGAATGGGGAGAATGGAATGTCATTGAAACCTTTCAACTATTGAAAAGCTGAGATGGAGTGGATGTGATGTTTCCTATAGTAGGGGAATCTAGGACCAGAGGACACAGGCTCAGGATAAAACGATGTACCTTTAAAACAGATGAGAAGGAATCCCTTTACCTAGAGGCTAGTGAATCTGTGGCATCCATAATCATAAACAGCTGTGGAGGCCAAGTCATCAGGTATATTTAAAGCAGAAGTTAGACCACAAGACATAGGAGCAGAATTAGGCCATTCAGCACATTGAGTTTGCTCCGCCATTCCATCATGGCTGATTGCGAATCCCACTCAACCCCATACAGCAGTCTTCTCACATATCCTTTGATGCCCTGACCGATCAGGAAACTATCAACTTCAACTTTACATATACCCACTGACTTGGCCTCCACCGCAGTTTGTGGCAGAGCATTCCACAGATTCACCACACTCTGGCTAAAAAGAGTTCTGCTTACCCCTGTTCTCAAAGGTCACCCCTCAATTCGGAGGCTCTGCCCTCTAGTTCTGGATACCACCATCATAGGAAACATCCTCTCCACATCCACCCTATCTAGTCCTTTCAATATTCAGCAGGTTTCATCGAGATCCCCTGCATTCTTCTAAATCCCAGAAAGTACAGGCCCAAAGTTGTCAAATGCTCCTCATATATTAACCCCTTCATTCCTGGAATAATCCTTGTGAACTTCCTCTAGACTCTCTCCAATGACAATAGACAGTAGGTGCAGGAGTAGGCCATTCAGCCTTTCTAGCCAGCACTGCCATTCACTGTGATCATAGCTGATCATACACAATCAGTACCCCGTTCCTCCCCTCTCCCCATATCCCTTGACCCCGCTATCTATAAGAGCTCTATCCAACTCTCTCTTGAATGCATCCAGAGACTTGGCCTCCACTGCCTTCTGGGGCACAGCATTCCACGTATCCACCACTCTCTAGGTGAAAAAGTTTTCCCGCATCTCTGTTCTAAATGGCCTACCCCTTATTCTTAAACTGTGGCCTCTAGTTCTGGACTCACCCATCAGCGGGAACATGCTTCCTGCCTCCAGCGTGTCCAATCCCTTAATAATCTTATATGTTTCAATCAGATCCTCTCTCATCCTTCTAAATTCCAGTGTATACAAGCCCAGTCACTCCAATCTTTCAACATATGACAGTCCCGCCATTCTGGGAATTAACCTTGTGAACCTACGCTGCACTCCCTCAATAGCAAGCATGTCCTTCCTCAAATTTGGAGACCAAAACTGCACACAATACTCCAGGTGGGGACTCACCAGGGCCCTGTACAGCTGTAGACTGAGTAGGCTACGGTCAATTATGGAAAACCCTGAACATCCTCTACATAGCACCATCCAGAGACAGAGAAGCAGTTTCAGCGACAGGTTACTGTCGATGCAATGCTCCTCAGACAGGATGAAGAGGTCAATACTCCCCAATGCCATTAGGCTTTACAATTCAACTGCCAGGACTTAAGAACTTTTTTTAAAGCTATTATTAATGCTTTTTGAGTTAGTGATTTAGATGCATATCATATTATTACCGAGTTAAGTATTGTATGTAATGAGTTTTTGCTACAACAAGTGTATGGGACATTGGAAAAAAAAAGTTGAATTTCCCCATGGGGATGAATAAAGTATCTATCTATCTATCTTTACTCCTATACTCAATTCCTCTTATTATAAAGGCCAGCATGCCATTAGCTTTCTTCACTGCCTACTTGCTTTCACTGACTGATGTACAAGAACACCTAGAACACATTGACAACACATCCTTTCTGAGATACAGTGCCCAAAATGGTTGACAATATCCAAGTGCGGCCTAACTAGTGTCTCATAAAGTCTCAGCATTAACTCCTTGCTTTTATATTCTCTTCCTCTTGAAATAAATGCAAACATTGCATTTGCCTTCTTCATCACAGATTCAAATAGTAGGTTAACCAACTGTGAAGTCTTGCACGAGTACTCCAAGTCCCTCTGCACGTCTGATCTTTAATCCATCTCCCCATTTGGATAATCGTCTGCACTATTGATCCTTTTACCAAATCCATTATAATACATTTCCCAACACTGTATTCCATCTGCCACTTTTTGCCCATCCTTTTAACTTGCCACAAAGCCATCAATTCCGTTATCCAAATCACTGGGAAACAGTGAAAAGTAGTGATTCCAATACTGACCCGAAGAACACCATTAATCACTGGCAGCCAACTAGAAAAGACCCCTTTTGTTCCCACTCACTGCCTCCTGCCTGTCAGTCCTCTATCCATGCCAGTATCTTTCCTGTAACACCTTAAGATTTTATCTTGTTTAGCAGCCTCATGTGTAGCACCTTATTAACTGCCTTCTGAAAATTCAAGTAAATGACTTCCATTGCCTCTTTTGTCCTCCCTGCTTGTTATTTCATTTGAAGATTCCCCAGGCAAGATTTTCCTTTATAGAAACTATGCTGACATTGACTTATTTTACCATTAGTCTCCAAGTACTCAGAATCCTTATTTTCAATAATAGACTCCAACATTTTTCCAACCACTGAGGTTAGTCTAGCCGGCCTATAATAGCCTTTCTTTTGCCTTCCTCCCTTCTTAAATATATCCTCTCACACTCTCAGCAAAACTTGCATCACTCTAAACTACAGCAAATCTGCCATGTACAGGTCCAAATCTGGCTTTGAAAGAGGTGGGTTGGATACCCTCATCCCATTAAAAAACCCAGAGCTACACAAATGCCAACAGAAGCTCCAAAGACCTCATTCCTAGGAGAGGAAAAGACTTCACCGAGAAGATGGGCTACACGTGGCTAAGTATAGCTCCAACATCACCTACAAATTTGCTGACAACACCACTGTGTGGGCTGTATCAAAGGAGGTCATGAATCAGCATACAGGAGGGAGATTGAATACTTGGCTGTGTAGTGTAATAACAACCTCTCACTCAATGTCATTAAGACCAAGGAATTGATTGTAGATTTCAGGAGAGCATCAGTAACTTTAAATTTCTAGGTGTCACTATTCCAGAGGACCTGTCCTGGGCTCATCATATAAATATTGTGAAGAAAAAACAACAGCACCTCTGGAGTCTGTGGAGGTTTGGCAGACATCAAAAACCATGGCATGGTGGAAAGTGTGCTGACTGGCTGCATAACAACCTGGTATGGGAACACTAATGCCTGTGCGCGGAAAATTCAACAAAAGATAATGGATTCAAGCTCAGTACATCACGGGTAAAATCCTCTGAGCCATTGAGCACATTTACACAAAATGGTGCTATAGAAAAGCAGCATCCATCAAAAGATCCTCACAGCTGCCATCAGGTAGAAGGTGCAGGTGCCTCAGGACTCACACCACCAGGTTCAAGAACAGTTATTACCCCTCAACCGAAAGCCTCTTGAACAAAAGGGATCACTACACTCATTTAAGGACTCTTGTATTGTTATTTCATGCTTGTTATTTAGTGCTATTTATTTATATCTGCATTTGCAGTTTACATTTCTTGATGTTTACAGTTACGGTTCTACAGATTTGCTCCAGCCCCACAGAAAAGGAATCTCATGGTTGTATGTGGTGACATGTATGTACTCTGATAACAAATTTGAGTTTGAACATGGGGACAACTTAAAGACTAGCCTCGGATAGAGGACTCTGGCGAGCTGCCGTTTGCAGCTCAGTATGCTTCAGTAGGAGTGATAGGCATAGCCCCCTTGCAAAGAAAGAAAAAGACATGGTACAAATAAGGGAGTTACCAACTTCTCACCTGAACATTGTAGGTGATGGAACAGTATATCCAAGTGCACCAGGAGACTGATTCATCTTTCTGTCCAAATGAAATGACTTCGGATCCACTGGATTGACCTGCACATAAAAAAAATCATTCTGCTTAACATTCAATAACAATCTCATACTGAAATTTGAAGCATTTTGGAAAAAAAAAAAGTAATGTTTTCCTCAACCTCTCTTCCTAGAGTAGGTGCAGTGGTATGAAAGCTGGAGTGAAGTACTCGTCTGGGAGCACCTGGAGGGACGGTTTGCGCCTGTGACTGATGCAGAGACTGCGGAAGTTGAACCAGGGGTTGCTGCATGGATCCAAACCCAGGGACTGACAACTGGGAACCCAACATAGGCACCAACATCTGTTGATAAAAGCATTCTGCAGTAAGCACAGGAAAAGAGAAACGAGGCGAGGGGTTCAAAGTAATGAACAATGACAAAAAAAAGGACCAAATCAGGAGTTAGAATCCCCGTCACCAAAGCCTTAAATTGTTAGTAATTACAATGTAGCATTAGTCTGAACTATGACTTTGCTGGCTTCTAATTTTATAACAATTGCCCTAGTTTCAAGTTACAGTCAATAGACAATAGGTGCAGGCGCAGGCCATTCGGCCCTTCTAGCCAGCACCGCCATTCACTGTGATCATGGCTGATCATACACAATCAGTACCCCATTCCTGCCCTCTCCCCACATCCCTTGACCCAGCTATCTATAAGAGCTCTATCTCTCTCTTGAATGCATCCAGAGACTTGGCCTCCACTGCCTTCTGGGGCAGAGCATTCCACATATCCACCACTCTGAGTGAAAAAGTTTTTCCGCATCTCAGTTCTAAATGGCCTACCCCTTATTCTTAAACTGTGGCCTCTAATTCTGGACTCACTCATCAGCAGGACCATGCTTCCTGCCTCCAGCGTGTCCAATCCCTTAATAATCTTGTATGTTTCAATCAGATCCCCTCTCATCCTTCTAAATTCCAGTCACACCACATCCTTGTATGACTAGTGCAGGGTGTGAGCCCCAACACCTATGCTGATGCTTTCCAAACACATCCACTGCTGACCCACACTTTCAGCTAAATCAGGCTGGAGTGGCATGGACCTGACATAAGAGGGCAGCTGCATTTGCTGCAGCACCCCATGTGCATTTAAGCCTCGTATCAGGATAGAAATTTTTCCTTTCACACCATGTTCCTCCAGACCTTAAATAATTTAGACCTGCAATGGCCTTGGGATAGGTTGTGTTAGACAATTCATTCCTATGTTAATAGCCTGATTTTTCTAGCAACATTCGCGTCATCAAAAGTCACTGCTGAGGAATACCTGGTGGAGGGGGCCACTGGACATCGGCGGTGCAGTGAAGTAGTTGCTCTGACTGGGCTGCTGCAGCGGAGAGGAGTAGAAGTCAGATGGTTGGGCCAAGCCTTGCCGCATCTGCAGGAAAGGTTCAGACACATCAGCGTTGAATGGTAATTATCCAGCCAGTGCCTTTCTCCCCCGAGCTGCAATGTCTCGTACTGAAGGGTATGCATTTAAATAAGAGGGGAGAAATTTAAAGGAGATGTATGGGGCAGATGTGACAGAAGTGTTTAAGAGGCTCATGAGTAGAAACACGAGTATGCAGAGAATTGAAGGATACTGATCACGGGCAGACAGAAGGGACATTATTAACTTAATTAGTACTGCAAAACATCATTGGCGAAAGGGCCTGTTTCTGTGCGATCCAGATACATATAGAAGCCATTGTCTGACAAATGTACAAAATTAACCAGCTGTTCAATTACATGTATAGTACTGATCAAGTAGAGTTAGACTATGCTATTTGGCTTTGCACAATAGCAGTGATTTCAAAGAAACACAAGATTCTTCAAGATCTTACATGGCAGGTGCCAACAGGATGCCAATACCAATGCTAGCAAATACCGAGCTGGAGGTGCTCTCAGGCTGAAAGAATGGGATGAGAAAGGTTAGTCAGAGGGTTATGAATCTTTGGAATTCCCTACTGTAGATGATCATTGTTGCTCAGTACACAAGTTGCAAGAAACAGATTTTAGGAACCAAGTTAGTAACTGAGGATTGAGCAAAGTGGATGCAGGACACCACTTCACTGGACAGCCAAGAGGTTACTCAAAGGGAATCAAGGCATAGTGCGGGACAGTACAGACAAGGCACCAATCTCCCCTAAATGAGCCCATTTTAGTAAAAGTGTTTGATGAGGTGTCTCCAGCACACTAACCTCGTCCAGTGATTTTACGCTCAAGCACTGCTACTTTGCTTAAAAAGAAAGGCCGTGAAGATTTCACTTTCTGATCAGAGTAACATGTTGAACAAAAGTTTGCCAGGGAGAGATACCCTGCAATGAACTCAGATTTTGCTTAATCCATAAAAACTTTCTGGCAGATGACCAGAATGTCCCAGAGACAGCTGTCAGTTACCACACAACGGCCTCACTTTCATAGGTAACTCAACCCTTATCCTCGGAAGCTTAGTTTTCACATGGAAGCTCACAATTAAATGACATGGGTGAACAACTGAAGGCTCATCCCAAATGGTTTCAGACGGGTGACAGATTAGTACATGATGTGACTGTTTGAGCATCTAGCCAGGGTATAAACGTGCTCAAGTTATTCTTTACTTCTGAGATATGGAACTCAAAGGAAAACTATCCTTCCAGCAATGCCTGAGTTAGCAGTACCCACACATGCTGATGTGTCTTGCATGAAACCTTCTTTTGTGACACAGTTAGAACTGAAAAAACGAATGCAGGACTGAAGGTGCTGGTTTTTAATGCGCAAAGCATTCAGAGTAAGGTGGATGAACTCGTGGCGCAATCAGAGATTGGTCAGTATGACACTGAGTCATGGCTGAAAGGCAGCCATAGTTGGGAGCTTAACATCAAATGATATACTTTGTATCGAAAGGAAAGGCAGGAAGGCACAGGTGGTGTAGTTCTGTTGGTAAGAGATAAAGTTACATCTTCAGAAAGAGGTGACATAGGGCCAGAGAATGATGAATCTTTGAGTGACATTTGAGTGATCTTTGCAGTGACTGCAAAAGTAATGCTCTGCCCCAGAAGGCAGTGGAGGCCAAGTCTCTGGATGCTTTCAAGAGAGAGTTAGATAGAGCTCTTATAGATTGCGGGGTCAAGGGATATGGGGAGAGGGCAGGAACGGGATACTGATTGTGTATGATCAGCCAGATCACAGTGAATGGAGGTATCCTGCACCTACTGTCTATATATTAAAAAAAACTGTGGAATCATATATAGGCCTCTAAATAGTAGCCAAGATATGGGGTTGAGATTGCAAAGGGAGCTGGAAAAGGCATGTAATAAGGGTAATGACAATTGTAATGGGGGACTACAATATCCAAGGAGATTGGGAAAGTCAGGTTGGCGTCGGATCGCCTGAGAGGGAATTTGTTCAATGCCTTTAAGGTAGCGCTTTCATTTTAAAAAAGAGCAGCTTGTGCTTGAGCTTACTTGGGGAAAGGCCATCTTAGATTGGCTGCTGTGTCACAACCCAGATCTGATTAGGGAGCTTAATGAAAAAAGCCCTTAGGAGGCAGTGATCATAATATGATTGAATTCATACTGCAATTTGAGAGCCAGAAGCATAAATCACATGTATCAGTATCACAATGGAATAAAGGGAATTACTGAGGCATGAGAGGAGCTTGCCCAGGCAGATTGGAGGAGGATACTGGTGGGGATGACAGGAGAGCAGAGACGGCTGAAGTTTCTGGGAATAGTTCACAAAGCACAGCATACGACCGTAAGATGTGGGAGCAGAAATAGGCCATTCAGCCCACGGAGTCTGCTTCACCATTCAATCATGGGTTGATCCAATTTTTCCCGTCAGCCCCACTCCCGCCTTCTCCCCATATCGTTTGAGGCCCTGGCTAATCAAGAACCTATCTACCTCTGCCTTAAATACACCAAATAACTTGGCCTCCACAGCCACTCATGGCAACAAATTCCAGATTTACCACCAACTAAAGTAATTCTCCACATGTTTTAAATGGGCGTCCTTTAATCCTGAAGTCATGCCCTCGAGTCCTAGACTCCCCTACCATAAGAAATAACTTTGCCATATCTAATCTGTTCAGGCCTTTTAACTTTCAGAATGTTTCAATGAGATCCCCCCTCATTCTCCTGAACTCCAGGGAATACAGCCCAAGAGCTGCCAGACGTTCCTCATGTGGTAACCCTTTCACTCCTGGAATCATTCTTGTGAATCTTCTCTGAACCTTCTCCAATGTCAGTATATCCTTTCTAAAATAAGGAGCCCAAAACTGCACACAATACCCCAAGTGTGGTCTCACAAGTACCTTATAGAGTCTCAACATCACATTCCAGCTCTTAATGAATGCTAACATTGCATTCGCCTTCTTCACCACCAACTCAACCTGCAGGCTAACTTTCAGGGTATCCTGCACAAGGACGCCCAAGTCCCTTTGCATCTCTGCATTTCGAATTCTCTCCCAATCTAAATAATAGTCTGCCCATTTATTTCTCTCACCGAAGTGCATGACCATATTCTTTCCAACATTGTATTTCATTCCCCTAAACTATCCAAGTCTCTGCAGGCTGTTTCCTCAACACTATCCGCTTCTCCACCTATCTTTGTATCATTGGCAAATTTAGCCACAAATCCATTAATCCCATAGTACAAATTATTGACATACATCATAAAAAGCAGCAGTCCTAACAACAATGCCTGTGGAACTCCACTGGTAACCGGCAGCCAGCCAGAATAGGATCCCTTTATTCCCACTCTGTTTTCTGCCGATCAGCCAATGTTCCACCTATGCTAGTAATTCACTGTAATTCCATGGGCTCTTGCTAATTCCATCTTGCTAAGCAGCCTCATGTGTGGCACCTAGTCAAAGGCCTTCTGAAAATCCAAGGATAGATATGTCCCACAGAAGTTTACCACTCATAAGGACAAATGGCAAGTGTAGGTAACTGAGGTTGACAAGGGAAATTAAGGACTGCATAAAAACCCAAGGAAAAGGTATATAAGATAGCTAAAGTGTGTGGGGAGCTGGACAATTCAGAAGCTTTTAAAATCCAACAAAAGGCAACTAAAAAAATCTAACAAGGAAATAGATAAAATATGAGGACAAATAATATAAAGCAGGATACCAAAAGTTTTTTCAGTTATATAAAATGTAAAAGGGAGGTGAAAGCTGATATTGGACCACTGGAAAATGATGCTAGTGAGGTAGTAATGGGGACAAAGAAATGGCAGATGAACTTAATAGGTACTTTGCATCAGGCTTCACTGTGGAAGACACTAGCAGTGTGCCAGAGGTCTCCGAGTGCCAGGGAGCAGGAGTGAGTGCCATTGCTATTGCAAAGGAAAAAGTGTTAGGCAAACTGAAAGTTCTTAAGGTGGTTAAGTCACCTGAACCAGATGGACTACATCCCAGAGTCTTGAGAGGTTGCTGAAGAGGTATCCAAAGCATTGGTCGTGACCTTTCAAGAATCAATAGATTCTGGCATGCTCCCAGAGGACTGGAAATTGCAAATGTCACTCCACTCTTTAAGAAGGGAGGAAGGCAAAAGAAAGGAAATTATAGGTCAATGGTTGGGAAAGTGTTTTTGAGTCTATTATTAAGAATGAGATTTCGGGGTACTTGGAGACAAATGATAAAATGAGTCAGCATGCTTTCTGTAGCCATGTAATAGATTTGTCAGGCAAGAGTTCTTTGAGGAAGTACCAAACAGGGTGGACAAAGAAAAGGCAGTGGATGTCATTTACTTGGATTTTCAGAAGGCATTTGATAAGATGCCACACACGAGGCTGCGTAACAAGATAAAATCCTCTGGCATTACAGGAAAGATACTGGCATGGATAGAGGAATGGCTGATAGGCAGGAGGCAGTGTGTGGAAATAAAAGGGGCCTTTTCTGGTTGCCAGTGCCCAGTGCCCAGTGGCGTCCCTCAGTGGTTAATATTGGAACCACTGCTTTTTACATTGTCAATGATTTGGATAATGGAATTGATGGCTTAGTGGCAAAGTTTGTGGATGATACAAAGATAGGTGGAGGGGTATGTAATGCTGGGGAAGCCACGGGATTGCAGCAGGATTTATACAAATTGGAAGAATGGGCAAAAAAGTGGCAGATACAGTGTTGGAAATGCATGATAATGCATTTTTGTAAAAGAAACAATACTGCAGACTATTATCTGAATGGGGAGATGGTTCAAACAGGGGTGCAGAGTGACTTAGGAATGATGCCACCTGATCATACTCCACTGAGGTCTGTGGTTTCCCTTTAATTTAGGAACAACTGCTTAACAGATAGTCAGAGGGCTGAAGTGGCTGCCACAAGAGGGCACAGGTTTAAGGTTTAAGGTGCTTGGGAGTGGGTGTAGAGGAGATGTCAGGGGTAAGTTGTTTTTTATTCCTTTTAAAAAAAAATAAAAACAGAGAGTGGTGAGTGTGTGGAATGGGCTGCCAGCAATGGTGCTAGAGGCGGATATGATAGGGTCTTTTAAGAGACTTTTAGATAGGTACATGGAACTTAGGAAAATAGGAGGGATATGGGTAACCCTAGTAATTTCTAAGACAGGGACATGTCTGGCACAACTTTTGTGGGGCAAAGGGCCTGTATTGTGCTGTAGGTTTTCTATGTTTCTATAAAAGGAGATAATGCTGAGTCTTTATAAAACACTAGTCAGGCTGCACTTGGAGTACTGTCAACAATTTTGGGTTCTATATCTCAAAAAGGATGTGTTGTCATTGGAGAGGAGGTTCACAAGGATGATTCCAGGAATGAAGGGGTTAACATGAGGAGTTTGGCAGCTTTGAGCCTGTACTCACTGGATTTTAGAAGAATGCAGGGGGTGGGGGGATCTCACTGTAACCTGCACTAGATAAGGTGGATGTTGGGAGGATATTTTTCTATGGTGGGCGTATCCAGAACTACAGGGCACAGCCTCAAAATTGAGGGCAGACCTTTTATGGAGGTAAGGAGGGATTATTTTAGCCAGAGACTAGTGAATCTGCGGCATGCTCACTGACAGACTGTGGTGGAGGCCAAGTCTGTGGGTATACTTAAGGCAGAACTTGATATTTCCTGATCTGTCAGGGCATCAAAGGATATGGCAATAAGGAAATTGTATCGTGTTAAACGGGATGTGGGATCAGCCATGACGGAATGGCAGAGCTGACTCGAAGGTCTGAATGGCCCAATGCTGCTCCTATATCTACCTCTACCAGTGAAAGCCCTCATTCGTCAATAAGAGTTTTTGTTTAAAATGAATCGCTTTAAATGTACTAATTCCTTCTAACTCCCCACACCAATGTAACCTCTTTTCTCTGCAATCAACTTGTGGAAAGCACTTGCTGGCACTTCTTTCACAGCAAAGCAGTAACCAAGTTGGTGCTAATTTGACTTCCACATTCGTATGGTTGGTGGTGAAAATAGCACAATGCAACGACCGAGAAGGGTCATTTCCTCTTCCAGCAACATTCCTGCAGCACACCCAACATGACCTGGACAAGACTTGTGGCAGTGGTTAACTGTCAACAAGCAAAGGGATTCTAACCAGCTTCCCATGATTTTCAACAGCATTAGTACTGCTAAAGCCTCCAGTTTTAAATTAGCACCCCATTTTAAATACTACGGCAGTAACACAAGGTTGAACACTGAGAAATCTTGCATTTTATGCCCCAAAGCCTTTCCAACACCCAGACAGCAAAAATCAGATGGAATACTTTGCACTTGCCTTGGATGCAACTCCAAGATAAGAACTTAGGTACATTCCAAAACTAAGTAGCACACTAGATTTGCAGTAGATATATAGTCCCTTCACAACCCTTATCCTTGGATGCTCTGTCTTCACATGGAAGCTCACAACAAAATGACATGAATGAGCAATAAGGGCTACGTTGTGCACCAGTTGCAAGATGAACTGCAGCAAACTCCACCAAACCTCACAATCTCAACCACTGTGTATGAATGTGCATGTGCATACCAGATTCCCCTCCATTATGAGCTGGGAAATGCTCTTCCTTCATCACAAGGTCTAAATCCTGGAACTGTCTACTCTACACTGTCTGTCTGTCTGCACCAGTTCTAAGAATGCCCTCCCACGAGGAGCAGGAATAAGCATTAAATTCTAGCATTGTCTCCATGCCCACATATGGGTGGAAAATAGTAGCATTCCAGTTAATGTGTGCCCCATGATCCTGCCTATAGGCAGTTACTGCAGCACAAGAATAGGGTGAAATATGATACCTTTTAAACTTAAATGCACCAGTTCCAGCATGCAGCTAAGCGATGAATGTTTCTCTTCCCCTTTTAGCATACAAACGGGTTCATATTTATGCCTGTTAAGTGCTGGCAAATGATCAACCCCAAAAGAGCCTGGGTTAATTCCAACTTGTGTTAATAAAACCACTCTGTGCCATTTCACTCCTTCAATAGCACAGCAAGTGACAGGGTTGAATTCAGAAGAAGCCTTCTCTCATAGCATCTTTAACCCATCCCTGCTGCGCTAGACACAAATCTGAATTGTTATTTCCAGTATTTCTGGTGTCAGCGCCCATTATTAAGGACCCTCTGCACCCAGGGCATGCCCTTTTCTCATTATTACATCAAGTAGGAAGTACAGAAACCTGAAAGCTTACACACAGCGATTCAGGAACAGCTTCTTCCCCTCTGCAATCCAATTCCTAAATAAACATTGAACCCATGAATACTACTTCACATTTTTATTATTTGTTTTTGCATGATCTATTCAATAAGCATACACTGTATTTGATTTACTTATTTTTACCTTTTTTCCTTCTACATTGAACTGCTGCTGCTAAGTTAACAGATTTTGCAACACATGCCAATAATAAACCTGACTCTGATTACTATTTACATTCATGAGGACGGTGACTTTGTCTAACAATTCACTGTTGAGAAGGGTTTTGGACACCAGGTAATATTCTGAGAAAGGTGGCAAGAAATGCGCAGCACATAATGAAGGTAGCAAGAATGCTACAATTCATGTACGATGTACAATTTATATTGTTTTGTCTGAAATTACAAGCTTGTGATACCACTGCAACGTTTTCTCATTGTAGCTGTACTTTGCTGTACTTGTGCGTAGGACAATAAACTTAACCTGGCTATCAATGGTTGGTGCTGCTGCTTACTTGTGACCCAGGTTCAGAGCCGACTGCCTGGGTTTCCCCTGCGTTCTCCAGTTTCTTTCCCTCTCCCAAAATTTGTGGTGACAGAAAAATTGTCCCTCATGTGGCTGGGTGGGACAAAATATGAATGCAACGCCCTGAAGGAATTAGTAGGGATATGGGATGGAGAGCACTGAGCCAGTATGGGGCCGGTTGGCAGAATTGCATTACTCATTATTTCATGAGGGAACATGCTAGAGAGGAAGTGAAAATAATGGTCCCAAATGGATTAGGCTCTAAAGAGATTGGATCAAGAAACAGGTCAAGATGGCGGGATTGGATCCACAGAGAAAGGCAATAAACCCCTTAACCAACTCTGCATGGCTGAGATCCTGGCTCAGGCCCCTTACCTGTATTAACTGAGAGTCAATGAGCTGGGAGTTGCCCAGTTGCGTGTTGTAAATGACGGACATCGGATGAGTGCAAGCTGCCTGCTGGTAGGGCAGCCCTGCTGGAGCCTTTGTTACCTCCCCAGCTTGCATTGCTGAGAAGCCGACATACTGACCCTTCACTGGACCCCCAGATATTAGCGTAGAGCCTTGAACCATGGCTGCAGAGGGTGGGGACAGTCCAGGCTGGAGGTACAACTGTTGGGATCTGTCAAGTAAAACAGATACTTACATTCAGACATTCACTGGCAAAAAATAGAAATAGAGGAAAAAATCATAGAAATGATTTGCAGTGTTTATATATTTTAAAAAAATTGATTCCTCCTCCCACCCACAAATCCCAGCAGCCTCCCAATGTTTCAGTTTGATAGTTTTCACTTTTAAGAAAATAATCCGTGGTGAAGAGTTCAAGGAAGGCAGCTTTAGCCCTCCCCCACCCATGTGAGTGAGTGGATGTGCTTTTCTGGAACAAAAAATGCAAGACACTACGGCACAGATGATTCAGCCTTTTTTAAAAAAAAAAACAGGTAGGTCCAGAAAGCTAGGAAGCAAGAATGAAAACCTTCAATGCAAAAGGCTCTATGGCCCTGGGATTTAAAAAAATATTTCTCCAGGTGGAATAGTCGGTTTGTTCTGCAGATTTTCCTACAACTTACAGCGCTGTCAAATGGATTGTATCCTATGCTCCATCAAAAGCTCCCTATGGTTTCTATTTCTTTCACATGAAGCCAATTTGCCCTTAAGTGCAATAGTTACATTTTCAAAGCATTCTGAACAATGAGAAATCCACACTAGTTATTTTTAAAAAAATCTACTTGTTAAATCAAAGTGATGTCTGATGCAAGTTCTTGAAGCAACGTCTATAATCTGTTTACCCCTGGTGAAATGGCTCAGATGATAAAACTATGCTAAGGAATTATATCTGAAGAGTAGTGATGACTGCCACAAGATGACAAGGACTGGCTTCATGCTTTGCTCTATTTCTTGCAGAAGAATTAGAGAGGCAGACCTGCTGTTCTTAATTCACTGAAATGACCAAGTCTTACCTGAAAGACTGGAGGGAAGCAAACATATCCTGTGTTTGGGAGACTGGTGTCCCTTGTTGGATGCCAAGGGCAGAAACCTGCGTCTGGCCCTGCAGGGGAGTGTGAAGAGGAAGCGTGATCTGTTGTGTTGGCATCGCCTGCGATAGAAAACATAGCTTGTAACAATCTAGCCTCCTTACTAAGTTGTTTGAAATTTGTTTGTGTGGAAATTTAAAGACAAACTATCAAAACTAGTTTTCCATGAGGATCAAGCCAATTATGATTGCAAAGTGGACTGCAGAGATTTTAATGATTGGGATTAACATGGAAGAGCACAGAGACAGCAATTTGCCTTGATACCCCTTGGGTGTAAGGGCAGAGATCAGTGTGATAACTTCTTCTTAATGAAGGGCTTGAAGGGTAGGTCTTCGGACTGCATGGAAATGGAGGGAAGTTTTTTTGGGACACTGGACAGAAAATAGAATTATGTTAAAAAAAAAATCAGAGCATCCACAATCTTAATGAATGATAGAGCGACTCAAAGGCAGACTTTAATATCTTACCTAGTCAATAAGTAGCTGCAAATGGCTTCTGTTCCAATATCATAATAGAATGAGGATATCATTGAAACCTACCACATATTGAAAGGCCTACATAAGAGTGGATGCAGAGAAGATGTATCCAATAGCAGGTGGGACTAGGTTCAGGAGAAAACCGCCCAAGAGAAGGATGTCTCTTTGGAACAGATGAAGAGGAATTGCTTTAGTAGAGGGTGGTTAATCTGTAGAATTCATTGCCCCAGACAGTTATGGAGGCTGTCACAGGGTACATTTAAAGCTGAGGTTGATAGGTACTTAATTAGTCAGCACAAAGATGATGGGGAGAAGGCAGGAGAATGGGTTTGAGAGATATAATAAACTAGTCATGATTGAATGGCAGAGCAGACAGTGGGCCAAATAGCCTAATTCTGCTCCTGTCTTATGGTCTTAAGAAACACTGCATATGAAATAAGTGTATGTAAGGACAATACCTACGGCATGATAAACTTACTCTAAAGGTCAAGACCCTCTATCAGAAACAGCCTGACCACATTAGCAGCAACTTGCAATACCATATGGGATTACGAAGCTCTTACCCGTGAGAGGCCAGGTTGAAACCCTTGATGCTGGGAGATGGAGGGAGGCATTCCACGAGGCTGACTACTGTAGTAATGACTGTCCACGTAGCAGGGTGGAATCTGGCCACCTGGGGCTGTGGGGTCAGGAAACAAAATGATTCAGCTTTCAGAGTGTGAAGGAAGTCTGCTTTCGCAAGACAAGTGGGAACAACAAACTACATGGTTGTGAACAAGATGGACAGCCCAAATTAACCTGCTAGAGAAACAGTGAAGACTCAACCCCTTGTGTTTACAGTGGAAATAAATTAGGATTAAATGGCATGATAGGAACTACAGCTAGAGACAGTGTAGAGCTGAAAGTGAATATAGGGAAGAACCTTTGAAAGTTTCATTGAAGCTACTTTAAAATGAACCAAAATCTTTCTGTGGGACCATGTTCCATCAGCAGATGGTGCTACTGCACTGCATTAACAAATGCTCTTTTCAAAAGCAGAAAAATGAAACATCTTCACATATAACCCTGGAGAACTCAGCACGTCAGGCAGCATCCATGGACGGAAATGGAGAGTGGATGTTTTGGTCTTGACCTGAAAAGTCAACTGTTTCCATCCACAGATTCTGCCTGACCCGCTGAGTTTCTCCAGTGTTTTGTTTTGCTCCAAATTCAGGCATTTGCAGTCTTTTGTGCCTCCCTAGTTACGAACTCGCGACTTTCACTCAGTGCCACTTATCTGTTAGCTCTGGTACTTAGTATCCCAACCACTTCAAGGTGCTTTCAGAGATGTTCTTCTGCACACCACTGTTGTAACACGTTTTTGAGTTACTGTTGCCTTTTGTCAGCTTGAACTAATCTGGCCATTCTCCCCTCACCTTTCATTTACAAGGCATTTCCGCCCACAGAACTGCACTCACTGGAACTGATTTTTTTTTTTGTTTTTCGCACCATTCTCTGTCAACTCTAGAGATTGTTGTACATGGAAATACCAGGAGATCAAGTTCTGAAATATTCAAACCACCCCATCGGGCACCAACAAGCTTTCTACTCAGTTAGATCACATTCCTTTCCCATTCTGATGTTTGGTCTAAACGACTGAACCTCTTGACCATGTCTGTATGCTTTTATGCATTGAGCTAGTGTCACATGATTGGCTGAGATATTTGCATTAACAAGGTGTACAGGTATATTTAATAAAGTGGTTACTGCATATGTACAGTCCATACACGACAAGTGTTTGGGAGACTTGTAGGAAAGAGTTGCTGGGATTCATTAAGGATGCAGGCATCTTCAAGTTGTGTGGGAAGTTGTGCAGTAATATGTTTGCATGATGCTCAGAAATTTGAATGATTTAATGTCCTGGTTTAGTGATGCTGCCCTTAGTTAGCCAATGCTTTTATTTAAATATAATGCCAGCAGGTTGCATTTCCGATTTGCAAACTGATTGGGTTAGAAGCACTTCTCTGGAACGAAAGTGTTATAACATGGGCAAGACCTGTACTGCTTTGCTCTTGCAGTGTGTTGATTATTTGAAAATGCACCAAGCTTTAGTAAAGAATGATACGCAGATAACTTGCCAATTATATATTGGTTCTACTCAGAGCTGTTAAACAATCTCACATCTGTTATGAGCTGAGATGGCAGTCATAAACTAGGGCACTGAGTACAGAAGTTAGGATGTTATGTTGAAGTTGTACAAGATGCTAGCAAGGCCAAATTTAGGGTATTATATACAGTTCTGGTCACCAACCTACAGGAAAGATATTAATAACTTAAAAGAATACAGAAAACCTACAAGGATGTTGCCAGAATGAGCTAGAGGGGAAGTTTGAATAGATTAGGACCTCCACCACCCCCGCAGAGTGCAGGGGACTGAGGGGAGGTATACAGAATTATGATGGGTACAGAAAGGATGAATGGATGCAGGCTTCCCCACACCCATGGATTAAGTGAGAGGTCATAGGTTTAGGGTGAAATGTGAAGTATTTAAGGGGGATATCTGAGGGGGAGCTACTTCACCTAGTGGGCAGTGCAAACGGATTGAGCTGCTGGCAGAAGTGGTAAATGAGGGTCTGATTGTAACAGAGCGGTTTGAAGGGATACGATTGGGTGCAGGTAGATGGGACTAAGATCAGATTAGTCTTGACTAGATGGGCCAAAGGGCCCATTTCTGAGCTGTGGTACTCTACAACAGCAATAGAAAGTAATCTGGGAGTCTAAAAACCCTGAGCAAGAATGTCAAAAAGTAGGGATCCAGCAGGAACTGCAAACTACACTAATGCTCCCTAGCCCTGGCACAGCCAGAATCATAGGTTCAAATCTTGCCAGTGCATTCAACACACAATTTTGGGCTGCTAATCCAATAACTAGAGCACCATTAGGTGCTCTCATTGAGAAAAGCTACGATGCAGTTCACTCAGGTCACATGTCATTACTATGAAGAGTGGCCAGGCAGGTTTTGAGATTACTCGCAGTTATACTTGCAATGTCAATAATGACTTTGACACTTGTTATGATGGACACAGACTTCATTTCCAATATTACAACTACCATTACTGCTTGCAGCAACGCACAAAATGTTGGGGGGAACTCACCAAACAACAGCAATGGAGGGGAATAAACAGCTGACTTTTCGGGCTGAGACCCCTAATCAGAATTAGCTATCTCCCCCTAACCCTAGCTCGAATACCTGCCTTGTCTGACCTTCCCCTCCAAGGTGAAACCTTTCTCACTACTGCTCTTCGGCTGGGAGCAAAGTACAGGGACTGAAAGGCAGAACTGAAATACAAGCCTTCTTTGTCTCTAGTAACTCAAGAGTTAGATGAGGTAATTAGGACTGTCAGTACATTTATCTCAGCAATCTCTGGGTGGGACCAGAAAGTAATAAGAGATTAATACAGCACCTGGATGAAATGAAACCACAATATCAAACATCTGGATAGTTAGATACTTTCAAGCAGCGTTTGTCAAAAAGTCAGGTTCATATTTTGTGCTTGCAATCCTTCCCCAGGACAGAAGACAACACAGTAGGCAATTTCAAACAATCAGGTGGTGGGAAGGAGCAAGAAGTAGTACAAAGTGAAAGACACGAGAGGT
Source organism: Hemitrygon akajei (assembly GCF_048418815.1). Lineage (NCBI taxonomy): Eukaryota > Metazoa > Chordata > Chondrichthyes > Myliobatiformes > Dasyatidae > Hemitrygon > Hemitrygon akajei. The sequence goes on along the minus strand of NC_133125.1, from coordinate 167,249,282 downwards.
ATTTGGGAATGTACAAGTAACAAGGTGAGATTTAGCTCTAGTAGTAAAATTGGATGTAATACCAAGCAGGAGAACAGGGAAAGAGGGACAGTGGGTAGGAAGTGGAGATGATAAACAAGCTGGTGGAGTAGTGAGACAGTATAGACATTGCTATGGCATTTTGAAATACTCAACCTGAGAGTGTGGCAGATGGGGCCACAGATGCCACAGGTATTGCTGGAATGGAGGTGACGAAGGAATGGTAGCCACCAGACATCTCAGGAACATCCGTGTTGGTCACACTTGCAGCAACCTCCTTCTCCGTGACACTTGGCGACTTCTCCCACGCCTTGCGAGCAGATTCCATCTGAGAGTCAGAGTACAATAAGCAAAAAAATCTACTGGCATGAGCCATTTTATAACAGTCAACATAAACCAAGCCCAGATTTACCATTTGGGTTTCCCTAAAAATTGAAATGACTAGAAAATGCCTGTGAAAAATATACAAGGTGCAACTGTAGATTCTACCTTCCAAATGCAGCCTGTACCTGGAGATTGGTGTCATAAAAGCAACTGGTTACAGTGGAAAGGGTTGTTTTTCAAGTGAGAAATTCATTAATAGAATAGAAAAGTTAATGTCATAAAACAACATTGCTTACTAAATACTATTTTAGGATTTATACAGTATACTTGTTACTGCACATTTTAGTAAATTTTATGTATTGCATTGTGCTGCTGCCACAAAACAGATTTCACAACATATGTCAGTGATAACAAATGTGATGAGTTAACATGAGATATTGTTACAGCTTGTCAAAAAGTCTAACATACTGGTCATGTTTTCCTTCACATGATATAGTAGCATAAAATGAGGGGAACATTGGAGATCAGGACGAGCATGAATATACAGCACATCTCGGTCAGCACGGAGATGAATGGGCCAAAGACCCTTTCTCCATGCTGTACAAGCACATTTGTGCATGTGTCCATAAATGGCGTGTTTATAACGTGGACGCACATCTATATTTTACTTACATTTGAGAGTGTACCTACCTTCATCAGCCACTCAGGCAGTGCATTTCCGATTCCAAATATTGTCCGAGAAACAAACATCTCAGATCCACCTTTAAACCCCTGATCCTAAACCCATCCACTTTCACTTCAGAAACTCTATGGGGGAAAGCTTTCCACCACCTTTCCTATCCATCTCTACACACCTTTACCAGGTCCTGAGAGCACCTCACTAACACATCGACCATCAAAACAGCCAAGGTGGTATGTTATTCCCTGCAGGTCTGCCTACATGTTGCATACCACCCCGATTATGCAACCTAGATTCAGAAAGGTATTGCCATTCCTGTTGCAATTAGTCTTAGATCTGTGACCTGCTAAACCTAAAACTGCTGAAAGAACACCACTGAAGTACTGCAGCCAGTATGACGAGATGGCTTACCATCATCTTTGCTCGTAGAGCCAACAGTGCTGGCAACACCTGTATTTTGCAAATGAACAAGGAAAACGTGGAACCAAGCCATCTCCTCAAGTGTTGATTTTGCAATCAGACATCAACACCAGATAGTATCATAGCCCTTAGGCAGGAGGCAGGAAGCAAATATTCCATAACAGAACTTTCAGAAGCAGACACAGGGTTGCTCAAGTACTGGTTCTGATGTCAAGGGTATTCTGCTAGTGATGTGCTCCAACAATGTAGATATAGTCATTTAAATTCAACTACCGCATCAATTTTGAGACAAATCCCCATAACATTTTATGTGAAGTGGTATGTTTGTTGGTGGTCTAAGCATTTATTTGTTTGTTGAGATAGAGCGTGGAATAGGCCCTTCCAGCCACGCTACCCAACAACAACCCACTGATTTAACCTGGTATAGTCACAGTACAATTGAAAATAACCAATTAATCTATTAACCGATATGTCTTTGGACTGTGGGAGGAAACTGGAGCACACAAAAGAAACCTACGTGGTCATGGGGAGAACAGGCAGTGGTGGAAGTCGAACACAAGTTACCTACCATAAAGCTTTGTACCTTGAATTTTTTTTTGGGGGGGGGGGGGCCAGAAATGGGAGAAAATAGGTGTGCCTTTTAAAGAGTATCCGAACCACAGGCCAAGCAATAAGAACCTTTGCTGTTAGGGAAATGTCTCCATGGGGGGCGGGAGGGGGAAGCATATAGGCATCTACTCTAAGGTTCAAATCGGCACAGAGGTGGGATTATAATTCCTATGTCAACAGAAGAGGCTAGCAGAACTTTTGAATATCTTCAGATATTAACAAGTCCACAGTTATGCCCCTTGGATTTCTCCAGAATGACAATGGATACTAATCAAAGTCTCCCTTTACCTGATAGAGATGAAGGCCAATGTTGTAACTTGGCCTTTGATAAACAGCAAATTAGAAGTCCTACCTTAAGAGTCAATTCATTGCCAGGATGAGATGCAGGAGCCATCTCATTGTCTTGTGGTGGGGCCTCAATTGTAGCGACTGGAAGTGGGGGAGCTAAAGGCACCTAGAAAAGAAAAACGTTCAACATTCTGTTAAACAGCAAGATGGCTAATATTCCATTCCTACCTACACTCACCACCTTAAATGACACGGATGAATTGTGACTTCAAGTGATATAGGAAACTTTTCAGGACTAAAATTCTACTCAGCAATTTGAGATGGACTTGGTGAAAGAAGTTGAGGGTGGAAAGCAGAGAAGGGGGCACAGAAAGGGAAAGTTTGCCAAATAGCAGAGCAGCTTGATTAGGGGAGAGAAAACCCCCTACTTTACCTCAAATTAGATAATGTTTCATTTCCTTCGGTATGAGAAACTAAACAAATGGCGGTTTATATAAAAGAATGAATTGCAAACCAAGATAGTTATCCATTCCTTTCCCCATCCTTTCTCACTTTGCATCAGCACATACTTCAATAATGAATGTGTAAACAGAGTATTGCTGCCTTTAGGGATGTTCAATGTAGGTGCAATGTTTCTTTGCATGTAAAACAATATTAAGTGCATTTTTTAATGCCAGGATATTGCTTTTAGATACTGGCAGCAACAACAACTAAACTTATTTCCTTCATGTTTCCTGTATCAATGTTAACGAGATAAAGGGCAGTGCACAAATCAGAAATAGGAAAATTTACTTTAGTCCAGCCATCAATTGCCCAAAACTCTTGGTTATGAAGCAGTAGCCCCAATGCCCAACTAAATGCAACACTATCTATTTTGTTAAAAACTATACACTGCCAGATTAGGCCACTCCAGTCAAGGTTGGCTTCACAGGATTCTTACCCAAAAGGAACTGGGTTTGCAGTGCACAGATAAATCAAACAGATAAATTACACAAAACAATGCAACTGATCTGGAATCCTGGAAAGATCTGAATCCTTACTGACCCAGTCTCATGTCAGGAAGGGTTTAACTCTGTTAATCTTTTACCTCAGTGCAAGACGTTTGACACCTTTAAAAATGCACTTTGCTTAAGGTTCCCAGATAAATTTGCTGACAGATGAATTGAGAAAACACAAAGTTAACCACTAAAACAATGAATGGCTCTTTTGAGATGCTATATCAGCTTTTACAAAGGGATTTATTTTGCTTGGAATCTGGGAGATGAGTAATTGTGTGGCAGCTGCTTTTGGGTTATATTAAATCCAGCTCTCCATTTCTGGCAGGATTGTCCTGTAGGTCTATTAACTTGCCACCAGGAAAACTGAAGCCCGATTTAGCAGTGTAATTACATATGTCAACAAACTCCCTGAATTTTAATTAAACATGTTGTAAAAGCACTTTACGATACCAAAACACACAATACTTTATATTAAAACATGTTGTTCAGATTAGCTGGATATATCCCAACGATACATAACACAAGCTTCCAAGCAACCCAAAATTTCCTTTGTCTTACAAGATGGGAGAACATACACCATTGCTTATCGAGGGGTCAGCAGTGGAAAGGATGAGCAGTTTCATGTTCCTGGGTCTATCTTGGGTCCAATTATCAATGCAATTATGAAGGCAGCATATGTTATGGTTCTACTTCATTAAGAGTTTGAGGAGATTTTGGGATGTCACCTACACTAACAGACTACAGATGTACCTTGGGAGCATTCTGACTGGTTGCATCACCGCCTGTCATGAAGGCGAGAATGCATTGGGTCAGAAAAACTCCATCATGAGCACAAGCCTCCCAGAGGACATTTTTAACAGATGATGCCTCAAAGAGGTGGCATCCATCATTAAGTACCCCCACCACACATGCCCTTTTCTCATTACTACCAGAGTGGGTGTACAGGAGCCTGAAGACACATTCAGCTCTTTAGGAAAAGCTTCCTCCACTCTTATCAGATTACTGAATAGTCCTTGCATTCATGACCACTACATTACTATTTTGCTTTCCTGTACAACTTTAATTTCCATTGTAAGTTTTTATATACATCTTGCATTGTACTGCTGATGCAAAACAAATTTCATGATATGTCAGTGATTATAAATCTGTAGATTACCAACACCAAACCTCCTTTGACTTCACTGCCACATTTGCTAACACACAACTGCGGATGTTAGATCTTTCCCTCTGGTCCTGCCATGATCACCAGCGGCAGAACTGATTCTCACCAGAATGAAAAGGAGCGCAAGCTCTTATCTTAAAATACTCAAGTCAAGTCATTTTTATTGTCATTTTGACCATAACTGCTGGTACAGTGCATAGTAAAAATGAGACGTTTTTCAGGACCACGGTGTTACATGACAGTACAAAAACTAGACTGAACTACGTAAAAAAAACAACAGAGAAAGCTACACTAGATTACAGACCTACCCAGCACTGCATAAAGTGCACACAAACAGTGCAGGCATTACAATAAATAATAAACAGGACAATAGGGCAAGGTGTCAGTCCAGGCTCTGGGTATTGAGGAGTCTGATAGCTTGGGGGAAGAAACTGTTACATAGTCTGGTCGTGAGAGCCCGAATGCTTCAGAGCATTTCCCAGACGGCAGGAGGGAGAAGCGATTATATGAGGGGTGCGTGGGTTCCTTCATAATGCTGCTTCCTTTGCGGATGCAGGGTGTAGTGTAAATTTCCGTGATGGCGGGAAGAGAGACCCCGCTGATCTTCTCAGCTGACCTCACTATCCGCTGCAGGGTCTTGCAATCTGAGATGGTGCAATTTCCGAACCAGGCAGTGATGCAGCTGCTCAGGATGCTCTTGATACAACCCCTGTAGAATGTGATGAGGATGGGGGGTGGGAGATGGACTTTCCTCAGCCTTTGCAGAAAGTAGAGACGCTGCTGGGCTTTCTTTGCTATGTTCCAATTATAAATACAGCACGAGGAGCCAAAGATCAACAAAATTGAGTTAGTGATTGTAACCGGGTTACAGTATTTGACTTCAGTATCATTAGCTGGAAGTGAAGGGATGGATAAGTCCTCTGCAAAGTGCAAGCTTGCACGTGGCTAATCAGGCGAGGTTAGGACTGTGTACTCATCAGAACTCATTCTCCAAACCCCTCGGAATCTGATCCACAAGAACTTGTGCTGTTGTTTACAGGGTGTCGTACCCTAGTCTTCTGGTAGCTAACCGATATTTCGGATACCAATCAACCATTCCAAAGACAAGAGAATACTGGAATATTGGAGCAAGAAACGATTCTGCTCAGGAAGTCAGCTGGTCAAGCAGCATTTATACTGGGTGGGCTGCAGGGAGAACAGTCCTCATGCAGGTTTGCATCAGAAACGTTGACAGTTCCTTCCTTCCATCCCAATAGATGCTGCTTAACCTGCCAAGTTCCACCAACAGAGTGTGTTACTATGAAGAATCAAGATTTAAAACACATTGCAGAAGTTAAATGTTCCAGCAGCTGGGATACTGGCTGCTGGAATTACTGCACATCATCCTGTCTTCATCACCTTTGTGTTTTCGGACAGAACCTATGCCAGTTCTCTTACTTCTCGCTTTGATATAGGAGTTAACTGAGATCACTACCTTAACACAAGAGACTCCGCAGATGCTGGAAATTCAAATTATCACGGACATATAAAATACTGAAAGAACTCAACAGGTCAGGCACATCTATGGAGAGGAATAAAGCACTCATGTTTTAGGCGGAGACCTTTCACCAGGATGCAAACAGTTTGAAATCATGAAGAATCTCAGCCCAAAATGTCAGTTCTTTATTCTTCTCCATGGATACAGGCTGACCTGCTGAAATCTTCCAACACTATTTCTCTGAGATCACCATCTTTTACAACTGAGAATCTATACCTTTCATTGCCCCAGTAAAGCAGCCAGAATAATCAGACTCTGCCCACTCTATACATTCCCTCTTCTCCCTTCTCCTATTGGGCAGAAGATACAAAATCTCAGAAGCATATACCACCTGTCTCATGGATAGCTTTTATCCCACCGTTAGCAGACTCTTGAATAATAAGATGCATTCTTGGCCTCCATTTATGATCTTTTACTTCACTGTTTGCCAGCACTGCACTTTTTGGTAGCTTTATACTTCTCTGCATTGTTAATGTTCTACCTTATTCTAGCTCAATACTTTGTGTAAAGATTTAATCTGTATGAACAGCATGCAAGACAAGTTTTCACTCCAGCTTGGTACATGTGACAATAATAAACCAATATTAACACTAATCTGATTGCCTGGGCAGTCACACTTAGCAACCATGGGGTCAGGGAATACACAGGTCCACTATAGGGAGGCAGAGTAGTGAGGACCATTCCAAATACAGAAGGCAATTCATTTATTGGTTTATAGAAGGACAGCGCAAAGAAGGCACTTCCAGCCCCAGCAACCCCTAACAACTCAGATTTAACCCTAACCCAATCGTAGGACAATTTATGATGACCAATTAACCTACCCAAATAGGTCTTTGGACCATGCAAGGAAACCAGAGCGCCTGGGGAAAACCCACACATTCCATGGGGAGGACATACAGATTCCTATATTACTCCTATAAGATGAAGCCAGAATTGAACTCCAACACCCTGAGCAGCAATAGCACTATGCAATGCTTTCGTGAAAGACATAGCAAGAAAAAAAAGACAGAAGTTTCTCTTAAATAAATTAGCTTATGAAGTAGTTACATACTTTAAAGCATAGTACTGATAAAATATTGACAAAAGGATGCAGGGAATGATACTGCACGTACATCGTTGCTGGCAGAATTCTGTAGAGTGTTGGGTGACGAACTTGCGGATCTGGGCAGGGTACTCACATTCAGATTGAAATCAGAATCCTGAAAGCAAAGGACGCAAAAATTATAGTCATTTGGCACTTGACGTTCAAGATATTTTAAATAATTACCAAACAAACTATTGCCTCTTTGTGGGTTAAGCCAACAAAAAAAAATTGTTCTACAAGGGCTATTAACAGTGATGGCATTAGGGAACATTTGTTATCTCACTCGTGAGAAGCTGTTCTTGCACTGGACATCCAAGTACTATACAATCTACAGCCTCTGTATTAATGAACTATGCACTGGACATCCAAGAACTATACAATCTACAGCCTCTGTATTAATGAACTATGCTGGAGACTTCAGCATAACATGGCTCTCATTTCTCCGAGACTGCTCTGTTAAACCTTCCAAATGCTAACAGATCTTTTCTAGTGACTCTGGAGTAATGTGAATAACATTTCAAGTCCAGGAGCTTTCATCAAAAGCTTCCATTTGTTATAATCAAAGGTCATCCACTCAAAACATCAGTAATTTCTCCCATCAAAAGGCATTGCAAGTGCTTCAAAATCTGCAGGGTTGGTATAGGGCACTGATGTACAGACAAGGGTATCAAAGAGCAAAAAATGCAGACAAAGCACAGTGGGAGTGGTGAGTGTGGAAGGGGGCTACCTCTGTTCTCTGGATTGGGGAGTGCCAGAAGTAGATGTACACAAAATTAATGTTTCTTTCAGCAAGAGGCCCAAACAGACAAAAAGTAATTGAATGACTGACCTAAATTGAAAGGCTGAACAGATTACATGGCCCAACTTGAAACTTAAAGCTCCTCCCAATTCACTTCAAAGTCAAGTTTAGTGTCAACTGCACAAGCACATGTATGCACAGGTGCAATGAAAATCTTGCCAGCAGCATCATAGTCACACAGAACTTGCATGTTCCTTCATGTAAACCTACAGCACAGGAGACCACTCAGTGTCCACACCAGCCAAAAATAGCCTTGATCCCACTTGCCAGCTGTTGGTCTGCTTCTCTGATGGCAGGTGTGCATTCAAGTTGGTCTTAAATACCCTGATTATTCTGGCTCTACTGCCATTTCACACAGTGAGTAACAAACCCTCAAACTACTAACAATCACTAAAAACTTTTAGTGAAACATTTTATTTCAACTCCCTTCTCGCTCTCATACCAACTTTATTTTATACTTTAGCCACTGCCTTCTCTACCAAGAGAAGTGGGCCCCTATTTAAACTTAGTGCAAAATGCATTTCTATAAAAAGGAAATGAAGCACATTATTGGCAGTAGGATGGTCAATATAAGGATAATGGGAATTCAAATGCAAAAATAAAGCAAAGGACATTTGAAAAAGATGCATTTCATTTGATACATCTATCCAAATATACTCTGAAGAGCGAATTCCCAAAAACTAACTGCTCTTTCAGCAAGGAAACAATTCCCCAACACTAATTTGGTCATCAGCACACCTGCAGACATCTGTCAACACCTCCTTTCGTTCTAGGTACTCTCAGATTTCACTTTGTTGTCATGTCTCTTTCCTACAGAAGTACTCCTCTGGGTCTCTCCCAATGATAATAGGAGGCAAGTTTAACCCAAGTTTAACCCAAAAATGGGACCATTTTTCCCATTCTTTCTCCTTTCCCCATTGAATTTACTTCAACCCACAAGCACTTAAAAAATAAAGCTACTGCTGTTGTTGAGGCTATTCTGCTCACCAGTAACTTAAAGGCAGCATCAAAAGGCATCAGACTTTAAATATCAACGTGACTCACTTTTGCACTCGCTCCAAACTGGATCGGTGGCACAGCAACTTCATTCTCCAAGAGCAAGTCAGGGTCAGGCTTTGATTTTGGTCTACTTATGGAAAAGCCAACACCTTTTGCGCCTCTATCAGGACTTGATTTGTGCTGTCCTTCTCTTGCCTTCTTATTTTTCAGTGAACGTTCATTTCCTATTGGCCCAGGTTTATGCTCTTTACCTAATTCGCTGGCGGACTCCTGGAACTTGACAAAATTGAGACTTTCAGTGAATGGTTTAGGAAACAGACATTATTAATCATTGCAGTATCAAAATCAGGAACATTAAGGTGTATTCCATCAACAAAAATTAGTTAATCCAATAATGAGATAGTTTTACAAATTCCAACGTGCTGTTATATCCAATTTGTAGCAGCTGATTAGTTTAGCTCTAACAGACCATGAGCAGACTGAAGCAATGTATACCACCGGTGGAAGACACTTGAATTTGTACAAGTTGAACCCTTGAACTTATAATTTATCTTGTCATGGCTAGGTACCCTTGTCTAACTGCAATATAGTCTCCATTTTTACTGGTTTTCTTGCTGATGTGATGGAATGATCTACATGAATGACATGCAAAAGATTATACACCAATTTATAAATTAAATTACCAGTTAAAAAACTATAGCAGATGACACTATAGTTTAATTTGCAGGTCTCTACAATGTCATTCTTTGGTCAGTCTGAGAGCATAACATGGTGCGGAGCCAGCATCTTTGGGATACACCCAAGTGGCTTCTGCACACAAAATCTGTGCATAACAGTACCAGGCTGCATGCTGAGTCAGCAGCATTCACCTAAGATTCGTCCTTTTAGAATCGGATTAATTCTGGTCAGGAGCAAAATCTGCTGAACAGGCCATTGAAGGGACAGGTAAAGTGGCCAATTAGGGATGCGAACAAGAATGCTCAAGAATTCCTTTGAGCGCCTCACAATGTCGCCACCAATGAAGGTTGATTACTTTCCTTTCCTATATTGCATGAAGTATGAGAAGGAATGCAATAAGGTATACAAAGTGTACAACATATATGGATTAGAAAGACTGGTTACAGAACAGGATTTGATTTTGTATACTGAAGAATTCACATTACAGGAGACCTTTCAGCCCACTGAAATGCTATAGAAAGAGCAGATGTGAACATAATCAAATCCCCCTTTACCCCCCCCAAAAGATCTAGACAATTACATTTTGAAGGACCCAAATGACTCTGCTTCCACAACCCTTATAAGAAAGCATCTCCAGATCATCATATCCTGTACAAGGTTCTCACTCCATTATCTTGAGACCAGTTTGAATTTATGGCAAGGACAGGTTTCTTTTATTTAAATCTGCATACTCCAAACACATGCTCTCTCAAATTCTGTGCTTCATGGACAACCACCTCAATTGTTCTGGTCTGGCATCATGCCTGAAATATGTCTCGAGGGCAGTATTAGCAAGCCTATACCACTTTCTTGTTAGCTGGGACCAGAACAGGACTCAGCTGTGGTCCTGAGTCCTGAGGTTGATCGGGGCACGACTGCGCAAGCGCATGAAAGTCAGCCTCTGAGATCAGCGGGGTAATTTAAAAAGCGAGCAGAGGCTGAGTACAAGCTTCACTCCAGGTGAGGTAAGGCCGGGTAAGCTCCTTTAATTAATCTAATTAGCTTAGGAGTAGGTAATGGAGCAGCAGTTAAGTGCTCCGTTTGCAGTATGTGGGAAGTCAGGGCGAGCACAGCTTTCCCTGATGACTACACCTGCAAAAGGTGCATCCAGCTGCAGCTCCTGACAAACCGTGTTAGGGAGCTGGAGCTGGATGAACTTTGGATCATCTGGGAGGCAGAGGCAGAAATAGACAGGAGTTTCAGGGAAATAGTCACCCCTAGGAGTCAGGAGATAGGTAGTTGGGTGACTGTCAGGAGAGGGAAGGGGGAATAGACAGAATGAGCAAAGCACCCTTGTGGCCGTTCCCATCAACAATAAGTATACAGTTTTGGATACTGTTGGTGGGGACGACCTACCAGGGACAAGATGCAGTGGTTGCATCTCTGGCACCGAGACTGGACCCTCAGCTCAGAAGGGAAGGAGGGAAAAGAGGAGAGCAGTAGTGATAGGGGATTTGATAGTTAGGGGGGACAGACAGGAGGTTCTGTGGAAGTGATCGAGAATCCTAGATGTCCTGTTGCCTCCCTGGTGTCAGGGTCCGTGATATCTCGGATTGAGTTCTCAGTATTCTCAAGAGGGAGGGTGAGCAGCCGGATGTCGTGGTCCATGTAGGGACCAATGACATGGTTAGGAAGACTGAGGAGAGGCCCTGAAAGGTGAGTTTAGGGAGCTAGGTGCCAAGTTAAAGGACAGGACCTCCAGGATAGCAATCTCAGGATTGCTACCAGTGCCACGTGCAGGCGGGTTTAGAAATATTAAGATAGTGCAGAACAACACGTGGCTGAAGACATGGTGCAGGAGGGAGGGCTTCAGATTTATAGATAATTGGGCAGTTTTCCAGGGAAGGTGGGACCTGTTCCGGCTACATCTGAACTGCAGGGGGACAAATATTCTTGCAGGTAGGTTTGCTAGAGAGGCTCCAGTGGATTTAAGCTAGATATGAGGGGGGAGGGGAACCAGAGTGTAGGAACAGATGTATGAGAGAAAGAAGAAAAATACAGTAAAATTCTTTGTACTGTTAGAGATAAACACAGAGGAGGAGGTGGGGAATTTCTTAAATGCATTTATTTTAATGCTAGCAGCATTGCAAGAAAGATGGATGAGCTTAGAGCATGGACTGATACCTGGAAATATGATTTTGTAGCTATTAGTGAAACCTGATTGCAGGAGGGGTGTGCTTGGCAACTAAATAATCCTGAATTTTGTTGCTTCAGGTGTGATAGAATCGGAGGGACAAGAGGGGAGCTGTTGTGTTGCTTTTCAGAGAAAATATTACAGCGGTGCTCTGGCAGGATAGACTAGAGGGCTCATCTAGGGAGGCTATTTGGGTGGAAGTGAGGAATTGGAAAGATGTAGTAACACTTAGAGGGGTGTTTTATAGACCACCTAATGGGGAGCGAGAATTGAAGGAGCAAATTTGCAAGGAGATAGCAGACATTTGTAGTAAGCACAGGGTTGTGATTGTGGGAGATTTTAATTTTCCACACATAGACTGGGAAGCCCATACTGTAAAAGGGATGGATGGTTTGGAGTTTGTAAAATATGTGCCGGATAGTTTTTTGCAGCAATACATAGAGGTACTGACTAGAGAAGGGGCAGTGTTGGATCTTCTGTTAGGGAATGAAATAGGTCAGGTGACGGACATATGTGTTGGGGAGCACTTCAGGTCCAGTGATCACAATACCATTAGTTTCAATATAATTATGGAGAAGGATAGGACTGGCCCAGGGTTGAGATTTTTGATTGGAGAAAGGCTAACTTTGAGGAGATGCGAAAGGATTTAGAAGGAGTGGATTGGGACAATTTGTTTTATGGGAAGGATGTAATAGAGAAATGGAGGTCATTTAAAGGTGAAATTTTGAGGGGACAGAATCTTTATGTTCCTGTTAGGTTGAAAGGAAAGGTTAAAAGTTTGAGAGAGCCATGGTTTTCAAGGGATATTGGAAACTTGGTTAGGAAAAAGAGAGATATCTACAATAAATATAGGCAGCATGGAATAAATGAGGTGCTTGAGGAATATAAAGAATGTAAGAAGAATCTTAAGAAAGAAATTAGAAATGCTAAAAGATACGAGGTTGCTTTGGCAAGTAAGGTGAAAATAAATCCGAAGGGTTTCTACAATTATATTAATAGCAAAAGGATAGTGAGGGATAAAACTGGTCCCTTAGAGAATCAGAGTGGACAGCTATGTGTGGAGCCGATAAAGAGATGGGGAGATTTTGAACAATTTCTTTTCTGTGGTATTCACTAAGGAAAAGGATATTGAATTGTGTAAGGCAAGGGAAACAAGTAGGGAAGTTATGGAAACTATGACTATTAAAGAGTAGGAAGTACTTGCACTTTTAAGGAATATAAAAGTGGATAAATCTCTGGATCCTGACATGATTTTCCCTAGGACCTTGAGGGAAGTTGGTGTAGAAACAGCAGGGGGTCTGACAGAAATATTTCAAATGTCATTAGAAACGGGGATGGTGCCAGAGGATTGGCGTATTTCTCATGTGGTTCCATTGTTTAAAAAGGGTTCTAAGAGTAAACCTAGCAATTATAGGCCTGTCAGTTTGACGTCAGTGGTGGGTAAATTAATGGAAAGTATTCTTAGAGATGGTATATATAATTATCTGGATAGACAGGGTCTGATTAGGAACAGTCAACATGGATTTGTGCGTGGAAGGTCATGTTTGACAATATCTTATTGAATTTTTTGAAGAGGTTACGAGGAAAGTTGACGAGGGTAAAGCAGTGGATGTTGCCTATATGGACTTCAGTAAGGCCTTTGACAAGGTTCTGCACGGAAGGTTAGTTGGGAAGGTTCAATCGTTAGGTATTAATATTGAAGTAGTAAAATGGATTCAACAGTGTCTGGATGGGAGATGCCAGAGAGTAGTGGTGGATAAGCGTTTGTCAGGTTGGAGGCCAGTGATTAGTGGTGTGCCTCAGGGATCTGTACTGTGTCCAATGTTGTTTGTCATTTACATTAATGATCTGGATGCTGGGATGTTAAATTGGATTAGTAAGTATGCAGATGATACTAAGGTAGGTGGCGTAGTGGATAATGAAGTAGGTTTTCAAAGCTTGCAGAGAGATTTAGGCCAGTTAGAAGAGTGGGCTGAACGATGGCAGATGGAGTTTAATGCTGATAAGTGTGAGGTGCTACATTTTGGTAGGAATAATCCAAATAGGACATACATGGTAAATGGTAGGGCATTGAAGAATGCAGTAGAACAGAGTGATCTAGGAATAATGCTGCATAGTTCCCTGAAGGTGGAATCTCATGTGGATAGGGTGGTGAAGAAAGCTTTTGGTATGCTGGCCCTTTATAAATCAGAGCATTGAGTATAGGAGTTGGGATGTAATGTTAAAATTGTACAAGGCATTGGTAATGCCAAATTTGGAGCATTGTGTACAGTTCTGGTCACCGAATTATAGGAAAGATGTCAACAAAATAGAGAGAGTATAGAGAAGATTTACTGGAATGTTACCTGGGTTTCAGCACCCAAGTTACAGGGAAAGGTTGAACAAGTTAGGTCTTCATTCTTTGGAGCGTAGACGGTTGAAGGGGGACTTGATAGAGGTATTTAAAATTATGAGGGGGATAGATAGAGTTGACGTGGATAGGCTTTTTCCATTGAGAGTAGGGGAGATTCAAACAAGAGGACATGAGTTGAAAGTTAGGGGGCAAAAGTTTAAGGGTAATACAAGGGGGAATTTCTTTACTGAGAGAGTGGTAGCTGTGTGGAACCAGCTTCCAGTAGAAGTGAGAGGCAGGTTCGGTATTGTCATTTAAGTTAAAATTGGACAGGTATATGGACAGGAAAGGAATGGAGGGTTATGGGCTGAGTGCGGGCCAGTGGGACTAGGTGAGAGTAAGTGTTCGGCACGTACTAGAAGGGCCTAGATGGCCTGTTTCCGTGCTGTAATTGTTATATGGTTATAATACATTGAACATTCTAAGTTCAGCCTGGGTAGGAAGCAAAATCCCCATACTATGCAGCACACCCAACTATATAACCAAGCCTACGGTTTTAAATTGATGACACACAAAGAGACACTGTCTGACCTGGAATACACTTGGATCAGTAATGACTATTTCATAACCAAACACAGAAAATGGTGTAAGCACTCAGGTCAGACATCATCTCTAGAATGGAAAGCAGTTAATGTTTCAGGTCAAAAGTCCTACTTCTCTCTTCACAGATGCTACCTGAATAGCTGAATGTTCCGTGGATTTTGTATTTCCGGCTTTTGCAGACTTTTTTCGTTTTGCTCAAAAATCAGAGAGGTGATCTGGTGGTCATGCAGAAGTGCAGAAGGTATGATTAAGCACCATCATGGGAAGAAGAAAAATCAAGCTGTTGAAAGCAACTCATCTCCCTTTTCATTAAAAATGAGGAAATGCATTTACTGACCTGGGAATTCATTAGCTGAAGTAATGTACCATGACTAAACAGATTTTTGCTGCTTAGTTTGAGCACAGAGTTACATGTTTTTAATCAGTTAGCTGCTGTTTTAAGCTTGGCAGGTTGTTCCCTGTCGACAGTTGAGTTCAATGTGCAGTCTAATTGCACTACAATGGACATGAGCAGTAACAATGAACCATCGATTCCCACTGCTCAATGACACAAAGGCCATTTTCAGCCAGCAAAGAGTCATTTCAGTCCACTAATTTTTTTCTTGTGACCCATTTCCCCTCACATTCCTGTCAATGTTCCCCCTCCAACTACTTACCTAAAAAGGACAATTTATCATAACCTACCAACATGAGTATCTCAGGGATGTCATTGTTTGTGCACAAGCGCTTAGTGCTAAAACTGAATTTGAAAGCAGCATGTTGCTAATTGCTCAAGGTATAGTAGTAATTAAAGATCTGAGAGGCATTTACTCAAAGACTACCTTGGTAATCTCGGAACGGAAGGCAGTTAAATTGAATTTTAAAAAGCAGCACCAGTAACAGTGACCATGAAAAGGCGCACCTGAGTTGCATGTGATATTCAGGGAAGGAAATCTGCCATTCTTGTACACTAGGCTCAAAGGCTGATTCCTAGGTATTTGACAATATTGCACAGCATTTGTACCATTTCTAAAGGTACTCAAGAGTGGGCAACATTGCTTGTGATACCCACTCGCAAAACGTGGAAATATTTACACTGCTCAAGATACTTCTAAAATCTTTTTTATTTACTCCCATATGAAGCAAAGGAAGATGGAACAGGTTGAAGTTTAATGGATATTTACTACTCCACTCTTTTAAAGATGTTCAAAACTTTCAAATCTGCATAACAGGTGACATGGTAGCATAGTGGTTAGTGTAATACTTTACAGCGCTGTGATCAAAATCGGAGTTCAATTCCTGGTACAGTCTGTAAGGAGTTTGTATGTTTTTCTTGTTTCATCAGAGTGTTTACTCCAGCTGTTCCCATGTGCTCTCATATTCCAAAGACGTACGGATTAGTGATGTTGGCATCCGAAGAATGAAGACTCTAGTGCATGACCCCAGCACACACCGTTAGTTATTGACATGAACTACACACTTCACTGAATGTTTCAATATACATGTGACAAAAGGCTAACCTTTAACAAACTCACAATCAGCAAGCAAACAATAAATATCTAAAGTCTCTGAAACACTGAATTACTTCACTGGTCATTACTCAAGGATGGCTCTTTATTACAATTGCTGTTTCTCTCCAGTTTCCATCACACTACCTATACATCTTTACTAACACTAGGCATTTTAAACTAGATTCTCAAGACAACCAGAATCTTAGCTCCAGCATCACAATGTGAAATTTGCCTCTCATTACCCAATTTAACATTTATCAATTTACACCTATACTGGCTCCCATTTCATTTCCATTTTAAGACAAATTTATAAAATGATCAGGAGTAGAAACAGTAGCAGAAAGGTATGTTGTTTCAGATAGGTACCACATTAGTGCGATCAAAGAGGCAGAGCTTTAATATGGCGAAGAGGTGGAAATGAAGAAGAGTGGATTGGGAAAGGATTATCAGAATGTGAACACTTTGCACTTGCAAGCACAGGCTTTCAAAGCTGGTGTAGGAAATGGAGAGAGGAGAGCTGATGGAATTATAAGCGCATGATGAAAGGCAAAAGGGGTTGACACATATGACAACTAATGTATCCCTGGTAACATACAGATTAAATGTGTGACATGCCACCAGGAGTTAAGAAAGCTATTTGAAAGCTTTTGTACATTGTGGATTGGCAGTCTACTATTCTATCAACATACTGTAGCATTCTATTAAATAATTGGAATCATGCTACTCAACCCACATCTCAATACCCTGTTTATTAAAAATGTCTCATTAGTAATTCCTGCCATATTTTAGCCTTCTGGCCCATCCTCCTGGTTTGCATCATGTGAGACAATGCAGGGAACATCCTTTCCCTCCACGTTGTCTCACGCTGTGCAGAGCACAACGTCCTTCATTTAAACACAATTTGGGCTAGGTTTCTCAAGTGTTCAAATATTTGTGCCAAATTGCTTCCCTAGGTTCCCAGAAATCAAAAATATGCTTGATTGAGATTCCCTTTCCTAAGCAAATAGCCTGCTGAAGCTCACAGTTTAGGGTCACACAGCAAGAATGGCTCCCAGGGACAGGGAAGAATGGGTCAGAGAAGGACAGTATCTGGTAACCAGTAGAACAAGTTCCCGCAGGAGAGATGCTGTGGGGAAGACAAGGTGGTTAATAAGACTAAGTCATGAGTGCAAGAGCTATACCTTATTTTCTTTCAGCGCTCCTGTCCTAGCAGGTCTCTGTCTCTGCTCTTTGGGTTCTGGGAGCTGGTTTTCTGATGATCGCATATCAACCACTTTTGTGCTGATCCGGTTAATGAGCCCAACACGCTCCCCGGTGTCTGTTTTCAGGCTGCCGTCTGGAGAGCTACGCTGCGAGGAACTGGTTGAGGAGACCTGACAGTCGCTGCTCAAATCCACCCCACTGTCAGTCTGGCTGGCCTTGAAACAGAGATACACACGTAGCAGTTTAATCAAAAGAGGCAAACTACACTGTCCTTTTCAACTGCAAGGCATTAACTCATATTTTGCCTAGGCAACTGCAAATCATGGTCAGTGGCTTCAGCTGTCAGAGGTTTCAAGTCCACCTGCAAATCTAATCAACC
Source organism: Hemitrygon akajei (assembly GCF_048418815.1). Taxonomy (NCBI): domain Eukaryota; kingdom Metazoa; phylum Chordata; class Chondrichthyes; order Myliobatiformes; family Dasyatidae; genus Hemitrygon; species Hemitrygon akajei. The sequence continues at coordinate 167,231,507 of NC_133125.1, read as the reverse complement.
CTTGAAGGTCTGGGGTAACATTTCCTAGAGCAAAAAATACCTATGTCACTCTTCTCCCCCACTTGAAGACATTACCTCCTGGTGTGGTGGTCATTTTGTAGATGTCAGTTGCTCTCCATTACCTTGTTCAGGTGGCTATTCTTGATGCTTGAACCTAAGACGAGTGCCAGCAGGCTATTCAACCTTTGGAGAAGTAGGGGAGAGGGGTGGGGGCAGTTGATGCAGGAAACAAACCACACAGGTGAATCCATGCAACATTTAAGCCCATGCACTTGTCAGCACTGGTCACTAAACAGCAGCCATAATCAGGAGCACTGGCTCATATCAGTGAAGTCCAGCTGATGAATCTAACTGCCATCTCAGCAGTGTCCATGAGTTCACTGAGAATTTCAAGTAAAAGAGAAAAAGTAAGGGTAGGGGTGACAATTGGTTTCCTCTGGTTTACATGTTATACTTGCAAGTTGCCCAATGAAGCAATGAAACCTCTTGGTGTGACATCAGCATGAAGCACTGAGTGAGGGGACTGCATGTATATGTATATTTGGTGGGAACATCATACACAAACTCTAACATCTACCTAAACAAAATAAACAAGGACTTCTTCATAGAAATGTCTAATAGACCCACATACTACAGTTAATTTCTGCACACCACTACCTGGCAGTCTCTATCTGTACACACTGCAGGAAAATTAGGTTCATAGTTCAAGATGCATGTAACTTCAGTCAGAAATGCAGTGCATCTGTACTTCATCAGGAATGTGAGATTTGTTAGAATTTTTGATATACCATGTACCATGGAGAGCATTCTAAATGGTTGGATCACTGTGTGGTATGGAGGCCCCAATACACAGGATTACAAGATGCTTTAGAAGGTTGTCCACTCAGCCAGCTCAATCATGGACACTAGCCTTCCCATCAAAGAGATCTTCAAAGGCACTGGCTTGAAAAAGCACCACCTCTCATTAAGGATTCCTCACCATCTGGGACATACCCTTTTCTTATTAGTACCAGAGAAAAGGTATAGGAGCTTTGAGATCTACTTAATGTTTCAAGAGTAGCTTCTGGCCCTTTGACATCTGACTTCTGAATGATCCATGAACACTACCCTGCTAAACCTCGTTTGCACTATTTTCTTTAAATTGTACACTACAATAATTTGATGTCTTGCACTGTATTGCTGTCACAAACTAAGTTCATGATATATGTCTATGGTAATAAACCGGATACCGATTCTGATAAAGCACTGTTTCCCCCAGTGATCGCAAGATGGCAGGGAAGACTTACCTCAGCACTGACTGCCTCCGCAAAGACATTCAAAGGCTTGATCCAAGTGTCCAGCCCAGAGGTTGCTGGAGGATTCAGGGAACCAACTGCAAAATCAGGAAGAAATGTTTTCTTTAAAGACATTAAAAGAGTGACTGAAAAAGAGAGCCATAGGCAAATTCAAATTTGTACTGGTGGTTATCGGAGACTTCTGACAGACTTCAAATTTTCAAGTACATAAATAAACAAAACTCACCGCACACAGTGGTTTTACCGTCGTGTCATCGATAGGTGTTTTACATAGCTAGCTTCTGTACAGTGGGCTATATATGTAGGTTAGGAGTCAGCTACAGCACCACTTAATCGCCCAAAACAAGCCAAATTCTAACATCAGCAAAGGACTTCTAAGCCTTGTTACAAAAATTTTTAAAAAAGTGACAGCATTTCTCTGCCTAACAAGATTTCAAAATAATTTACTGTCAACAAAACTTTTTGAACCAGGATATAATATATATTTTTTTTATATATAAACATGACAGTCAATAGTAAAATAGTTAAGATTCTTAAAATAACAGTGAAAACTACTGGTATATCATTTTTAATACTGTTGACCAAATATCAGTCAAAGCACACAGGAAGATAGAGCTACAATGAACCTTGGCTTTGCATGTCACCTGAAAGATTCTGGACTTGCGTCACTAGAACAGGTTCAAATTCTGAATCAGATGCTAACCACTGATAGATACAGTCTAGCTTTTACTGTACTCTGCAATCCAAACACATGCTGCCAAGAATTTAAATGGTTTGGCACAGTAGCCAAACAGTTTGGTTCTAGTGCTGTGAACAGTCTGGGGACTCTGGAAACTTGCCCTGTAACATCAAGGAATACCATCCAAACCACACCCTCCTTACCTCATATGACATTTGTTCAATGTCAAACATAGAAAATGCTGGAGGAACACAGTGGGCCAAAAAGCCTCCATGAAAGGAAATAGACAGCTGACATGTTGGGTGGAGACCCTTCACTGGACAGTCCGGATGAAGGCTCTTGACCCAAAACATCCACAGCCCATTTCCCACCACAGTTGTTGGGCGCACCGAGTTTCTTCTGCACTTTGTGTTGCTCCAGATTTACAGAATCTGCAGTCTGTTGTATCTCCATAGAAACAACATTAAAGCTTTCTGAAAGGCTCAGATGTGTGATCTTTTAATACATTAATGCAAATCGCTCTTAGCAATCTAGTGGGCTGGGTGTTTTTAATGCAGTAATGGAGACAACAACGGGTAGAGAAAGCATGGTGAGTCCCAGCAGTACCCACTTTGCATTAAAATAAACTTCAAGCACTTAAAAAAACCAACTACTCCAGGACATCTTCAATCATTTTAGGTAATATTTAGCCATAATATCAGAGGGCAGAGTGAAGTTAAGATAGCACTGAACAACGACACCTTTGCTTGCATCTTCAGAAACAGCTCTATTTCCATTTTTTTGATTTTTTTTTTCAAGGTTCTTTTGAAGACCCTGACCTGGAGATACACACTGACTTTGGTTCTTTGCGGGAATGGGACCCGCTCTCAGGGCCTTCGCGACCGCCAAGGACCCAGCCTGGAAGACTAGTGTGCCTTCAGGGTGTCTGTGTCTTTACTGATGCTTTGCTGCACACTTGAGTGCTTGGTGGATGGTGCCGATGCTTTTGCTGGTGGGAGGCAGCTGGGCTTTGGGGTTCTAACATTTAACTGTCATTCATTCTTTGGGGCACTCCTCTGTTTTCGAGGATGTTTGTGCAGAAAAAGAATTTCAGGGTGTATATTGTATACACTTCTCTGACATTAAATATACCTATTGAACATAATACCCAGTGCAAAAGAAAATCTACAACACTCAAAATCTGAAATTAAGCAGATTTCACAATACTCAGATGGCCAGGAAGCATCTGGGAAGAGAAACAGTATGCCTCAAGGCTGCAGGTGTTGAACCTGAATTGTCTTTCTGCAAGGCCTTTCAGCCGTAACTTAAGTCATGCTTGGCAAAAATGCTCACATAACATGTTGCACAATCTGTTACAGATGGCCAATTAACTTGCGCTAACCAGATGACACCTTTGAGGGTTGCAAGTATTTGCAGAATGCCTTTTTTGAGATTACTGATTTAAAAATACAGGTTCCCAACCTCATTACTTTTCTTTTTGTATTGCAGAATAACATACCAGAATGTGTAGTATTCCAGATCTGAGTTCCCAGATCAGTTGCATTAGTTTGATCAGTGTTGCTCTCTTCAGATTTGGTGGCTGACATAGTAACCTTCTTCGACTGTTTTTTGGGGAAACCAGGTAAGGAAGCTTGCAAAGTATCTATCCCGCAGATTTTGACAGCCTTCTAGTGAGTAAAGAGCACATTGTGTTAAGAGAGAACCACATATCTCTCATTGTGTAGCTAGGCATAGCTCAAAGCCTATCTATAATTTTGCTGCAACACAACTATTGTTGGCAGAATTTCAGATGGTGACAAGAGGGCATACAGGACAGAGATATATCAGAGTTTGAGTGGTGTTGCAGCAACAACCTTGCTCTCAATTTCAGAAAGACCAAAGAACTGATTGTGGACTTCAGAAAGGGTAACAGGGAAGGTATACCAGTCCTTATAGAGGGAGTAGGAGTGGAGAGAGTGAGCAACTTCAAGTTACACATTATTTTCCAATATGTATTACATTGTACTGCTGCCACAAAGACAACAAATTGCATGACATACGCCAGTGATACTATAACTGATTCTGATTTAAGTACTCAGCAGGCTTTGTATTATTGCCCCGTTGCACAATGCTTCCTGTCCCACTTTTAAACAGTTAGCAATCATTCACCTTCCAATCTGCTGATATGTAATGGAAAGCTAAAGCAGGAAATGTTCTCTTTATTTTCAGGACTTAAGCAATAGCTTCTCACACTTCTCTCAACACCTACCACTTCCACAATCCGTGCTTAGGCAATGTACCATAAGTATAGCAAGCTTTCAGCAACAAACTGATATAGAATGTCTCAGAGGCAGAAGGGACTACAGATGATATAGATGGACAGGATCGTTGCCAGGAGCTCAGCTCATTAGAATACCTGGAGAAGATTCTCTTCCTTTTTGCGTCGTTCCTCATCCATGATTCTTTTCTGCCGCTTGGAAATGACTCGGGTGAAGCCGTCATTTAGGGGAGATATGGTCTCATCGTCGGCTGAAACTGCTGGGTGATCATCAATGATCACCACACCTATAGCATGGAATAAAGAGGTGGAGAGAGAAATAAAATAGTGCAGATATCAGAAAACTGAAATAGAAAATGCTAGAGACATTCAAGTCAGGCAGCACCTGCAGAAAAAAAATTTGTCAAGTCCCATTGTCATCAATCAATCGTGTTTCTGATAAAGATAATAATCCTAAATTAACACAATTATTCTCTTTACACAGATAATGTATAACCCAAATATTTCTGGCATTTTGTTTATCTTACAGGGACACAACTGTTTCCCCAGCCTCTCCACACAAAAGATATATCACAGGCCAGATTAATAATTGTACGATTTAAAACCCATACATGATCCATCAGTTAGCCACCAGGAATGAGGTGGTTTTGACAAACTAGTCCACAAGACCAGAAGAGCAGAATTAGACCACTTGACCCATCAAGTCTGCTCGGTCATTCAATCATAGCTGATCCTTTCTATCCCCTCCTCAGCCCCACTCCCTGTATCCTTTCGATACTGCGTCCAATCAAGAACCTATCAAGCTCTGCCTTAAATATACCCAGTGACCTGGCCTGTGGTAATAAATTCCACAAATTCACCACCCTTTGGCTAAAGAAATTTCTCTGCATGTTTTAAATGGACGCCCCTCTATCCTGAGGCTGTGCCCTCTTGTCCCAGACTCACTCACCATGGGAAACATCCTTTCCACATCTACTGTCTAGCCCTTTCAACTTTTGAAAGGTTTCAATGAGATCACACCTCATCCTTCTAAATTAGTGAGTACAGACCCAGAGTTATCAAACATTCCTCATATAACCCTTTTATTCCCGGAATCATCCCTGTGAACCTCCTCTGAACCCTCTCTAATACAAGCACATACTTCCATAGGTGAGGAGCCCAAAACTGTTCACAATACAAGGTAGTGGAGTATTGTGATTCCTCAACATAACATCCCTGCTCTTGAATTCTAGACCTCTTGAAATGAAAGCTAACATTGCACTTGCCTTCCTCACCACGATTCAACCTGCAAGCCGGGGAATGAGGTTGAGGATGGGGGAGAAAGGATCAGCCATGGTTGAATGGGGATCAGCCATGGTTGAATGGTGGAACAGACTCAATGGGCCAAATGGCCTAATTTTTCTATGACAGAATAATTAGACCATAAGACGCAGGAGCAGTATTAGTCCATCAAGTCTGCCTTCTGCAGGTTCCCTAAACAACTAAGTTTAAAGTTCAAAGCAGATTTATGATCACAGTGTGTCAGCCTGCAATTCATTTTCTTGCAGGCATTCACAATTAAACAAAAATACAATAGAATCAATGAAAATCCAAAATAAATATCTAATATACAAATAATTAATCAATTCAGAGAACATGGAGTGGAATCAGTTCACAACTCAGGTGAATCAAGTTATTGATGTTAGTTCTGGAGCTTGGTGGTTGAAGGGTTATAGCTTAGACTATAAGACACAGGAAGAGAGTAAGGCCATTCCATGTGGCTCAACTCTCTTCTTCTGCCTTCTTTCTGTAACCTTTGATGCCCTGACTAATCAAGCAGCTATAAATATCTGCTTTAAATATATTTGTTTTATTTATTAGTTGTACAGCACAGAAAAGGCCCTTCTGTCCCTTCGAGGCAGGCCACTTCATCAAATCACAGATCAAGTTAATTTTCATTCTATATGGATGTACTTCTATTGAGTCTGTGTTCTCTGGTCCTAGACACCCACACTACAGGAAACATCCTCTCCACATAATCTAGACCTTTCAGCATTTGAAAAGTTTCAATGAGATCTCCTTCATTCTTCTAAACTCCAGCAAGTACAGGCCCAGAGCCATTAAATGCTCCTCATATGATAAGCCTTTCAATTCCAGAATTGTTTTAGTGAACCTCCTTTGAACCCTCTCCAATGTTAACACATCCTTTCCTAGGAAAGGGGCCCAAAACTGCTCACAATGCACTAAGTGACACTTCACCAGTGCATTATAAAGCTTCAACATTACATTTGCCTTCCTCATCATCTGACTCAATCTGCAAATGAACCTTTAGGAAATCCCGCACAAGGACTCCCAAGTCACTTTCCACCTCAGATTTGAGTCCAAGACCAGAGGACACAGTCTCAGAATAGAGGGACATCCAGTTAGAACACAGATGAGAAAGAATTTCTTAGCTAGAGTGGTGAATCTGTGGAATTCATTTGTGGAGGTCAAGTTATTGGTAAGGCAAGGGTTGGTAGATTCTTAATTAGTCAGGGCATATGGGGCGCAGGTAAGAGATTGAGACGAAGAGGAAAATGGACCAGCAATGATGAAGTGACAAAGCAGACTTGATGGGCCAAGTGTCCTAATTCTGATCCTATATCTTATGATCCAACTGGCCTACAATTTCCTTACAACACACACAAAATGTTGGTGGAACGCAGCAGGCCAAGCATCATCTATAGGAAGAAGTACAGTCGACATTTCGGGCTGAGACCCTTCGTCAGGACTAGCTGAAAGAAAAGATAGTAAGAGATTTGAAAGTGGGAGGGGGATGGGGAGGGGGAAACTCGAAATGATAGAAGACAGGAGGGGGAGGGTTGAAGCCAAGAGCTGGAAAGTTGATTGGCAAAAGGGATACACAGCTGAAGAAGGGAGAGGATCATGGAACGGGAGGCCTACGGAGAAAGAAAGGGGGAGGGGAGCACCAGAGGGAGATGGAGAACAGGCAGAGAGTGATTGTGAGAGGGGCAGAGAGAGGAAAAAATGGAGGGAGGGAAATAAATAAGGGATGGGGTAAGAAGGGGAGGAGGAGCATTAACAGATGTCAAAAAAATCAATGTTCATGCCATCAGGTTGGAGGCTACCCAGATGGAATATATGGTGTTGTTCCTCCAACTGGAGTGTGGCTTCATCTTGACGGTAGAGGAGGCCATGGATAGACATAGCAGAATGGGAATGGGACGTGGAATTAAAATGTGTGGCCACTGAGAGACCCTGCTTCTCTGGTGGACAGAGCGCAGGTGTTCAGTGAAACAGTCTCCCAGTCTGCATCAGGTCTCACCAATATATAAGCACCGGATGCAGTATATCACACCAGCCGACTCACAGGTGAAGTGTCGCCTCACCTGGAAGGACTGTCTGGGGCCCTGAATGGTGGTGAGAGAGAAATTGTAAGGGCAGGTGTAGCACTTGTTCCGCTTACAAGTATAAGTGCCAGGAGGGAGATCGGTGGGAAGGGATGGGGGGACGAATGGACAACAGTCGCATAGGGAGTGATCCCTGCGGAAAGCAGAATGGAGGGGGGGTGAGGGAAAGATGTGCTTGGTAGCGGGATCCTGTTGGAGGTGGTGGAAGTTAGAGAATTAAATGTTGGACCCAGAGTACGGAGAATTATATGTTCTTCTAACATTTTGGATTTCCACTCCTACTTTCAAATCTCTTACCATCTTTTCTTTCAGTTAGTCCTGACGAAGGGTCTCGGCCCAAAGTACCGACTGTACTTCTTCCTATAGATGCTGCCCAGCCTGCTGTGTTCCACCAGCATTTTGTGTGTGTTGCTTGAATTTCCAGCATCTGCAGATTTCCTTGTGTTTGCATATAATTTCCTTTCTTCTTCCCCTTCTTAAAAGCTCCCTGGAACTCTTGAAAGATCACTACTAATGATCTCTTCAGCTGCCTCTTTCAGAACCTTGGGGTATAGCTCATCTGGCTCAAATTACTTATCTATCTTCAGACCTTTCAGCTTCCCAAGCAACTTCTCCTTAGTGATAATAAATGCACTCACTTCTGACCCGACACTCTTGAATTTCTAGCTAGCGCCTTTCACAGAGAAGACTACCATATAATACTTAAGCTTGTCTGGCATTTCTTTGCTCCCCATTATTACTTCAGTGTAATTTTCCAGTGGTCTGATATCCACTCTCACCTTTTTTACCCTATATATAACTGAAGTTTTTTTGTTATTTTGTTATGTAATGGGTAGCTTATCTTCAAATTTCATCATTTCTCTCAAGGAATTTTTAGCTGCATTTTGCTTTTTTAAAAGCTTCCCAATCCTACAACTTCACAATAACTTTTGCTATATTACATGTCCTATTTTCTTTATGCTGCCTTTGACTTGTTGTCAGCCAAAGTTGCTTCCTCCTCCCTTCTGAATACTACTACTTTGGGATGCATCTATCCTGTGCCTTCTGAATTGCTATTCTGCTGTCACCCCTGTTAGTGTCCTCTTCCAAACAGGTTCGCCAACTCCTCTCTCACGCCTCTGTAATTCTCTTTACTGTACTATAACACTGATACATCTAACCTTGTCTTCTCCACCCCCCAAGCTGCAAGATGAATTCCATCACATTATGACCCTTGCGTCCTAAGGATTCCTCTATCTTAATTAAATCTGGTTCATTACACAACACTCTATTCCCGAACTGTTAAAGCAAGCAAATGTTCCCAATATTTGGGATACTTCAATGACCCCAAACACTATGCTCTGCTCTCACTGCTATCATCAGGAAGGTGGCACAGGAGCCTCAAGACTCACACCAGCAGGTTCAGGAACAGTTATTACCTCTGAACTATCATGCTCTTGAACCAGTGGGGATAACTTCACTCGCCCCACTGTTCTTGTAACCGATAGGACACATTTTCAAGGACCATCTCATGTTTGATATTCCTTGTTTATTTATTTTTCTTTTGTATTTGCATAGCTTGTTGTCTTTGCACATTAGTTGTTTGCCAGTCTTTTTGGATTTGGTCTTACATTGGGTTGACGTGTATGCCCACAAGAAAATGAACCTCAGGGTTGCATAAGGTGCCATATGTACTTTGAAATTTGGTACCATACCTTTGTATACATTTAAAGATATGAAGGTAAATGAATATCAGGGAAATCAAATTTGACATAGAGATTTAAACAGCATTTAACCAGTGGAATGATGTTCAACATTTTCAATTATTAGGCTCATAACAGAGGCACGACATTTTCATTAGGAGCAATCAATACAGGAAGAGCAGGAGTCTATCCATTAAGCTGCAATCAGAGGGAACAGCAGCAACCAGACCCCAAGGTCAGTAGAGCTCAGTTATAAAAGCAAACTGACAACTGAACACAGAAAGCAGGCCATAGAAGCAGCTGTGAATAATTTTCACCCTGTCATTCAAGCAGTGAGAGGGACAGACTAATGCATCAAACAGCCATGCAGTACAGAACATTCAAACTGCTCATTCCCCCACAATGAAATATTTCCTCTTAAGCATGCCAACTGCTTCCAAGTGCAATTCAGTGCTTGCCAGCTGCCCATGAAGTGTGGCTGGTTTGCTGAAGTACACACAAGGAGGAATAGTTAACTACCAAGACTCTTGCAAATCCCAGGATAAATTCAGGGATAGAAGCCCTGGTTATTTCTCATCCTCCTGGTGGACAGGGGCTTGGATTGGCACAGCAAGATCATCACTGCTTTGGCTGAAGTCTGATGACTACAGAACAGTGAGGGATGGGAGTACTAACAACACTGAGACTACCCGAATTGTGCAGCTTCTTTCTATACTTGACCATGCTTTAATGAGCCAGAGAATTTTAATCATCACGTGCAATAAAGTCACTTGTTAAGTGAGAACACATACAGCCATTTATCAAACAGGGTAGCAACTGGGAGATGCAAACGTCAGACCCTAAACATATTCAAGCCGTGCATAAGGAGTTACAGAACATTACCCCTGGACTTACTTGCATAATCATTCAGGTCAAATTGCGTCAACATATCACTCTTCTCTTTAGCTTTGGCAGGGGCCAGCTTGCGGTCTTTATGCCTGCTGCTGACTTCAGCGATGGCTTGTTGGATGGCAGCAGAATCGCTGGGAATTATCCTGTCCACTCTGAACACAGCACTGGCATTCTGAGAAAGAGCTGCAGGGAGGGAAGGTGCACGTTCTTCTACTGGCCTGTTCAATTAGATGGTGCGAACAATTACTTCACCTCAAAAAGCAACATAAAATTCACAGACTAAGTGGCAATAATTCTTTTCCTACAACCCCCGAAGTAACCAATTTATGTCAAGTTATGGTTTCACAGACATTGAAAACCTCCAGTACACCTCTAAAGGGCATTTATCATCGGCACATCTAGATATACACTCAGTGAGCACTTTATTAGACACACCTGCTTGTTGATACAAATATGCGACCAGCCAATCACGTGGCCACAACTCACTGCATAAAAGTATGTAATTGGGTTCTGTTGTTCAGATAAAACAGCAGAATGCTGAAAGGTAACCGAAGTGACTTGACCACAGAATGATTGTTGGTGCCAGACAGTGGTTTGAGATTCGCAGAAATTGATCTCATGGGATTTTCATGCTAAAGTCTCTAGGGTTTACAGAATGGTACAAAAAAAACAAAGCATCCAATGAGCAGCAGTTCTGTGGAAGAAAACACCTTGTTAATGAGAGGTCAGAGGAGAAAGGCCAGACTAGCTGCCAGGAAAGTGGAACTAACTGTGCAGAAGAGCATGCCTGAATGCACAAAACATCAAACCTTGAAGTAGATGGGCTACAACAGCAGAAGAATACACTGGGTTTGACTACTATACGTAATAAAGTGGCACCCAGTGTATATTGAGCTACATACAAGATAACAGTATGGACAAGAGGTGCTGAATTGTCCTTTCCTTCTTTCCAACCTTCTACAATTCTCAAGAGTTCACAGGGAAGTGCTCAACCTGCATGTTCTCTGAGAAAGAAATTTGAAACCAATTTCACGGTCCTGCACCGTCACTGTAATCCTGCCCAGTTTGCATCTCCTTTAAGTGATTTCCAATTAAAGGGTGGGACATAATCACAATCACTATTATTCTGGTTTTACTAGAAGGACATGTGTATTTTTTTTAATTTTTTTTTTAAAAGCACAACATATTTAAGACCAGGAATGGTTGGGACTGTTAAGAACACAAGGGGTGGGGACCAACAATGTTCCTAGAACCAGCTCTACCACATCTTGACAATTAACACCCATCGATTTCTGGATCCTCATTACATATCTTACATTCACTCACCTCTTATTCTTTGGAGATGACCAATTGCGCTTCTCGTTCTTCATGGACCCAGTGTTGCTGCGGCTACTTTTGCCCCCTGAATCCCCGGGGTTGGAGCGTCGATTCTGCCTGTCCATGCCGGGCCGCTGGCTGGAGAAACTGCGCTTAGAGGATTCCTTCTTCTGGGCAGCGTTCGGATCCATTGACTTGACTGTTCCAGGGACGCCCTTCACCAGCATGCCATCCTTGTCCCGCCTCTCCGTGAAGTCGCTGCTTTCTGAGGCGGTCTCCCACTCCTCGTTGGCCTGGTCAGAGTTCTGGTTGGAAAGGTCAGGGGACTTGGTGCCGGCGGCATGGCGGACCACTTCCCTGACTTCCTCTGTCTGGGGGTTGGGAGGGGGGTTCACTGGCAGCGCCTCGGCTGGGAAGGGACTCCTCTCACCGTTCATCCGGGCTGCCACCTCCCGCTCCTGCTTCAGACGGCGGAAGCGGGGTGGCTTGTCTTGCTGCTGGGACCGGCCATGGCGCCGCCTCCTTGGTGGCCTGTCCAGGGGTCTCTCCGGCCGTGGGGGGTGACCATCAGGGAAGCCAGGGTCCACTGTTGGCACTGGCTTCTCTGGCAGGCTCTTATCGTGTTCCTTGCCTGATGGGACGTCCAGTGGCTTGCCTTCTGGAGCCTTTGCCTGCTCCTTGGATGGCTGTTTCCTGGGAGGGGGTGCCCTGGAAGGGGGGCCCCAGCCACCCTGCTGGGGGCGGCTGCCACCTCGCGGGGCACCCCCCCGCCCCCTTCTGGAGGGCACGCCACGTGGGGTGAAAATCCTGCCGCGGGAAGTGTCACTGAGCCGAGGCGGAGTCTTGTCCCCAAATTTGGCTGGCTCGGGCCTACCTCTCTTGTCCATCCGTCCCTGATCGGGATTGCGGGGCTCCTTGGGACCTGAAGGGGCTTCCTTGTCAGAGTGGGCCACGTCGCTGGCGCTCTCATGGGTCTCACTGCCAGTCTCTGAGCCCCTCTGGCGCCGCCGCTTTGGTATCTCCTCATACTCTGAGCCCTCACTCCGTGTTTCGCTGGGGTTTCTGGGCCGGAAGGAGCCCTTAGCACCCTCCTCGCCCGCTCGGTATACTGGCTCCCGGCTGCCACGGAACTCACGGCTGCGTCCCCTGCCACCTCTCCCCCGGCCCCCATAGGAGCCCCGGTACCCTCTGCCCCTTGAGAAGAACTCCCCGCGGCCCCTAGGGCGTCCCCGGCCAGCATAGCCACCCTCAAACATCTGGTCACGGTCCCTGCTGCGTCGGGGTCCACCAAATTCCTTTGGAGGTGGCTTGGATGGTTTGGCTTTCTCCGTCCTCTGGTCCTTTCCAGGCGCCTTGGCCTTCCCTCGATCATCCTGCAGATTGGTCACTGGAGGGCCTGGCAGAGACTTATTGGAAACAATGGGAGGACCGGGCTGGTTCACTTTCAAACCGGTGGAAGAGGAAGAATCGGGCTTGCAGGGGTCAGCTTCGAACTTGGATTCCAGTGGCCTGTCTTTTCCTTTGACAGTGACTTTCTCCCCAGCTGCTGGCTTTCCCTTCTCAGTTTCCTGCTCACTGTCTTCCCTCTTCAGCTCCTTCAACACCGGCTTTTTAATCGGGCCCGCTCTGCGGGCAGGTTTCTCCCCTGCCTCATCACGGCTTTTGCTGCCGGGCCGGGGACCCCAGCGGGTTTCTGTTTTGGGTTCCCTCCTCTGTGACCGGTGCACATCCTGACGGCCAGGTTTGTCCCCCTTCCTGCTCTCCTCCTGTTTGTTCTCTTTGGCCTGGTGGTCTTCCTTATGCTGCAGGAGCTCCAGGGGCTGAGGGGGCGGCCCTGTTTTCTTCACGCTATTGGGGAGCCCCACGGATTCCCGGGGGTGATGCATCACATGTGGCTCCACCTTCTTGTCCTCGTGTGAGAGCTGGGCCACCTCCCTGCGGGCAGGCATCAGCTCCTGGTCCGGTTTGCGTGCAGAATGCTGGAGCTGGGCAGACATCTCCATCCGCCTGTCTCTGCTCAGTTCGGCCTGGATGCTGCTGGGTAGTGAGTTCTGCCAAGGGCTTGGCCTCTGCTCATCCAGCCGCTCTACCAGTGGATAGCGCTGCATCTGGGCAACGTGCCGGGGTCCACTCTCCGAAACGGGCTGGAGGCTGCTCATGAAGGATTGTGGTGGTCCAGCATCACGGTGTCGGACAGGTGGCGTTTCACTTCTGTGTAGTAAACAAAGCATAAGCAAACAGCTAATAGCATAATATGCCAAAATAATCTGAAACATCTACTGTAAATATTTTAGAATGATCAGAAGATTTAAGAGTAGAGATTGGGCCATTTGACCCAGAGTCTGCTGTGCCATTCAATGATGCTGAATGTTTTTTGCTTTGGGCAGGACAGGGTTGTTGCTGTGCAGAACAACCATCTTAAAAATAACTTCAAAGGCCACATGAGTGAATCTGCAGATGCTGGAAATAAATAAAAACACAAAATGCTGGCAGAACTCAGCAGGCCAGACATCATCTATGGGAGGAGGTAGTGACGACGTTTCGGGCCAAAACCCTTCATCTTAAAGGGTCACGGCAGGAAACCGGTGTGTCATCGAGGGAGTTGGAATATCTATGGCTGTGTGCGCAGAGCTCGAAAAATGCGACATAACAGACTTTCAACATCGCTGTTTGTTATGTTTCCCACTCACTGTGAAAACAGAGAGAGCTCTTTCTCCCTTACTAGGGAGAGATCCTGTGGTATGTCGAATGCCAGGTGAACAATATAGTCTTTGAGTCTGTGTCTTTACTGTTGCTTTGCTCACACTTGAGTGCTCGGTGGCTCGATGCATATTTTGCTGGTGGGAGAGGGAGGATTGTTGTTGCTGCCGCTTGCACGTGACAGGGAGGGGGGACTTTGAGGTTCTAACATTTAACTGTCATTCATTATTTGGGGCACTCCTCTGTTTACATGGATGGATGCGAAGAAAAAGCATCTCAGCATGTACACATTTCTCTGACATTAAATGCACCTTTGAAAAGAAAATTATCCAACTCATAACTCTTTGTAATTCGTTGTACAGGACCAGTCCATTTAAATAAACCTGAAATCACATCACTGCAGCAGTGAAAATGTAATCAAAAGTTTGTTGTTAGTGGTTTCTCATCTGCTGCACAAGATCATTCTTTAGTATGAATGCAAAACTGCTGGAGTCAGTTGTGCAGGAAGCAAGGCCCTTGCAGTCAACCACACTCATACTCACCCCATTTGTGCAAGATTCTTTGCCATGGTGATTCAAGTAGTCATAGAACACTACCACACTTAAGCAGGCCCTTCGGCCCATCTAGTCTGTGCTCAACTATTATTCTGCCTAGTCAGATAAACCTGCACCAAGACCATAGTCCTCCCATCCATGTACCTATCCAAATTGTTCTCATTTTGAAAGAGAACCTGTATCCACCAGTGCTGGAAGCTCAATTCATAAGTACTTGTCTGGATGCTTCTCAAATGAAGAGAGTCCCTTCATATTCCCTTATACCCTCTTCACTCTTACCATAAATTTACACCCGCTTGTCTTAAAGGCCCTCACCATGGGAAAATTATCTATTCCCTCAATTTTGCATACACCTCAGTCAAGTCACTCTGCATCCTCCTCTACTTTGGGGCAAACAAAACAACTATCGAGTCTCCTTACAAATGGAACATTGCAATCTGGATAACATCCTGAATTGCCTCTGCACTCAGTCTAGGACACTTTAATCGCTCCTAAAAGTAATTGCATACAATACTCCAGGTGTGGCTTTAACCAACATTTCAAAGCTGTAACTTAACATACCAGCTTTTAATCTGCTAATGAAGAGAAGCACATCATACACCGTGCCCACTTTTAGAGATCTATGTCCCCTGTTCTTCAACACTCTCTGTGCAGCCTTTTCCTGTTGTATCATTTCATATTTGTCAGGATTAAATTTCATTTACTGTTATTCTTTCCAGCTGATCTAGATTATGTAGCCTTGAACAAGTCTCTCGCAACATCACCAATTGAGAGACAGTAACTTCTCAGTGTTTCAAAAATAAAGTCATGGAAGTATATGCAATAGAAATAAATTTCTCTTTGCACAATATTTGAGACATCTTTGGAAAAAAAAAGAAAATACAAGGCTGTAGGCTCGGTATCTGAACAGAGTAACTGCTTCTGATCTGTGTATACACCAATACCCACCTCTCCAAATTGTAAGCAGACTTTACTTCGAACATTTCTTACTCAAGCATCTAAGCTGATGTGAAGCTGACATCCAGCAGCTATTGAGGTGTGCACCATATGGCCATATATTCTTTCCTTAACAGAGCAACATAAATTTTGGAGCTGGCTGAAAAGCTGAAAGATCTAGCTTTGCCATGTAAACTTTTATAGCTACACGTGAAGAAACAGCATATCACTTTATAAAGACAAGCATGACTTACAAATTAAAGGTAGCACGTTCTGGTTTAAGCAGAACACTGGCCTTGAGATGAACCCATCACTAAAAAAATTATTTGCAGTTTCACTGCAAAGCAGTTACAGAAAAATCAATTTATCCCTGTACTACCAGAACACAATTAACCGCATTTTGGTGTATTGGAATGGAAGCCATTACAGGGCTAAAGCAAGACACTGTGGAAGTGACCTGAACAGCAGCTTCTCTCAGTCTAAATCATCCTTGAAAATACATCAGATGCTACTGCTACCAAAATTTCACTCCCCTCCTTTACACACTTGTGTTAAGTGCTCCCTGTACCTAACTGGCCAAGCAGCATGGGACCTCTGGTTGGTATGGCCAAGCTCCACAATATAACCCATTTATCCCCAGGCATGCAACTTATTTTCTCCCCTTTTTCAGCCACACACACGAACTGACCTCAAGCCTTTGTCATCATCTTCGTGAGGTCTTATCGGTGAAGCCAGAGGCCGAATTTCTGTTGATGGGAACACATCACCAGCCCAGGCCAGCTTGGGGTCAATAGGAGGAGTGCCCCTTGAGGGGTGACGGTCAAAGGGTTCCGATCCTGAACCACCACTGTCTGAGCGCTCACGAGCCATTAAACCTACAAAAGCAGAAACACATTCAACTGGATGTGCTCTTATGTGTAGTAAACATTCCAACTCTACGTCAGTTATAGAGTCTACATAGCAGATTCTGAGCATGTGTTCTTTAATGGACATGTGCAAGTTTCCAGTCATAAATGATCAAAATGCCAAAATAATGGATGTTTCATTTATTTTCTCAATTTTATCTCTAACTATTTCCACAAAATATCTTTCCCTTTGCACACATTTCTATTGATGCTAAAAAGAAACAACATCTGATAGACCAATTTGTGAGCAAGCTGTCATGAAATGTCACAGTATGTCAGAATTTCACTGGTAAACTGTTTTGAGGCAGCAGTATATTGCACTACATAATAGAAAATATAAATTACAATAAGTACACAGATGGTTCAATTCCCATCGCTGCCTGTAAGGAGTTTGCATGTTCTCTCCGTGACCTCGTGGATTTCCTTCGGGTGCTCCAGTTTCCCCCACAGCCCAAAGACGTACTGGCTGGTGGGTTAAATGGTCATTGTAAATTGTCTCATGATTAGCTTAGGATTAAATCAATGGTTGCAGGGCAACATGGCTTGAAGGTTCAGAAGGCCTACTCTGCGCTATATCTCAATAAATATAAATAAAACAGATTAAATTAAATAAGTCATGCAAAAAAAAGGAACAAAAGTGAGGCAATGTTCACCAGTTCATTGTCCATTCAGAAGTTTCATGACAGAAGGGAAGATGTTATTTTTGAAATGTTGAGTGTATAGCTTAAGGGTCATATATCATCTCGATGGTAGAAAGGAGAAGAGGGCATGGGATATACATTTTAGAAATGCAAAGGTTGCATATGGCATGCTTGTCTTCAATGTTGGGGACTGAGTACAAGAGTAAGGAAGTCATGCTTTAGCTTAGTTAGGCTGCACTTGGAATAGTGTGTATAATTCTTGTCACCCAATTATAGGAAGTACGTGGAAGTTTTAGAAAGGATGTGGAGCAGATTTATCAGGATACTGTCCAGATTAGAGAGTAGAAACTATAAATGAGTCTGTTTTTGTTGGAGTAGAGACCGAAGGGAGGCTTTATTAAAATTTGAGTATGTGGTGTAGATAGAATAGACAGTTAGAATCTTTCTCTCAGGATAGAATTAAATACTAGAGGACATCCTTTAGGTGTTGGGGTAGTGAAGTTTAAAAGATGTGTGGGGCAAGTTTCATGCACATGTTTTAAATATACCCGAAGACTGAGCCTCCACAGCTGTCTGTGGCAATGAATCCCAAATTCACCACCCTCTGACTAAAAAAAATTTCTCAACTGTTCTAGAGGACCATTTTTGTATTCTGAGGCATCTCTGGCACTACACTATTTGAAACACCCTCTCCACATGCATTCTGACTAGGTCTTTCAGTATTTGAAAGGTTTCAATGACATTCCCTTCCACTCATTCTTCTGCCAGCCCTCAAGACAGGAAATTGGAGGAAAGGTCACAGCCTTTCACATTGGTACCAATAATACGCACACTCTAGTTGAACATCGAGCGATACGCTTCTAAGAATGAGAGGCCACTCAGACTTGTGCATTATTCAGTAAAATCATGGCTGAACTTTCACCTTTGCACCACTTTCCTGTACTAACCCCATAACAGTGCACTCACACAACATCCAAAAATCTATCTACAAGTCTTTTAATCCTTTATGAAAAAAAATGTAATCCAGGGTCAGAACACAGCATCAAACTGTCAGAGGAGCGAGTTTTACTCACCCGATGGATGAACGCCAGGTGGGAAGTAGTCAATGGGGTGCCTGCCTTGCATCATACGAGGGTCCATGTAAGGAGGCATCATCATCCAACGCGGGTCATAGCCTATGGGGGGCATGGGAGGTGGCGGTGGACGGCCAATTGAGCCAGGGTACATTGGCTTCTGCTGCTGTTGTGGGTGCATAGGTGCCGATGGAGCCATGGCAAGAGGCTGTGGAGGCTGCTGTGATGGAGCCTGCTGGGAGGACGGCTGCTGATGGTGGTGGTGCTGCTGCTGTTGCTGCTGCTGCCACTGTTGCTGCTGCTGCTTAAGCAGTTGTTCCTAAATTAAAGGGAAACGACAGACCACAATGGAGTATGATCAGGTGGCATCATTCATACTTACAAGGCTTTAAATCTTTGGAACCCCCTCTCTTCTCAAGGTGGCTACCTGAACAAGACAAGCAGCAAACTACCCATCACTTGCTTCAGACCAACTTTCATTCATCATCTTCTGGGGTAGGAAGGACCTGTACTAAAGGGACAGGTTGCACTTGAATCAGAGGGAGACCAATATTCTTGCAGGCAGATTTACTAGAGATGTTGGGAGTGGTTTAAACTAATATAGCAGTGGATGGGAACCAGGATAATAGAGCTGAGGATGAGCCAGCAAGTTTAAAGTAGATGATGGGTGTAACGTGAATGTAAACATATGAGAAGTGTTTGACATCTTCGGGCCTGTACTCACGGGAATCTAGAAGAACATAGGAGGTTCTCATTGAAACTTATCAAATGTTGAAAAGACTAGACAGGGTGAATGTGGAGAGTGTGTTTCCTATGGTGGGAGTATACAGAACTAGAGGGCACAGCCTCAAAATTGAGGAACAGAAGTAAGGAGGAACTTTTTTCAGCCAGGGAGTAGGAAATCTGTGGAATGCTCTGCCATAGACTGTGGTGGAGGCCAAGTCCGTGCATATATTTAAGGCAGAAGTTGCTCATTTCCTGATCAGCCATGATGGAATGGCAGAGCAGACTTGATGGGCTGACTGGTATAATCTGGTCCTATGTCTTACGGCCTTACCTATACAGGACCCACATTTAAGCTCTTGTATATTCTAACAAAAACTACTCTCTGCTATCTGCAGTATGCAATTTCCCTTTTAAGTAGTATATTTGTACAATGTCCTGTGTATGTTACTCAAAATGGCTTCTTTGGTTTGTTAAGAGTAGGAATGCTTCTTTGTCTGATAAGTGTTTCTCTCGCAGTTGTTTAGCTTTAGACTTGCTGATATGGGGATTGTATTCATTTGTTAACCAATGGGGAATGTTATTTTGTCTTGTGAGGCTGGGAACTTTGGGGGGGGTTTCGAGAGAGTCGGGAGGAAGACGCCGAGGAAGGTGGATGTGCGCTGCACTGCTTGGTTGACCACCGAGGGTGGTCCCGGGTGCGAAGACGTGGAGGTCGGAGGCAAGTGACGAGGGGTCGAATGGTTCAATGGTTGAGCTCCAACAATATGCACTAAACTGACTGAACTTTGATAAGTTGGCGCCTTTTGCTTTTTCTTTTCTTTCATATACATTGTATTGCCTAGTACTCTTTTAGTTTTAGTAAACTCTTTAAAGTGTATTTCATAACGGTATCTGGTGTGAATTTGATACTGTGTGCAGGCGCGAGGCATAAACTTGATTCTCACAGCACCTGCGTGTACGGGAGGTGGGGTTGGTGTGTGGCTGGATCTCCTTTTCCCCAAGACATATACCAGCCTGTTGGTTAAGTGTTACATATTTTTGAACCATCTTAACGAACTAGCTATCTCATGACTGTTTGAAGAACTCGGCACTTTTAAGTGGATAAAAGGTTATCACCATTGTTAGAGAGGAAGGGAGGACTCCAAGCCACACTAAAACGTTGAGGTATTAAACCTGTGCAACCCAGCATCTTGTTAGCAAATATACAGTCGCTGGAGAACAAGACTGAGGACCAAAGTGTAAGATTGCTGTCACCGTGTTGTGCTTCATGGAGACAAGGCACACTCTGTACATGCCAGATATGCTGGTAAGACCCAAGGGCTTCTGAATTGACCAGACTACAAAAACGGTGGAGTAGGAGTGTGGGTCTATGCTGCATTGTGCATTTTTATGGTGTTCATATGCAGTGGTCCTCAAAGATTCAAAGTATATTTATTACTTAAGTAAGCATGCACTATATAACCCTGAGATTCTGTTTCTTGCAGGCAGCCACGAAACAAAGAAACATCATGGAACCAATTCAAAGAAAACATTAAACATCCAACATGCAAAAGAACAAATCATGCAAGTGGCAAAAATAAGCGAATAACAATATTAAACATCAAACTGCGGAGTCCTTGAAACAGTCTAGGAATGTTCAGTGTAGCTCACTTCAATTTAGTACTGTGTTGTTAGTTGACTGTAGGCCACAGAACTATTTTATGAGGTGCCCTGATTAAAAGTTGCACAAAATGGCAATTAAGGTGTTATAAACAGAGATCAGAAACACACGACATGAACTGCAGAGCCCTCAAAATCAAGCCCAATCCACAAAGCACACTGATCAACCCTTGTCCTAGTCCCAATACTCCTGCACCTTCATCCAGCCACAGCAAGCAGCGGGAGTGAAGATTGTTCAAACGCAGGCAGACGGTACTGAACATCTGCTTCCCTTCTGCTCTTTTCCTCGTGGATATCAATCTTGTTCGATGCCTTAATTGTTTAGATCAGCAAGTAACGGAACCAATCGTGGGTTCACGCTCCACCATCAGGCCGCATACTCTGTTCCCAACCTGGCTCTCAACCATGCCGAATTTGCGTGGAGACAGGATGAGCTCCAATTCACTCAGTCGGACCACAAACACATCAAAATGTAAATTACAGGTTTCAGTCGCACACAGAGTGAGAGCAGAAGTAGTAGTTTTGTGGATTGCCTGAAAGATGTCACCATTAGTTGTGCTGGTTGCTCATGCTTGTTTCCCCAACATGGAACATCTAATGATTAAGTACTGACCATTCTACTTATTATGAGTTCTCTCCTCTATGATCCTGGCCGCAGTTTACATATGCCAAAGGACAATGCATTTGAGGTAAGAGTACCTTCATGAGCAAACAAGAAACAGCCTACCCTGGGGACTAGAGTCAAGCTGTTTGAAGAAATCCACAAACGAGGAAATCAGCAAATGCTGGAAATTCAAGCAACACACACAAAATTCTGGTGGAATGCAGCAGTTACTGCTACATTCCACCAGCATTGTGTGAGAGAAGAAATCCACGCCCAGTTATCAACATAGCACCTCCAGCATTGGGGGAGGGACGTATTACAACACACTTGACCACTGCTATAGTATTACGAGGAATGCCTAGACTGCAATTTAGAAAATCCAATCTCTGGACTCTCCTACTAACTGCACAAAGGTATAGGCTAAAGGGCAAGTCTCCAAAGACAAGGACAATAAAAAGACAGTCGCGGGAGATAGAGGAGCAACAAGGGATTGCTTCGAGTCACTGGACTAGGCTGTGTTCAACAACTTAGAGAATCTGAACAAATACACCACAGATGCCACAGACTTTATAAAAACAGTCGTTTACAAGTGTGTCCCTACAAGACCCAGTGTTCTCCAACCAGAAACCTTGGATGAACCATGAGATCCATAATCTGCTGACAGCCAGATCAAAGGCATTCAGGTCTGGCAACCAAGTAAAATACAAGAGGTCCAGGTCTCTGGAAAGCCATTTCACTTGCAGAGTGGCAATTCTAGACCAAATTTGAAGGATGCTCAACAGCTGTGGCAGGGCTTGAATGCTGTCATCAAAGTAAACCGTCAAAACATGGAAGCACTTTCACAAACTCCCACAGACGACCCACCACTCCCCGGAAGACCCTGAGATTTCAGTCTCTGAGGCCGACACAAGAGCATCCTTCAGAAGGGTTAACCCACAGAAACCAACCAGCCCAAACTGGGCACCTGGCCAAGTACTAAAGACCTGTGCTGATCAACTGGCTGGAGTGTTCAACAATATCTTTAACCTCTTGCTTCAGCAGTCTGAGGTACCCAAGTGCTTCAAGCAGGCTTCAATTATATCAATGCCGAAGAAGAACGCCTCAATGACTATCATCCAGTAGCACTTACATTCACTGTGATGATGTGTTTTTAGAGGCTGGTGATGAAACATATCAACTCCTGCCTGAGAAGTGACTTGGATGCACTGCAATTTGCCTATCGGCATAACTAGTCAACAACATAGGGCATTTCACAGTTCCTTCAGCATACCCTGAAAGATCTGGACAGAAAAGGTGCACAAGTCAGGATGCTCTTCATTGACTACAGCTCGGCATTCAATACCATCATCACCTAAAAGCTAATCAATAAGCTACCGTAGATGTCGGATTATAAGCCGCTACTTTTTTCCCACATTTTGAACAGCTTTGAACACTGCGGCCTTTACTACGGTGCGGCTAATGCATGATTTTTTTTCATGCCGCCAAAAACATTTTGCCTCGTAACAGTAGACCAATAAAATTGATGAGTAGTTCACAGAGGTCCAATGAAATTGTACGATAAATCAAGCGCACTTTCACAATTAAATTATTGTAAATCAGTCATTTGTACTCACCCTCATCAACATGGAAAACACTCGAAGAAAAGCATTGTGCTGCCTTTATGGCAGTTATTTAGTTTATAATATTTTCGCTTAGTAATTCATTTGTTAGTATTTTCTAGTTAAAGTTAGAAGTACTACATCCCGGGATACTATGACGTCACATCCGGTTTCGCCGCGTCTTGTGGGAAATACCGGTTTGCGATAAATGGGAAGGTGGGGGCATTAGGCGAGCGCGAAACGCTGCTTTTAAGTTAAAGGCGATCAATAACTTTTCCTGGTAGGCTGCAGTATATATTTTTTTACCAGTCGTTAGGAGATATTGGAATGTATACGCAACGTAATTTGTGTGTTACCGATACGTATGTATATTTAAAAGTAGCCGTGTTACAGGCACGGTTCGAAAAAATGCATTTGCAATATGTATTTGTTTATGTTACCATATGGATTTAATTAAAAGTTAAAAAATCCTCACGTGTAATATCTTTCTGTGTAAATATCTCATATTACAACGTGGGACACCTGCGGCCTAAAATCCGGTGCAGCTTGTACAAGTACAAAATTGATTTTCTTTCTAAAATTAGAGCCAGCGGCTTTTAATCAGGTGCGCTCTGTAGTGCGAAATCTACGGTAATCAATTCAAGACCTCGGCCTCAATACATCCTTGTGCAACTGGATCCATGATTTCCTTATTTGCAGACCTCGTCAGCTCAGATTAGCAACACCATCTCCTCCACAATCTCCACCAACACAGGTGAACCACAAGGTTGTGTGCTTAGCCCCCTGTTCTACTTGCTGTACACTTATGCCAGTTTGCTGATGACATTACTATCATTGGCCAAATCAAAGGTGGTGACAAATCAGTACATAGGAGGGAGACTGAAAATCTGGCTGAGTGGTGCCATATAACAACTTCTCACTCAGTATCAGCAAGACCAAGGAGCAGATTATTGACTTCAGGAGGAGGAAACCAGAGGTCCATGAGCCAGTCCTCATCAGGGGATCACAGCTAGAGAGTGTCAGCAACTAAATTCCTTGGGAGCTATCATTTCAGAAAATCTGTCCCAGGTCCAACATGCAAGTGCCATTACAAAGAAAGCATGGCAGCATTTCTACACTCTTAGAAACTTGTGTTTATTCAGCACGCCACCTAAAACCTTGACAAACTTCCATACATGTGTGGTGGAAAGTATATTGGCTGGTTGCATCATGGCTTGGTATAGAAACACCTACAAAAAGTAGTGGATACAGCCCAGTCCATCATGGATAAAACCCTCTCCACCACTGGGTACATGCACATGGAGTGCTGTCATAGGAAGGCAGCATCCATCAAGGACCCCCACCATCCAAGCCATGCTCTCTTCATGCTGCTGCCACTAGGAAGGTGGTACAGGAGCCTCAGGACACATGCCACCAAGTTCAGGAAAAGCCTCAATCATCAGGCTCTTGAGTTGGAAAGGCTGACGTCACTCAACTTCATTCATCCTATCACTGAACTGTTCCCACAACCCATGGACCCACTTTCAAGGACTCAACTTGTGTTTGATATTTATTGCTTGCTTATTTATTATATTTGCACAATGTCATTTGTTACACAATAAATGTCCCGTTGTCCAGTCTTTCACTAAGTTGTTAGTATTTACTGTGAAATCCCACAAGAAAATAAATCTCTAGTTATAAAATCAGATACAACTTGATCAAAAGCAGAAAGTGCCAAGAGACCTCAGCCAGTTAAGCAGCTTCTGTGGGAAGAGAAACCAGTTATGCTTTGGATTAAGGCAAGCGGAGAATTTAAATATTCTACAGCTTTCCGATATGAGCAAAGGGGGATGAGAGGTGACTTGATAAAGGTGAGCAGATTGAGTAGACAGCCAAGTGACTTTTCCCCCAGAAATAGTTTATATGAGAGGTCATAATTTTTAAGGAGATTGGAGGAATGAATGAGTGGAGTATCAAAAGCAAATCGCTTTTTTTAAAATGCAGAGTGGCGAGTTTGAGTGCCGGGGCAGTGGCAGCTACCTTAAAGAATCTTAGATGCATGGATGACAGAAAAATGAAGAAAGGCAGGGTTTAACGTAGGTTAAAAGGTCAGTGCAACATCATGGGTCAAAGCACCTGTACTGTTTTATGTTCTATCACCTTCACTCCGTAACTTCCTCTGCAAGACTTTGGTCAGATACATATAAACTGTCTCCCAACTGAGCGATCACCTACATACGATCCTGACAACAGTGCGCCATGGTTAGAAGCACCTCTCAGAACAGTGTAACTTATTGCAAGCAACCACAGTCTGGAGGTACAACTGACTGCAAATACTGGAGTATGGAGTTAAAAACGCAAACTGCTGGAGGAACTCTGTGGGCCAGGCAGTATCCGTATAGCCCTTCATGTGGACCCAGTCTATTAAAAAAAAAAACTGCCTCTACTAAGCACAGTACCCTTGATTAAGGCTATCAAAAACCTCCAAATCAAAGTGGGACTGTTTCTCCTGAAAAATGCAATATGAAGAGGAAGTTACAGCATTGTATGTAATTTACAGTCAAATCCTAGATGACATACAATTAAAGAAACATGATAGGATTTAATCACATCCATTCTGGCCAATGTTGTAGACACATGAAGCTATTAAAGAAGGGTCTCAACACAAAATGCCGTCTGTGCAGCCCACTCCACAGATGCTGCCAGCCCCATCGAGTTCCTCCAGCTATTTGTCAGGCATACAAGCGTGTGGCAGTACTCCTGCAATACTTTTTTTTAATATATTAAGCATGCTGAGATCAAAAAAAGTGAACAGATGTTTGCTTTTCCGTGCATACTTTTCAAAAGCAAATCAACTAACAACAGTTCAAAGTGATCACTGGGTGATGTACTTCAGGATAGAAGAAATATACCAGCAACGACTTGATCACAAAGCTTACCTGCTGCTGTCTTTGAAACCTGGGTGGCAATGACTTCTGGTATTTAGAGTAACCCTGTGAAGTTT
Organism: Hemitrygon akajei; assembly: GCF_048418815.1. Taxonomy (NCBI): domain Eukaryota; kingdom Metazoa; phylum Chordata; class Chondrichthyes; order Myliobatiformes; family Dasyatidae; genus Hemitrygon; species Hemitrygon akajei. The sequence goes on along the minus strand of NC_133125.1, from coordinate 167,205,618 downwards.
GCGTCTGCCGCCCTGGAACCACCACTTCTACTTTTGACTCAACTCTCACCACTCCCGTCTCCTCTTTCACTTCAATAGTTTCCTTTTCAGGGGGAGGTGGGGGATCAGCTGGAGAAGATGAAAAAAAATGCAGCTCAATTAGTATTTAACTGAATTCCCTCTGTTCATTATTTCCAGCTAGATCAGGTGAATCTCAGACTTGCAACCGGTCAGTGCGCATCTGCCCAAAAGCAATGTAGAGAACCTTTATCAGAGTTATGAGGTTGCTCCCTCACCACCATTAGAGATGTGCACTGAATGAATGCGTGGAATAGGGGTGTGGGCAATGGTAAAGCCTGTCAAAATATACAAATCAGAGCAGTCTGAAATAAGCAGGAACACCCAAACACTAATCCCTCCTACCTTCAAAATGTCCATATCCCTCCATCTTCCTTTCATCCATGTACCTATCCAAGCCTCCAATGTATATGCCTCTGCTACCATACCAGGCATCCACCACTGAGTAAAACAAAAACTTATCCCTCACATATCTACCTTCTCTCACCTCCAATACATGCCCTCTGGTATTAGACATTTCAATGCTGGGAAACATATTTCCTGTCTACTCTATTTCTGCCCCTCAATCTTAAAGCTTTATCAGATCTCCGCTCAGCTTCTGGAAATACTCCAACAGATAATATCACTGCAACAAGATGACATACATAAAAGAACTAAGCTCCTGGATGAAGTCCTTTTTTAAAAAAAATAATAGAATGTAAAACACACACAAGGTTGATCTGCTTCCCCCTAATGCAGCAACCAATTCTCAGTGGGAGAAGTGGGGTGGGGGAAGAAAGAGCAGAGTCCACAAACTACTTGCATGCACTTCAACTGAACACCAGCAGAGTCACACTTGTGTGCCCAGCTGGGTGGGGGGGGGGGGGGGGGGGTTAGTAGAACATGGTGGATTAAGGAAAACCAGAAAGCAAGTTTACCCAGGGACTGGCAAGTAAGAGATAAATACCCTGTGTCATTTCAAAGCTGCTGCTGCTGGCTGTTCTCTGACGTTTGTTAGAGCCGACCGGCTCCTCATTCTCCTTTCCCTCCGATGCCTCCTCCTTCTCCTGCTCAGACTTCTGCCGCTTCTCAGAGGCCCCGAACTTCTCGTCCAGGCGCTTCAGCTTCTCGGCGCAGGCAGCTCGCCGTTCCTCCTGCATGCGGCGCTCCTCTTCCTCACGCCGCTTCCGTGCCCGCTCTACGGCAGCAGAGATCTCAGAGGAGGACTGCTTGCGTCGCTGACGCCAGGCCTCGTCTTCATCTTCGCCGACTGGTGCCTTCTGAGTAGCCAGGGCACCGGGTTTGTCCTGAGGGGCTGCATCCTGTTAGTGGGAAAGAAGGCGGATTGAGGTGAAGGCTCCAGTTCAAATTACAGGCATCCACACAGAAGGAAAGAGGTAGATTTCAAATGCACTGCTGCAGTATTATACATATAGGGCCCAACCCCAACAGTCTTGGTATTAAAACTCCAGCTTAACATAGACAGCTAATATGGCAGAGCAGCAAACTTTTACTATAAATTAAGAACTGCGGAAATGGATCAGAACACACTGGCATACAAAAGGCTGTTCAACCAAGGGAAGTGAATGTTCCTGGGGTGATCTGGATATCTGAACACAGGGGAGTTGTGCAAAGCAGCTTGACCAATTTCAGTCCATATGCTGTTGGGCAAATTAAAAATAGGGTATTTGCAATGCTGATCTTGACTACTGAGTCACACCAAAGATGTCCCTGTCTCAGGGATAAATATAGGATTAAAGGAATCTACATAATATGCCTTTAGGAAAAAAAACAATTTTGAAAGGACAAGGTACTAACAGAGCTAGGCAACTGATGTCAGGTAAGAAAGAGAGTAGGACTTGCTGCAGGAAAGTCAGGCAGCATCTATGGAAAGAAATAACCAGTTGATGTTTCAGGCTGAGATCTTTCACCTGGACTGGAAAGGAAGGCAAAAGAAACTAGAATAATGTATGGGGGTGGGGGGGGGGGGGGGGGGAGGTGGGCACAAGCTGGCAGGCGATAGGTGAGGCCAGGTGAGGTGCAAGATGGGTGGGGGATCTGGGGTGATGCAAGAAGGATAAGTGGAAACAGAAAAAGGATGGAGGAGGAATCTGATAGGATTCTGGCCCCCTCCTTTCCAGTCCTGCCAAACAAGTTTATTACATTCCATAGATGCTGCCTGATCTGCTGAGCTTCTCCAAAATTTTTCTGCATGTTGTTTGAATCTCATGTTGGGGAGAAAGGTGGAGCAAAAGACTTTTAAAAGTTTCAAAATAATATTCATTGGTCTATTTATTTTGGCACTTTCCAGGGGCTGTGCAGGTTCAGGCAGACTTGTGTGGAAGACTGAATCTACTGTCCCCATCACTCTTTTCATTGGCTTCAAGCTGTAATCCCTTGACCTGTGAGGAAGCCTGATGTAGAAGCACAAAGAGACCACAAAACTTGTGCACACGCTTGTATCTCCCAGGAAGTTTTCCACCTGGCTCCCATTCACAAAACTCTCAGATGCCCTGTTTTGTATCACAGATCTTGAGCAGTTTCTTAAATCTTATCTGGACATAGAACCTGTCTGTCACAAAGTTATTTAAAAGTTGGTTTTAAACTTTAAATCTGAGACACACCTTTGTGAAACTTGACCTAAGCTGGTCTTGTCGTAACCTATTGCTAGCCCTACAAACCTGGTGCATGCTGAGGGAAGAGGCCTGCCTGAAGATGTTGTACAGCCCGTGAGTAACCTGATGCTCATGGGACAAGCCCATGCCTGCTCTTCGACCCTAAAAAGACAGAGTTACTGAAATTAACATGTTCAGATATATCTTTTCAGCCCAGTAGCAGGCATTGGAACAAAATGAAAGGAAAAAAAATCATTAGTAGATATCGAAATAGGTAACACATTAAACTCCCACAGCATCACTTTTCATAATCATCTCCCCCCAGTGACAGTGCTGTAAAGAAAACCCTTTGCACTTTTAAATACACAATGCCAAAACCAAAGCGATCCACATCACACAACACTCTCAGCTCAATTAAGACATCAAACAAAGGTCATTAGATACCTAGAGATACCAAGGCCAGAAATATCACAGAAACAAATACTGTTTAAAATTAAAAACACAAATGCTGGTAGAACTCAGCAGGCCAGACAGCATCTACGGGAGGAGGTAGTGATGACGTTTCGGGCCGAAACCCTTCATCAGGAGTCAAATTTTAAAATGTTTTAAATTATTTATCTTCATCAGCATAGGTTTCCTCCCAAAACCCTCGTTTAGGTAAATGGGATGGCAGAGAAGTACGTGCAGAGGTCGAGTCCTGCTGGGTCTGAATAAAAGTCCTGGGTACTCAGTCAGAATGCAGGCCCTGTGAAGCAGTATCTCTCCAGGCAAAGGATCACTCTTGGAGGGCTTATTTCCAGCTACTCGGGGGGTGGGGGGGGGGAGGGGGGGGGAAGAAAGCGAAGGAAAGAATTGACATAAAGATAACAGAAAGGATATATAACTATGGCTCAGGTGATTTCTGCACAGGACAAGTGGGGAGTCTGATCAGAAAAGCAGAGGGGAATAATAAAGGAACAGGGATAAAGTTTCAAAATTTGGATACAACCCATCAATGCTCTTGTACAAGTGACCATAGGATAAGATTCTGGGAAATAACAAGTCTATCATACTTATGGCACTGTTTGTGTCAGGCTATAGATGAAAATAAACAGAAGTCAAAGTTGAGTATATGCACAAGAATATGTGCATATGTGCAATGAAAATCTTGCTTGATTAACAAATTCTTGAACTTGGATCTTGTTTATATGAGCCCTGGTTGATTTAGGTTTAAATTTATACCCAAGAGGTTTATTAGCGTGCAGAGGGAATGGTAAACTCAATATCCATGGCTACTTAGCTCACTCTATACAAGTTCACCAGCAGGTACCAACTTCTTACAGATCGGGCAGTCAACCCAGTATCACAGCAAATAGTACGGATATCCAGTAAGGATTTTGAGCTTTATAAGCCACACACCATACCAAAAATGCCATTACCCTCCCCACCACCAGAAAGCACCCATTATTGTATTAGTTGTAATGTCCCCACACCCCTCAAGCTGGACCTACATGGATGCAGTAATTATAACTTTGGACTCTGCTACAGAAAACTGATGCATTGACAAATAAAATCCACCTTGTACACCATTTATTAAATCAATTTCCAACAAATGGCCTGTAAATGATTATTCTAATGCCTTTGTTTACCCCACACCGGAGATTAGTAGCAGGAGCCTCAACACACTCATAGGTAATAAACTATTTATTCTCTTGCTCTATACCTGGTAATCCACAGCAGGACCCCAATTGGTAGGAACTCTTGGGGGTGGGCCCAGCTCTGATGAAGCAGGGGCTGCACCTTCACTCCTGGTTGCCTTCACAGATGGATGTTCCTCCGAAGGCGTCTCCTTCCTATGCTCAGAATTGCGCAGCTCTTGCCTTTCAGGTCGATTGACCTGGCCGTCCCTTTACAAAGAAGATTTACCTATGTTACCTACAGACTTTATATTTTTGCATTAAGACAACTGTAATAACAGTCCATGTAAATCAGATCGATACAATAACAGGAAGTCATACAACAGAAGAAAGCAGCAAAATTGCTGGAATAAGGACCTGAAGAGAAACAATTTACAGTGGCAGCAATAAATCTCAATGAACAAAATGGCTAGAGAATGTACACAGGGAACAGAATTCCCTGACTATACACAAAGCAGATTGAGAACCAATACACTGCATTTGCACAAAAATAGACAGCAAATAGCAATTAAATAGACGTCTCTGAAGTTTGACCACTTAATGCGACACCTAGACAACTATTCCATAACTTTCCCCGACCTCAATGAGCAACAGACTACAATCTTCTGCAAAAGTCCCAGAACTTGGCATATCCTGGCAAAGTACTGGAGAGTATAACATCGGTAGCAGAGCGAAGGGCGCTGAGTAGGCTACGGTCAATTATGGAAAACCCTGAACATCCTCTACAAAGCACCATCCAGAGACAGAGAAGCAGTTTCAGCGACAGGTTGCTATCGATGCAATGCTCCTCAGACAGGATGAAGAGATCAATGCTCCCCAATGCCATTCGGCTTTACAATTCAACCGCCAGGAGTAAGATATGTTAAAGTGCCGGGGTTAGGACTCAATGTATTTAAGTAAACTACTTAAGAACTTTTTAAAAGCTATTATTAATGCTTTTTGAGAGGGTGATTTTAGATGCATATCATATTTTTACTGAGTTAAGTATTGTATGTAAATAGTTTTGCTACAATAAGTTGAATAAGTTTTGCTACAATAAGCTACAAAAAAATGTTGAATTTCCCAATGGGGATGAATAAAGTATCTATCTATCATATCCTCCAATGTCAGTATCCCAAATTCACAATTCTTATTTCAATCTCTTACCCAAGATCCACAAACAGGACCGACTAGCTAGAATCATTATTTTTGCTTACTCTTGCTACACTGAACATCTCATACCTTGACTGAATACAGTATCCTTTTGTTCAGTTCTTTATCACCTACATCTGGGACATTCTGACAGCTTCCAATTTCCATGCCCCTACTGCCTGTTTTTCACCATGATGCCTCATTTCCCCTCAACGGCCTTAAAACTTGTCATTTCCTTCTGCACAAAACTGGACAACAAACTTCCACCAACTCTCATCCAGCAAAAAAACACTGCTTCTCTTTTACTGTGGTTAACAGAGCCCTCTCATTACATTTCTTGGATATCAGCTCCTAATTCACCTCCCTTCAGACATAACAGAAATAGAGCTCCAATAGTCCTCACCTTTCACCACACCAGCGTCTGCACCCAACGCATCGTACCTGATCGTTTTCACCAGATGTAATTCCTGATCTCATTACTTCCCCACCCCTTTCTGCCTTCTGCAGAGACAACTCCCTCCATGATTCCTGGTTCACTCATCCTTCCCTGACCCCTGCAACCTGGGGGCAAATGCATGTTCTAATACTTCCTTTCTCATCATCTTCTAGGGACACAAAAAGTGCAGCTAAGATTAATGTCCCAATGAAGGGTCTCAGCCTGAACTACCTACTGTTTATACTCTTTTCCATAGATGCTGCCTGGCCTGCTGAGTTCCTCCAGCATTTGTGTGTTGCTAAAATTAATGTGCCTTCCTCCACATTTGTAAGACCAAGTGCAGACTAGGTGACTGATCTGCAGAGCACCAATGCTTTGTCTGTAATAGTGTCTTAGAGTTCCTGTATGAAAGTTATTTCAATCCCCATTCCCACACCAAACGTGTCCATTCTCTACCTTCTCCACTGCCAGGGTGAAACTAAATGCAAACAACAGGAACAAGTTGTCTTTCATCTGGGTAGCTTACAACCGATATGAACACTAAATTTTCCAATTTCAAGTAACCCTCACCTCAGACACATCCCCCCCCCCCACAAAAAACTTTAAATTTTCCATCAGTCCTTCCACTTTTGCCCCCTTTTCCATACCTTCCATTTCCAGGTCTCCACATCTATTTTTGTGGCACCTCCTTTTGGTTACCATTCACTTTCTACTGGTTCTCCCTCTCCTCCATCTGGATCTAGTTCCATCGACCTTTCAAACTCTCCCCATTACTACCTTCCATGCTTTTCAGATTCCCCAGCTTCTCACCCCCTCAGCTGTCTCATTTGCCTTTGTTTGCCTCCATCCACCTGCTCATCTCCAACATCTCCCTGGTTCACTATGCTTGGCATCGTTCAATTCTTCCTGGTTTCCAAAACACCTCAGGACCCCAATCTCACAACTAAAGGGTTCTCTGTAGTAGCTACAATCCCCATTCCACTACGGACGCAGGACTTCAACTAGAAACATTGACAATTCTTCCCTGCACACACTTACAGATATTATCTGACCCACTGAGTTGTTCCACATTCCAGCATCTACAGTCTATGGCTTGAGTTTGACAACCTTGCTTCATTTAGCCAACTACAACAATACATAGAGCAAATATTTTTGTGAAGTGTAGATATTTTATGTGTAGCTTGTATTACATCTAGTACCCAACAAATTACAGTTCAACACAAAATAAACTGTCTCAGGGAGTTTAAAAGAATGATCTTCCTGAAATTTGGGAGACACAGGAGCAGAATTAGGCAATTCAGCCTGTCAAGTGTTCTCTGCTATTCAATCATTGCTGATTTATTATCCTCTCAATCTCATTCTCCTGTCTTCTCTCTGTAACCTTTGAAGCCCTTACTCATCAAGAATAAGATCCCAAGCAAGCATGTAGATGGAAAGATATTTCAACTACTGGAGAATTCAAATTAGGGGATGTAATCATTTTAAACTGAAGTGCACAGGAACTACTTCTCAGAGGGTGCGTGAATCGCTGGAATTCTAACCTGATTAGTTGTGAAGGCTAGATCATGCAGATGTGTTGTATTTCAAGTAAAAACAGATAAATGTGTATAAGGCAGGAAATTTGAGGGGCATGGTGGGGAAACTGGCACTGAAGAGGAGATGCAACAGATCAGTGTTAAGAAGCTATTCCTTTAGATTCAATACTTAAAAAAAGATGGTTGGATGACTAATGTTTTGGCACACTAACCAGTTATCAGATTTTCCCTTTTCTGCATCATCATCATCTTCATCGTCACTGAACTTTAACTTTTCAGTGTAGTCTATTTCCTCGTGTGCTCCTGTGGAAGTAAAGGTGTACAGTAATTAAGTGAAATAAGCAGAATGGTCAGTATGTTAGCCCAATGCCCAGCTGCTCATCTTTCTTCCCATTTAATAAACAAGGCACACTACAATGAGTTACAAGAACAACAAATTTCTGGTCATGCTAAAGTTCACACTATGATAATATTCAAGGAACATTTTATCTAGCCTTTATAGCTGAAATTCAGTGACATTGCCTTTCCGAGAACCTCACACCAGCACTATGCAAATTTTCTAAGTATTCCAGAGTATAATGGGTGATATAATAGCTTTGTAATTAAACAGAGCACAGTACAGACCCTTCAGCCCACAATGCTGTGACGACCTTTTAACCTATCCCAAGATCAAACTAACCCTTTCCCACATAGCTCTTCAGTCTTTCATCTACTTAACTATCCAAGGGTCTCTACCAACATCCCTGGCAGTGTGTTCGATGCACTTAACAGAGTTTTTAAAAAAACTGACAACCTCATTTACTTTCCTCCGATCACTTTAAAACTATGCCCTCTTGTATTAGGCATTTCCACTCTGGTGAAAAAGGCACTGGTTGTCCACTTTTATCAAATCAACTCATCGTCCTTCGCTGCAAAGAGAAAGGTTAGTTTGCTTAACCTTTCCTCATAAGAGATGCTACCTAATCCACACATCATCAAGACATCTCTGCGTCTAGATCTGAACATTATACCCCAAGAGTGGTCTAACCAGTTTTATAGAGCTGCAACATTACCTCGCAGCTCTCGAACTCAATCCCCCTTCCCAGACAAATGAACGCCAACACACCATATGCCTTCATAATCACCCTACCAACCTGCGCAGCAACTTTAAGGAATCTATGTGGATCCAAGATCCCCCTGTTCTTCCACACCAACACTCCTGCCAATAACCTTGTACTCTGCTTTCAAGTTCAACTTTTCAAAGCATATTGCTTCACACTTCACTGGGTTGAGCTCCTTTTGCCACTTCTCAGCCCAGCTTTGCATCCCATCAATGTCCTGTTGCAACCTACAACAGCCTTCTACGCTGTCCACAACACCAATAACTTTCATGAAATTCAGTATGACTAGTAGCGCAGTTAAAGTTACTTTGCTCTTAGGCTATTATCAGCTTCTGATGAGCTTACGTTTTAGCACAGCCCACTGTGTGTTGATATATGAAAGTGAGCCACTAATTTAGTTTCTCAAGTCAAATGTGAAAGTGCGGCAACCACTAAAATCATACACTCTCAAATCAATATAGCTTCAATTTTCATTTTTAAAGGCAATGATGGGAATCAAAGTGGAAAAAGAACCAGTGGCTAAAGAAAATGCAAGTTAGACCACACATCTAAAATTCTTTGGTTGAGGTCAAGAGGGAAGTAAAAGAGCATTAAAATACCCAGTAGAAGCAGTTTGAAAATGGCATATCTTTTTAATTTATTTGAAGGACTTTAGCAGATTATGCTTGACATCAATTCTCAATAATAAGCTGGATAAATGTGTGTCACAACCAGGACAATGATCTTAATATGCGACTAGCAGGGGAGACCAAGATATCCTGCAGAAGGTAGTAACTGTGGATTTCTTTTCAGTCGTTCAGAGTGTTACCTGCCCATCCATCATCAGTCTCATTTTCAAGCTCATCAAACTCTTTCAAGTCGTCCTGTTTGAGGATGGAGGGTCGTTTCACTGCTTCGGACATCCGTGTTGGATGCTGAGGCAATCGAGGAGCAGGAACACGAGGAAACCTGTGCAGAAGAGCAGATGGAGCATTTTTTTTGGCAAGACCACCACGAGATAAACACGATGCTTTCAGGATTCAGCTTGTACCTTTGTTTTCTCCCTTTATTTTGCTTGCTCGCAAATACCAAACATTTACCATAAATTGCCAATTTTCTCAACTAAGTATCTATCAATCAAGATTCATATCTGGGGGAAAAAGTGAGGTTAATGTCAGGCTATTCTGTTGCAAGTACATCAAAAACCAAGACCTTTATAAACTCACTTGCATTTATTTAAAAGTATGAAAAATCTTATCAAAATACAACATCTGAGTAGAATTGACAGGACAGATATTACATTTCCCTTGGCTGAGAATCTTCAATCAGGAATGTAAGAAGTTCCCCTTTAAGGCTGAGATGAAGAACACCCAATTCTCCAAAACATGTAAATTTTTTGAAATTTTCTAGTTTGGAGTAACTGTAGATACCAGCCACTGGGAACATTCATGGTTAAGGCAGATGGACTATAGGGGAAATCAGCTATTGGATTTCTCAGGAAGATGCAAGGCAGCAGCCAGGACCTTACTGAATAGTCCAGTAGGGTTAAGGTCATATGATCTGCTCTCATTTCTTGTTCTCAAATTTACATACAAACTAGTCAGTTGGTGAAGATGAGCGCCTGCCCCAACCTGTCAGCTGTACTATAAATGACCTAGGGTAAAGATGAAAGAAACTGAACCTGGGATTGAAGTGGCTCAACCACAACATGTAGTCAGGAGTTGTCTAGCTCATTTAGAAGACCAGTCACACAAGCAATTAAGAGTTTACCCACAACACTTGCACGAAGCCTGACCACCAGTGTATGACTAAGCATTTCTGCATTACAAATCCCTCAGCCAAATGAACTCCACTCCAAGATCATGGAAAAAGTATAATCTGAAATTTTCATACAGTTGCCTCCCCAGTAAACTTGGGTCTCATAAGTGGATCACCTGCAATGAACATTCAAGGTTGAGTCTGACTGTTCCATTTGAAAAGTAAAACCCCTTCATTTGTTTAATTTTTTTTTAAAACAGTAGTTAACTCAATTGAATATGCAAGTGACCTGAATAGCGCTTCTCTCCCACATACCCAGTCCTCTCCACTGAAATTAAGTCATCAAACTAGCATCAGACTCTGATACAGAGTCAGTGGAAAGATTTCTCAGTGATACCTCAGAAGCTCAGCTTAATGCTGGGCTCGAAGGAGGATGCAGAATCAGACAGTACAGATTAATAGTGGGAGAAATTCAATATTGCCAACTTTATTGTGGAAAACTCAGGCTAAAGCAGTATACGTGGAAACAGAAATGAGAGGTACCGAGAAGGCGGCAATACTGACAACTCAGTACGAAATCAATGTTGGAATACTATCTTGTTACACCCATTCTATACAGCACTGCAAAAAAAAGACTGTCAGCACTTCACTCATTTATGCCCAGATTTCTGAAGGGCAGATAAGATTTATATTTTTAAAAAAGCCCTCTGGCAATTTTAAATAGATTACTAAAGCAAACACGAAGAAATCTGCAGATGCTGGAAATTCAAACAACACACACAAAATGCTGGTGGAACACAGCAGGCCAGGCAGCATCTATAAGGAGAAGCGCTGTCGACGTTTCAGGCCGAGACCCTTCGTCAGGACTAACTGAAAGGAAAGATAGTAAGAGATTTCAAAGTAGGAGGGGGAGGAGAAGGGGGAAATGCGAAATGATGGGAGAAGACTGGAGGGGGTGGGGTGAAGCTGAGAGCTGGAAAGGTGATTGGCAAAAGGGATACAGAGCTGGAGAAGGGAAAGGATCATGGGACGGGAGGCCTAGGGAGAAAGAAAGGGGAGGGGAGCACCAAGGGAGATGGAGAACAGGCAGAGTGATGGGCAGAGAGAAAAAAGAAAAAAACTAAATACATCAGGGCTGGGGTAAGACGGGGAGGAGGGGCATTAACGGAAGTTAGAGAAGTCAATGCTCATGCCGTTCATGAACACTGACTTCTCTAACTTCTGTTAATGCCCCTCCTCCCCTTCTTAACCCATCCCTGATATATTTAGCTTCCCCCCCCCTCTTTTTTTCCCCTCTCTCTTTCTGCCTGTTCTCCATCTCCCTCTGGTGCTCCCCTCCCCCTTTCTTTCTCCCTAGGCCTCCCGTCCCATGATCCTTACCCTTCTCCAGCTCTGTATCCCTTTTGCCAATTACCTTTCCAGCTCTCAGCTTCACCCCACCCCCTCCGGTCTTCTCCCATCATTTTGCATTCCCCCTCCCCCTCCTACTTGCAAATCTCTTACTATCTTTCCTTTCAGTTAGTCCTGACGAAGGGTCTCGGCCTGAAACGTCGATAGTGCTTCTCCCTCCCTGGCCTGCTGCGTTCCACCAATATTTTGTGTGTGTTGCTTAACTAGATTACTGTTGTTTTGTGTTGTCATTTTATTTGAATTGCAGATATTTGCCTTTTCAACTATTCTTACTGACTTCTTTTTAAAAAAAAAGGTCCTACCAATTTGCAAAGATATAAATTCCAATTGCTCCCCCCAGCCCCAAAAATGGATTCTACAAATTTAACACTGTATCTTATGTACATGTAATAGACATCTAATATCAGAATATTAATGAAGACATTTTTCAGTACATTCGGGCCAAAGAGCCTGTTTCTGTTCTGTACAACTATGGTGTAACTGGAACTTTGGGACTTATAACTGAAATTTGATGCATAAACAGAAGACTGAAACAAAAACAGTAGTAAGATCAGATGACCATTTTATTTTGAGACTGGAAAAATTCCCATATTGTTCAAATTGTGATACATTTGTGAGGGAGCGTAACACCATGGCTTATAAAGTTTTTGATACAATGCAGCACCTCAGTTGTAAAGTTCGTCATGGCTAATTGCTGATATCTCTAACTGGTGATTGAAACTAATTTTCTAGAACAGATGCAAGAAAGCTACCACTGGAACAATGCTGACGCAGTCCATAAAAACAATGAAATTTAACACCAGCATTATCCGCACAAAACACTGGAGAACTCATGTCAGGTGGCACCTGTGGAGGAGAAACTCCATAGATCCTGCTTGACCTGCAGAGTTCCTCCAGTATTTTGTGTGCTGCTTCGAATTTTCAGCGTCAGCAGAATCTCGTGTTTACTATAGTCAGATAGTCCAGAGAAAACTTACTTGCTGGCATCGGGTGATGGGTATCTGTAAGATCCCTGTGGTCCATAAGGTGCTGGAAACGGTAAACCACAATATGGAGCATACATCTAAAGAGAATAGAAATACAAAGAACAGACATGAATCAGAAGGGGTTGAATTACCAGATTCTTTAAAATACAAAAGCCCTCAAGCTAGATAAAATGTAGCCATTAACTTGGCAGTACTTCAAAAGAAAATAATTTGTTTTTGTACAGTCTAGTCATGTTTCAGACATTCCAAATTGCATCAGATAGAGATAATTTAAAACTGAATTACTGATATGTGAGTAAACAATAGCAATTTTATCCACCAGTTAATTTACTTTTGCTGGTATTGATTTACACAGGAATGTGTTAGCAAAATCTGAGCCTTCTGCTCTTTGAAACTCCAACCATACAATAGTTTTCATAAGGCAACTATATCAGAATTGACTGCAATGGCAAAGCAATGCCATTTCCAGAGCTAGGTTGAAACAGGCATCATTTGGGTGTTCAGGTCACACTACTATGAACTGAATTAAACTAACATGTACTGTGTGGCTCAAAGCTGAAGAGTCGTCACCTAGGGCTTATAGAACTTGTTTTCATTTTATTTTACTTAAAATGTGACTATCACGTATGAAATGGAACACTGGATTTTCAGAACGAAGCTGACCTCCAGCTGTACTGGCAGCTTTGTTGACTGAGGCTCACACACAGAACAGTCAACAAGTGACAGAGCCTTGGCAATAGCTAATTACTTATGAATATGGCATTTCAAACCTCAAAATCTACTGCACCCGTTCTATTCAAAACTGAGAATTGTGCAACTTTTCTTTCTCCTACTCTAGGTTTTACATTCTTGCTTTACCTGCCTGATATTCTTTTACAGGTTGCTGGCTTGGCCTTTACCCCTTCACCAGAGTGCTTCAATTAAAAGACAAGTTTGGTTCCAAGCCTTCAACAGGAAGGCTAATGTTAGAATTTAATACAACAGCTGCCCCTTCATGGATTTCCTGGCAACTCTGGCAGGGTAACCCTGCCAACAACATCTGATTTTGTACTGGAAATGTTCCAGAACTGACCAACACTTTAAAAATCACCAAAGCTGTTAAACAGCTCAGGGTAACAGAACATAACAGAGCACAGAACAGTACAGCAAAAGAACAGGCCTTTCAGCCCACAATGTTATCCCAAACCAATTAAATAACTACATAGCTAACTAAACTGATTTCTTTTACCTACACATTTTTCACATCCTTTGATTTTCCTCACATTCATGTTGCTATCTAAACATCTCTTAAGAGTAACTTTTCTGCCTCTACCACCAAACAGCACATTCCAGGTACCACCACTCAGTTTTAAAAAAAAATTGCCCCTTGCACCTCCTTTGAAATTACCCCACCTTACTTTAAACGTATGCCCTTTGGTAGATAGATAGATAGATAGATACTTTATTCATCCCCATGGGGAAATTCAACTTTTTTCCAATGTCCCATACACTTGTAGCAAAACTAATTACATACAATACTTAACTCAGTAAAAAAAATATGATATGCATCTAAATCACCATCTCAAAAAGCATTAATAATAGCTTTAAAAAGTTCTTAAGTCCTGGCGGTAGAATTGTAAAGCCTAATGGCATTGGGGAGTATTGACCTCTTCATCCTGTCTGAGGAGCATTGCATCGATAGTATCGATAGTAATGGTATTAGACATTTCAACCCTGGGGAAAAAGATGCTGTCTTTCTATGCTATTTATGCTTCTCAATCTTATAAACCAAATATTAAATCTCCCCTAAAGTATTTCTATCAAAAGAACTCAATCAAGTTTTAAGACTTGCTCCACACAAAGCCATGGCCTTCCCAATGGTCAAATCTTACCCCCAAGAATCTTCTCCAGTAACTTCCCCACAACATGAGACTTACTGGTCTAAAGTTTCCAGGATTATCCCTGGTTCCCTTCCTAAATAATGGAAGAACATTAGCTACTCACCATATCTCCGGGACTTCACCGATAGATGGAGGACACAAGATATTGGTCAATCTTTTCTCTTGCCTCCCTATCTCAATAACCTGAGATATATCCCATTAGGTCCTGGGGACTTATCCACATCAATGCTCTTAGAGAACCAACACTACCTGCTCACCTCGAAATGCCCAAACTATCATAGATTCAGGACTGATCTCCCTATCCTCCACATCTTTCTCCTTGGTAAATATTGATAAAGTACTTATTTAGGACCTTAGTCACATCGTCCACATTTAAGCAAATGTGCCCCCCCCCACTGGTTATCTTTGAGTGGTCCTATGCCCCCCCCCCCCCCCCCAGTTATCCAGTTGTTTCTGATGTACAGAAAGACTTGGACTGCTCTTTAATCCTATTTGCCAAGGACTTTTCATGGCCCCTTTTGGCTTTCCTAATTCCCTTGTGTTCTTTTCAGGCTTGTTTATAACCTTCAAAGGCTCCATTTGACTCTAGGCTTTACACAGTCTTCTTCTTACTAAATTCATTACCTCTCCCAACATCCAAGGTTCCCTTACCTTGCCATCCTGGTCCTTCCTTCTTACTAGAACATAACTGCCCTGTACTCTGTGCATTTGGAGGGTGTTAAAACCTTCCACATGCCAGATGCCCAGAAATAGCCATGCCCAATTAACTCTCCCTTGATCCTGCCTAATGCTCTTGTAATTTGCCCTGCTCCACTTCCATACTCTCATAAGGTCCACATAATACCCTTATCTATAGCCATCTTAATGTTATGAGTTGAGGGGCAATTCTTTCATTCAGCATCTTTATCATTAAATACGAAAAGCTTCAGGCAGTTAAACAGTGCTGTTTTATCAAGAATTAACCACTGGGCATGCTACAGTAGGAATTATCAGACACTATTCACCTTCAAACCAAAAAAATTGATGCCTTTGTTCAGCAGGGCATCCATGAAGATCTGTGGGATAGATCTGCAACCAGTCAGTAAGCCCAAATAACACTTATGTATCTTTTACAACATGACAAACTCTTTGAAAATTGGACAAATCCTTGTAAAACAACAGATTCTTCAATTTCTATAACTGTTCTTATAATAACCAGTGTGACTTTTTCCCATTTCATCTCCATTTTTCAAGGTTTTTGTGGAATACTTCACGAAGCCAAATACCCATCAGCCCTTCATTCAAATCAACTTTCTTCAAATTTAACTGGAGAAAGTATTAGCAAGACATCAACCGGACTTCAGAGCTCCTTTCAGGTGTCACTGGATGGCAGTATGGATTCTTCCATCCTTGTTTTAATCTTGTGATACCAAGAGCACCGCAGTCAGATTAGTGGTCTAGATGCTAACTGCACACCCAGTGATGGAGCTAGAGATCAGCCTATTTGTCAAACCATACACTCTATCCACCAACAACACACACAAAATGCTGGTGGAACACAGCAGGCCAGGCAGCATCTATAGGGAGAAGTGCTGTCGACGTTTCGGGCCCAGACCCTTCATCAGGACGAAGGGTCTCAACCCGAAATGTCGACAGCGCTTCTCCCTATAGATGCTGCCTGGCCTGCTGTGTTCCACCAGCATTTTGTGTGTGTTGTTGTTTGAATTTCTAGCATCTGCAGATTTCTTCGTGTTTACTCTATCCACCAAGGTCACCTGGGTTTAAGAAATTTGCACATGGAACATTTAATAAACAATGCATTTTATTAATGTATAATCAAATATTAAGTGTTATTAAATCAACTAGATAATCTGCATTAACAGTAACCAGGATGTTTTCTCCAAGATCTTGATTACTTACAAAAGCTGGCATCATCCCCCTGTATGGTGGAGGGTATGGCTGGGGAACTGCCTGCTGTGGCACACCGCTCCCTGATCTAGGTGGTTGTTCGGCCATCCTCAGGGGCACCTTCTGGTCGGCTGAGGATGCTATACAGCTTGCTGCTTCTTCTGGGCTTAGCTCTTTGGTTTCCCCCTCGATCAAAGAGACACCCGGAGCACCCAAGTTCCGCCCACCACCCTCCCTCCAGCTGGTCACATCTAAGAGGAAGTAGAAAAGTGAAAATGTTAAAACAACTTACAGAATTTAAACACAACAGATTGTTTCAAGTGCAAGTCCATATACAAAACTGCATTGTACCTGCAGCAGTACCTGTAATCCTAGTCTTACTTGTCCAGAGATTCAAACTATTTACAAGTCCCAATGAACAGTCCCTGCCTGAAACATTGACTGTTCATTCCTTTTCATAGATGATGTCTGACCTGCTGTGTTCCTGCAGCATTTTTAATGTATTACTTTATCAGTCTATTGTGCTTTATATCTGTTAACAAATCTGGGGCCCTAAGCCCTTTATAGTATTAAAATACCAAAAGTCTAATGAAGTTTTGCTATTTTGATGCTGAAGCTATTAATCCTACCAAAAGCTTCCGAATGGGTTCTGAATTTCCACCATATTTATGCGAAGCTCTTCCCCCAAAAGGACCACCAGTGAGCTCTGTGAAGTGTAGACTTTAGATCAAAACCCAACTGTGTTTGTCTTTGCACTGAATTGCTTGCCAAGACTTCTCTTCAAGCATCACATATGACTAAATGCTACCCGAAAGATTTCTGGTGCTTTTGGTTGCCATCCCAAATATCACAATTTTTGTAGCTCAACAACAAAAAAAAATGTTATAACGGTTCCACGTCCTGATCACGGCCATCCATTCCAAATAACCTCTAAAGACAAGCAACAAGCAACAGGATTTAGGTTTTCCTGTCGCTATCACACAAAATCTCAAACAAAATAACAAAAACAAATTCACAAAATTCAGAGACTTACTTTGAGGGCGGAGGCTTGGTCCGGGCCCATACGACTGATCTGCAATGTCCCTTTCTCTGCCAACTTTGTCCTGATCTCCAGCCGCTTGCAGGGTTGGAAATTCCTCGCGAGAGAATGGCGACTGTTGGTTTGATCCCTTTCCACCTGAGCACAAATGTCATTTTCTATTTAAAAAACATTCCAGCGGAGCCTAAACAGAGGCCCACTTTGAGCACACACTTTCAGAGCCCTATTTAAACTGGAAGCACTCAAAGCAGCACTTCCAGAAAAAGTATTATTTCACAAACAATTATTCAACTGTTGTTTACTCAGTGGTCTACACATTGTGATGGAAACATCAATTACTTCCATTTCTTTAACTTCATAAAGCAGTTGGATAATTAAAACCCTCATCGAACCATTGCATTTTGTATTTAAAAGATATACCAGATATATTGTTTATCACTCGTTATTTTCTTACAAAGGGCAAAAGTGATGCTTGAATGTTTAAGGGAACATTACTCAGGACAGCAGGAGAATTCCCTATCCTTCAAGCAGAATAGGGAAAGCCTAAAATCAGCATCTCAAACAATGCGGCACAGCTCAGCTTTCAGTGGAATGCCAACTAGATTATGATTGCAACTAACCTTGTACTGCATAAAACCTGTAGGAAGGGGCAGAAGATGTGTGGACACAAGTCTGCAAACATCAGCTCTAAATTCCAACTAACTGGCAGCTGAGACAAAGAAAAAAGTTCAAACTCTCAGCAGAAGATTAAATCCTGGCAATATTGGTACCTGTGTTTTATTAACTGAATTAAATAATCAGATAAACTTAAATTTATTATGGAGATACAAATCTCAGTGTGGGCTGAGGTTCAAACTTCAGGTCAGATTTTTGTTAAAGTTAAACAAAAATCAAGCCTTCAATATTGTACATCTTTGTAAGAAATCCCAATTGATCTAGACAGAGTTGAATGTGGCAACTTTTTTTTAAAATTAAAAATAATACCCACCTGCACACCAGCCAACATAGCCACTATAGTAAAAAACCAGCCAATCAGGTAGCAATATTATGACATCATAATATTGGCAAACAGATAACTTCAGAGTGACCATTTCTAGCTT
Source organism: Hemitrygon akajei (assembly GCF_048418815.1). Lineage (NCBI taxonomy): Eukaryota > Metazoa > Chordata > Chondrichthyes > Myliobatiformes > Dasyatidae > Hemitrygon > Hemitrygon akajei. The sequence goes on along the minus strand of NC_133125.1, from coordinate 167,187,050 downwards.
GCGAAATATTCAGATGCAGAGATTGAGCTAAACAATATTTCCACTTTAAAATTTGCTTTGATCATTGGCCTTGCCTCTTATATATCAGGAAGATCTGTACTTATCTTCCTACCTTGTTTAAAATTAGCCAAGAAAATTGCATGAATGTGTAATAGAACCATTTGGCTTATGCACTGATACCAGAGTTTTGGCCTTCAATTTTGTCATCCTAAATTGCAAATTACAATATATTTCTCTTTTCATGCCAAGTATAGGCAACAAATGTCCTCCTACCTCTAAAAAGGACAATTCAGGATGCTTACTCTACTGGTACAAATTCAGAAAGTTTTAATTTGGAAATTGGGATGTAGGCATTGCTGAGAATGTCAATATTCATTCTCCATCTGAACTGCCCTGGTGGTAACAACTGTTTATCTGAATAAATAAGTTCAATGTGGGGAAGGAGAATGTTTGATGTTTTCTTGAAAGGTTGGTGTGCAACTTTGTAAAAAGTTACAAACTGTTGGGGTTACCATGCACCCTTCATTCTCCTTTGGTAGGGTGACGGGTTTGGACACTAGTGTATCTGAATCAAGTAACTATAGTGAAGGTTGCAGATGGTACATTTGTCAACAACAGGGCATCAGTACTGGAAAAAGTACGTAGTTGTATGGTGAATGGCTACACTGCCTTAGATGGTAGCTAACTTTTGAACATTGTTGCAGCAGCACTTCTCCAAAAAGTGGGGACTATTCCCTCCTGTTGGTACCCAGAGAACCTGCTAAAGTCTTGGGAAGAAAGGCACATTGCCCAACATCCCAGCTCTATCCTCCTGTAACCACAGTATTTAGCAGGTGTTAACTGCAGCTCTCAAGACAGCAATGGTGAGGGCACGATTTTGATTATAGCAATGTTATCGAATTAAATGTCAAACTGATGATAGCCTTGCAGAGTACAATCTTTAAAGCTCATTAGAATAAAATATTGAACACAGCAAAAATTACTAAAGGCAAACATAAGTACATGCCACTATGCAGTTATGAAGTGCTTGGCTTACAACCAGTAAGACTCACCATCGCCTTGTGCACCATGTGTAACACTCGCCTGTGCCCAGGATTTTGTTCCGCTTTGTGCTGAAGGGGTGGTCTATAATTAGCAAGGGAAAAGATAGTGTTGTTTACTTCACTGCTCAGCCCTGACTTTTTAATAATACATTTTCTCAAGCTTTGCAGGTACTTTCAATAACTCCAAGCTGACATTGTGGCTCGAGGCTCAAAGGTTGCAGCAACAGCTGCGTAGGTTAAGTAGCAACAGTTGGAAAGTGTTGAAGAGAGGGATATAGATCATCAGGAATTCTTACATTTCGAGAAACTTGTATGACAAAAGTATCTTTAACTTTCATGTCTGCTCAAAGATCAGCTATCCAATTAATATCACTTGTCCTTTGGTGTTATGATTCTCCTCCTCCTTTTTCAATACAACTTACTATGTAAACAGTTCTTCCTCTCCTAATAATTCTGTTATTCAACATTTGATTTCTACTTACTGAAGAAATCCCCTTCAGATCTCATTTTACTTTTATCTTGTGTTTAAAAACACTAGGTTTAAATAAGCTCTCAGATAAATCCCATTTGCTCACTTATATTCCTTGGTTCTAAAGACCAAAAGACATTGGACAAAATGGCCTAATTCTGCTTCTTCGAGTCTACTCCACCATGCCATCATGGCTGATTTATTTTCTTTCTCCCTCACAACACAATTGTCCTGCCTTCTCCCTGTAACCTTTGACGCTCCTACTAATCAAGAACCTTTAAATATATCCAACGACCTGGCTCCCACAGGCATCTGTGGCAATGAATTCCACAGATTCACTACCCTCTGGATAAAGAATTTCCTCATTGGTTCTAAAGAGACATCCTTCTATTCTGAGGCTACATCCTCTAGTCTTAGACTCTTCCACGACTGAAAATATCCTTCCAGTTCCACTCTATCTAGTCCTTTCAATGTTTGGTAGGTTTCAATGAGATTCCCCCCCCCCCCCCCCCCCCACCCGCCCCCAACCCATTCTTCTGAACTCCAGCAGTATAGGCCCAGAGCCATCAAAAGCTCCTCAAATGTTAACCCTTTCGTTCCCAGGATTATTGTTGCAAACCTCCTCTGGACCTGTTGCAATGACAGAACATCCTTTCATAAAGGGCACAAAACTGCTCACAATACTCTAAATGTGGTCTGACCAATGCCTTATAAAGCCACAGCATTACATCCTTGCTACTTGCTCTCACAGGCCCTTCAATTCTATCTGACCCTCAGAACTGGGGTGGGGTGGGGTGAGAATTCTAGTGCCAATTAACTTACCAATTTGGGGGGGGGGGGGGATGTGTGTTGAAATTGGTGTAGCAAGGGGAAATCCATTTGGTCACAGGGTAAACACACAAATTCCACACAGGTAGGACCCAAGGCCAGGATGGAACCTGGGTAACTGCAGCTATGTGCTAATAGGATAACATGTTGCACTACACTGCTTGATGAAAATTTTCAATTCTCAACGTCTATTAATTCTTCAAGTACAAGGATCTTACATTTCACTAAGCAACTGGGGTCTATTTTTTCCCTATTGAGACACTCAGAAAAATAGGAGTAAACCTAGCCCTCAGAAATATCCTGCAATTTAACATAACAATGACCAACCTGCCCTTGGCTTCAATTCTTGACAGTGCACCAAAGCACCTCCCATTTTTCAAACCTTACCCACTTCAAGTACCTCCAATAATCTAGCCTCCACATCCCTCCTAGGTTGAAAATTCCAAAGATTTGCCAACCTCCTCCAAAAAGCAATTCCTGTGCACCTTAGCTTTAAAAGGACAAAAAGGGTGAAGATAATATCTTAGAATGAGAGAGAATGCAATATTTTATAAAACACACACATGTGTACTGGAGGAGCTCAGCAGGTTAAGCAGCATCTGTGGATGGGAATAAACAGTAGACATTTTGGGCTGAGACCCTTCATCAGGAAGGGGGAAGAAGTCAGAATCAGACTTCAATCAGAATCATAATCAGTCAGATTCTAACTTCTTCCCCCTTTTGGTTCTTGGCCCAAAACATCAACTGCTTATTCATTTCAATAGATGCTGTCTGATCTGCTGAGCTCCTCTAGCATATTGTGTATTGTTCTAGATTTTCAGCATCTGCCATACCTCTTGTGGCAATGTATAATAATCTTACATCTGCAACATCTCAAAAGGACAGATCTACTGCTGTTTCTTTGGTATGGAATCACTGAAATGATGAGGACAGATTAAGGAGCTTACCCACCTTACATCTCAAGCACTACCAAATGATGCAACATTTCTCCAGTACCAAACATCAAGACCAGAAATTGGATTTGTCACATGTACATTGAAACATACAATGTAATACTTTGCATCCACAACCACAGTCCGAGATGTGCCGAGGCAGCTCACAATTTACTAACCCGAACCACGTCTCCAGAATGGGAGAGGAAACCCAAAGGAGTTTGCACCATCTCCTTATAAACAGTGTTGGGAACTGACTGATATTACAGCTGGCACTATAATGTTTTACGCTTACCACTACTTGCAGTGCCACTCTTTGTCCTAGTACTGATACGTGTGTATTACACACACACACAGCTCTCAAGTTAATTGGTTAAAAAAAAGCATTTAAGCAGAGTACACAAAATGCTGGAGAAACTCAGCAAGATGAAATATAGGTGAGCGTCAGCTCCAAACAGACTGAATTTCCTTACTAGTCATGCCGAGTCATACCTCCTGTGGAGTTGCTACCACTGCTGTTGCTGCTGCTGAACGTTTCGACTGATTGGAGCCAGACGTCTGTGAAGCCGGCGGCAGCTGCGATTCCGGCTGCTGAGATGTCGATGCATCGGTACTGAAAACAACAAAAGGGAGAGACAAGGCTGAAATACACAGTACAGATTTTACCAAATACAAATCCTAATGAACATTTGAGAAAGGTTAAATAAAAGATAACGGGAGGGGTGGAGAAAGACACGTTTTTTTTAAATTGTGAGAGGGAAGACCCACGTTACCAAGTTTAACGCAAAAAGAGGAAAAAAGGACAAGCTCATTTGCAACAAGGCTTTGGTAATCTCAGAAATATAAAAGCCTCAAGGAGAATTGAAGGAGGGAGTGCCTCCTGAATAAATTCAATCTGCAGAGACTCATTCTCAACATTGAGTAGGCAGGGAGGAGGAAGCAGGTACTGGACATGGTGCGAAGACAATAACCTATCCCTCAACGTCAGCAAAACGAAGGAATTGGTTGTTGACTTCAGAAGGAGTAGCGGACCGCATGACCCCATCTACATGGGTGGTGCGCAGGTGGAACAGGTCAAAAGCTTTAAGTTCATCACAAATGACCTGACTTGGTCTAACCAAGCACAGTCCACTGCCAAGAAGGCCCACCAGTGCCTTTACTTCTTGAGAAAGCTGAAGAAATTTGGCCTGTCCCCTAAAACCCTCACTAATTTTTATAGGTGCACTGTAGAAAGCATTCTTCTAGGGTGCATCACAACCTGGTATGGAAGTTGTCCTGTCCAAGACCGGAAGAAGCTGCAGAAGATCGTGAACACAGCCCAGCACATCACACAAACCAATCTTCCATCCTTGGACTCACTTTACACCACACGCTGTCGGAGCAGTGCTGCCAGGATAATCAAGGATAAGTACAACCCAGCCAACACACTTTTTGTCCCACCTCCCTCAGGGAGAAGGTTCATGAGCATGAAGATACGTACGGCCAAATTTGGGAACAGCTTCTTTCCAGTTGTGATAAGACTGCTGAACAGATCCTGACCCAGATCTAGGCCGTACCTTCCAAATATTCGGACCTGACTTGCACTACCGTACTTTCCCTTTTCTATTTTCTAATTATGATATACAATTTAAATTTTTATTATATTTACTTTGATTTGTACTTCAGGGAGCGCGAAGCGCAGAAACAAATATCATTGTGATGACTGTATGCTCTAGTATCAATTGTTTGGTGTGTTACGTGCTCAAGACACATGACAGTGGTACCCTTGTCACGTGAATGAGGTTGAAGTTATACTGGACTTGAGGTAATGGTCTTGTGATGGTGGAGTGACGTCATTTTCCTGCTAGTAGAGATCATGTGACAGGTGTTTTTTTTTTGTTTGTGTTTTTTTTTTTTACAGGGTATAAAAGGAAGACCCCACCCTGTGGGGAGGGGCAGTTCGTGGCTGGATTTGCCATGTTGACTTCATGCCACTGCGTGATTTAATGTTATGACGTAGTTTAGTTGAAAAATGAAGTTTTATCTAATGCCTAAAGTTTAAAAGGTCATTGCCAGCAGTTTCTTTACAATACTGCTAGTGGAGAGTGAAGATAAGAGTTCGGGAGTTAAAGATCGAGGAGAATCGAATTTCGACGGTGGAACAGGTTCAACCTTGTTTGATCCTTATTCGAAAGGAATTCGTTGACTGTTCTCGTGTTAATCTCCGCGGGATAGCAGAAGATTGAGGACAGTGTGATAAAGGAAAGGTCAGTGCCTTTAAACCGTTACGTTTCATAAAATTCTTCGTGGGAAGAGTTCGACGCCGGGGATCGAAGGAAAACGACGTGGAAGAGAATTTAAATCGCCTTAAAAAGTCTCTCCTTTTAAATGGACTGAGCATTTTGAACTTTTGGCAATACCACTTTAAAGAACTGTTTGAACTGCATCGCTTTAAGAACTGTTTAAGCTGCCGCACAGCAGCTGTTTTCCGGTTACGTTAGTGCTTGTTTACTTTTGGGGGGTTTGTTTTCAGTGTTTAATAAACTGTTATTTGTTATAAAAACCCTTGCCTAACTCACATATATTTATTGTTGCCTGAATACGTAACAGGTGACAATAAAGTATTTGTATTTGGATACCAAATTTAGGGCAGCAGTTAAACTGAAGGGTGACCAACCTTCACATCACCATTGAAAGACACAACCAATAAAGCAACTTCGATAGAAAAAAAACAAATAAATTTCAAGTTTTATTCTGCTATTTTGTCATTATTCATTGTATCGACACAAATAATTGAAATATGCAAAACAAGCCAGAAATTAAGCCTCTGAATTGATAAGTCTGAACTACCGGGCACACAACTGCAGTTTTATTTCTGGGTCATAACAGCAATTCAACCTCCAAGCAATATCAGCTTTGCAGACCATGTGGGCAAAATAAATTGTGTTGCTCAGCTAGTGATGACTAATCACTTTTAAATCAAATGGTGTGCACTACCATTCATGTACTTGTACCATTATCTACTTTTTTTTGTTTTACTTAAAAATGAGCACACAAAATCCAAGAGAAATAGAATATAAAAACAAGGAGCTAATGTTAAGGCTTTATACGCAAGAGTCAGGCTGCACTTGGAGTACTGTCAACAATTTTGGGCCCCTTATCTCCGATAGGATGTAGTCATTGAAGAGAGTCCAAAGGAGGTTCACAAGGATAATTCCAGGAATGAAGGGGTTACCATGAGGAGCATTTGGCAGCTTTGGGCCTGTACTCACTGGAATTTTGAAGAACTCTGGGGGGAGGGGGAAATCTCATTGAAACATACTGAATGTTGAAAGGATTAGATACAGTGGATGTGGAGAGGATGCTCCCTCTGATGGGGGCACCTAGAACTAGAGCGCACAGTCCCAAACTTGAGGAGAGACCTTTTAGAACAGAAGTAAGGAAGAATTGTTTTAGCCAGAGTGGTGAATCTGTGGTATGCTCTGCCACAGACTGCAGTGGAAACTAAGTCCATGGGTATATTCAAAGCAGAAGTTGATAGGTTCCTGATTGGTCAGGGTATCAAGGAAATATGGTGAGAAGGCAGGTGGATAGGGATCTGGGATCAGCCATGATGAAACTGAGCAGACTTGAGCTGAATAGCCTAATTCTGCTCCAATGTCTATGGTCTAATATTGTTATTAGACTTCAGACTACTTAACTCTACTGTAATCACAACTTGCAACAAATCTTCTCACCCTCTACCAGGAAAAAAAACAGGGTAAACATAGAACTTAATGAAATTAAAGCATGTAATACTCAATACAGCCACTGGAATTTCATGTCTGCTATAAAGAGAGAGACTGGAATGATGTTTTTTAAAAATAATACATTTCCATCATTCTATACACAGGTAGGTCACACAGAAAAGCTAGATGTTTTGCACAGTACAAGATCCCACAATAAAACTTCAACTTCAGGAGGGCTTGCATAAAAAGCCCTGAACAAAGATGGGTTTTTTTTGAACGAAGACTATGTTCTCCCTATTAACTGGGAAGCACAGTTGATGTAAAACAAGGCTTTGAAGTTCACCTTTTCTTCAAATAGCAACCAACATTTTTCACCCAGCAAATTGAGGATAATTAATAACTAATTTTTTTTAAAAAATGGAACATGGCAACGGCTACTTCAGCACTTAGTCCTGAACTACAAAATACAGTTCCAGAAGAGCGGAAATGAACCTGAATTTTTATCTGCTGGATCATGATGACAAAATAACTTGTGCGAAGAAAGTTACAGCTGCACTTGTGATCCTTAAAATTCCCCCCTACCCACTTATCCTGAGACCGAGTTCTAAGAAGTCCAGTAAGGGCTTTAGCAAAAGGAAATGGTTGAAACAGACAAAAGCCCCAAAGCTCTACATGATCTTTCATGTTCTTTTAGACAGTTCAAAAGCTCCTTATAGCCAAAGAACTTACTGAATTGTAGAAGACATTTAAACTTCCAACACAGATATGGAAATATCCACAAATATCCATTGATACTATTTTAAAGTGTTGATTTGGTGTCCTCCATCTGGATCAGACTTCAGCCTAATCATTCAAAGAAAAGCAAGGACTCCCTCCCTCATAGAACAATAGACTATCAATAGCAGTTCTTTATGCTTAAGTTTTGACAGTACATGTACCAAGATACATGGAAAGACTTGTTTTGCATGCCAACCAGATAATACCATATGCAATTACATGGAGGTATGAAAAAAAGAATGCCAATATAGTCTGTATTTCAGAGAGAGTTCATGTAGACTAATGTAGGCAAGGGCCAGAATAATGTAGATTAGAACAACAGCTCATCCTCTGATAAGAGGTCCATTCAAGAGTCTGATGGCAGTGGATGGGAATGGTGCAAGTCTGATGGCTCATTCTCTCAGGCTTATGAATGTTCTACCCAACAGCAGAGACAAGACGACAGTGACTGGACTGGGATGGGTCCTTGATTATGTCAATGGCCTTCCAAAGGCAGCCAGATATGTAGACAGAGCCAATCGAGGGGAGGCTGGTTTGTCCAGTAGATACTTCACATACACAAGTAAAAATCTCTGCTGCACCTGTTTCAATGTGCAATTTATAGTAATTTGTAATAAACAGCATGACAACAGAGTTGTCAATATAACAGAAATACAATTCTATCAGCTTGAATTAAACAGTCTGAGATGGCCTGGTGGAAGAAGCTGTTCCCAAGCCTGCTGGTCCTGGATTTTATGCTGCGGTACTGTTTCCCGGGTGGTAGCAGCTGAACAGTTGTGGGTGGGGTGACTCAGGTCCTCAATGATCCTTCGGGCCCTTCTTATGCACCTGTCGCTGTAAATGTCCTGAAAGGTGGGGAGTTCACATCTACAGATATGTTGGGCGTCCACACCACTCTCTGCAGAATCCTACGACTGAGGGAGGTACAGTTCCCATACCAGGGAGTGATGCAGCCAGTCACGATGCTCTCAATTGTGCCCCTGTAGAAAGTCCATAGGATTTGGGGACCCATACCAAACATCTTCAACCGTCTAAGGTGAAAGAGGTGCTGTTATGTTTTTTTCACCACACAGCCAGTATGTACAAACCACGTGAGATCCTCAGTAATGTGGATGCCAAAGAACTTAAAGCTGTTCACTCTCTCAACCCCAGATCCATTGATGTTAATAGGGGTTAGCCTGTATCCATTCCTCTTGTAGCCTATAAACAGCTCCTTTGTTTTTCTGACAGTGAGGGAGAGGTTGTTTTCTTGACATCATTGTATCAGGCTGTTGACTTCTTCTCTGTAGGCTGCCTCGATATTATTTGAGACTTGGCCAATCAATGTAGTACCATCAGCGAATTTAATTAGCAGATTGGGCTGTGGGTGGCGCCACAAGATCTGAAGCACGATTTGAACCTGCTGTCAGAACCCCACATTCCAATCTTTCTCTGATCCCCCTTTCAGTTGGGCAGAAGATAAAAATTTCGAGATATGCACCACTAGGTTAAAGGACAGTTTCTATAAAACTGTTATACGACTGTTGAGTGGACCCCTGCACTGTACACCATATTCCATCTTATTATTGATGTTGCCTTTGTACTACCCTGATGTACTTACACTTTGAAACGATCTGTATAGATTGCGTGCAAAACAATTTTTCCACCATCTCAGTATATGTGATAATAAACCAAGTACAAAGCCTCTGGGCACAAGCCAAGAATGAAGATTAAAAAGTTTTGCAACAAGCAAAGGCAAAACTGCCTAGCTTGCTACTTTAATAAAAGCAACCAAACTAAATAAATAACTTTGTTAAAAGTAGTAAAGAAGAGAACACATAAACCAAAGGATTACAAAAGCAAAGAAGAATGTGCAAGTAAGCAAGTGATTTCTGAAAGATGTGAAGGCCATGTGATCCAGCTTAGCTCATCCATCCAGAATGATGACATGTTTTCCCTACTGCAGCAGGGCTTCTCCCAGGCCCTCTCCCTTATCCAGGAGCTCAGCTTTTCAGAGATGTTGATGAAGAAATTGAGTAAGTCCTTAGTGTGTCATTTACAGACCTAAACTCAATTTACCATCAATCTGGATTTTATCAAGGAGTTTAAAACAAAACTAGAACTGACAAGAAACTCAAGCTGGATCAGACTACAAGGAACTCTTGGAAGCAGAGCACAAAGACTAAATCCAACTCAAATATACTGATGTATTATGTAAACTCATTGGCTTGACTTTTAATTTGTATATGTTGATGATACAAATCAGAGACACTCGTGACAACAGATACACTTTGCAAAACCAGTGTTTACAAGTGAGAAAATAAATCAGATGTGACAGAAGCAGAAGGTGAACAAGGTTAAAAAAAAGACAGTATCTGAGTGAGGGAGCAGCATGATCAGAGGCATGATCAGGCCTATTTTTTTCTCACTCCTTGGACTTCTCAAATTTCAGTGAGGTGAAGCAATGTGACTTCTTCAATGTAAGCAATAAAAATAGCATGCAATAGATTGAGCTAAATGATCTTACAACAAACAGAACAGATTGAAGCTTTGTAAACTTATCACAATTATGATTTGTGGTCATCAGTTAGATCGTTAACAAGAGGAATAGGTTCCATTAATTTGCCCTTCTTCAAAATGGAGGAAGAAAGAATGAAGACTGAGGAAATGGCAAAAACACTCAAAACATGCACTAAAATTATGACACTTTCTTGCAAGATCTGCTTAGTCTCCGGCCATTTGATGCACTTCATATGACATCAGAAAACAACTGGAAGCATTGGATCCAATAAAGGATATGGAACCAGATGACATCCTAGCTTGAATACCGACGACCTGCTCTCTAAAACCAGCAGCATCGCTACCCAAGCCTTTCTATTAGTTATAGTACTGGCATCTACCCAACAATATGGAAAGTTACCCAGGTAAACCCATTCACAAAACCCCAGTAAAAGTGCTTACCTCTTTTGGTCTTGTGATTCTTGCTTGCTTGCCCATCCTGTTCCGTCTTTTGGTACTAAAGAAATATTAGGGTCATTGCCTTTATTTTCTGCTTTTAAGCTTGGCAGGTTTGCAGGGGGTGGCATGCGCCGAGCTGCGGCAACTTTACCGAGACTCTGCAATCCATGACGTGCAGTGACTGTCAAAAACAAAAACCCATGAGCAATCAAGTTAGCTGCCTTGCTAAGAAAATACTGTAGTGGAAAGAGACGTCCTAAAATTACTTAATCTGAGTGATTCAGAGCTTTACAAAAGCCAACTTATGCTAGTTAATAGAGCAAGTTTGAGTCAGCCATATGGGACCCTCAGGTTATGGGTTAATAACGGACACAATCAAACAATGGGAGTATAAACAATGGTGAAATGTATTGATTGGCATTAAATACAACCCACAATCCCTCGAAAATCCAGTACACAGCTATACTGCCTTGTGTACAAAGTCAGAGTGACAGTGACCTGCTTTTGATTCTACTAACCCCAGCTCCAATAGGACTAGCAACTCAGTTGCTCAGTGCTTGAGAAGGAATGTTAAAAACACTAGGATTTTCACATTTCATCCAAATCACGTCTCCTATATGATTTCATAACAAGGTTGTTTAATGCCACACTAGTGGAATTCTTAAAACCTGATAAAAGGGAAAAGGGCAACTCATTCTGAAGCACTTTACTAGAAGGGAAATTGTGTACCCATCTACACTGAATTGACAGGTTCTGAAAGTGCCAAAGGAAGACAACTACATAACACATTAGCAGATGAAATTTTTTTTAACTATGAGGACACCGCTGCACAGCCAAAATATAACCACAAAATGATCACATTATTTGGCAATATAAAGTGGGTCTACCAGATGAAGCAGTTTTTTTGTGTGTCTATTCCTATCAGGGCATTGTCCAATTTCAACACAGCAGCACATGGCTCAGATTTTAAAAGTAGTTACAGTACTTTTGATACTCTGAATGCTATTAATCACTCAGAATGATGTGGCAGAACTGTGTTGGGAGGGAGAATGAAGTTTAAATAGAGTCAATAATACAGCATAGGGTCAGGCCCTTCAGTCCATGATGACCAGGGTATCCTACCCTGCTAGTCAGTTGCCTATATTCAGTCTACAATCCTCCAAGCCCCTCCCCTCTATGTACTGTACAAATGCAACTTAAATGTTGCAATTGTACCCACTGACATTTCCTCCAGCAGCTCATTCCACTTATCCCCTGTGTAAAGCAGCTACTTTTCAGGTCTCTTAAATCTCAAGCATGTGTGCCCTTTGGTTTTAGACTCTCCAACCTAGAGGAGATCTTCACTGTCCACCTCATCAAGACTACACATGCTTTTATAAACTTCTATGAAGTCACCCTTCTTCTCAAATGAATATAAGATCCAGTGTGACCAACCTCTCCCTACTATCACACAGCACATAAAATATTACCACTTACAAGTTAGTAAAACTTGTGCATACAGTGCATGCACAGCAGCTGTATTTAAGCTATTATTTATACACTCATTTGCTTACCTAGTGTCACTGGGCTCAGATAGTCTACTATTCTAGCAGAGAGGGAGAGGATTCTAAAACACTTTGAACTGTGGAAATTCTTCTTACAAGTTTCCATTCTGAGGAAATATTCCCCATGCTTCTTGAGGTTAGTAATAGCCCAAAGCAATGCATTTGCAACAAGCAGCAACAAGAGGAACAAACTGGGGATGACATGACAGGGGAAAGAATCTGGAACAGCCTAATATTAGATATCATTTGGACTCAAAAGAAGCCAGATGGGTTTCTTTGATTATCAAAGTTGCTAGATAGACTAAATTCATTGTGCTGTACATTTCCCTCTAAATTTTAAAGCATCTCTGCAAAACCTATCTCTACATAAATATCTTCATATGCAGCTCAGTGTCAAGTTTTTAAAAAAAATGTGCTCTGGCAGGTTTTTGGTACGTAGAGGAGTATGGAAACAGGCCCCGTCACCCACACAGACCAGCAATCACATCCCACACAAACCTCATTTCCATGAACGTCCCTCCAGATCCCACAAATTACAGTAAACAATTTAACCATCATTCTGAACATTTGTGAGAAGAAAGCTAAGCACTTGGGGGAAACGAAATGCCACACAGATGGCACTGCAAGTCAGGATGAAAAGCGTGATGCTGCATTGCTATAGTTACATCATTACGTGCTTTTAATGCAAGCTCTTATTGGGTTATTTAACACGAAGGACAAAAACCAGCACGTACCCAAGCCATAGGAGGGAGGGACAGAAACTAGAGAAGAAAATCAGTCAAGTAATCTCTTGCCACAGAAGTGAAGGTGCACAGGACCAGAACCCGGCTTTGCTGATGCACACTTCACTTTGTTTCACAACCAGAGGAGAGAAGTGTTTTTTCTCTTAAAGCACATTGAAACAAGTCTAGTGGTTAACTAGATGAATGATTTATCTGACTGCAGGTTTCAATAATAAACGAAGACTGGCAAAACAAGTTCTTGCAGGTTTCATTAACAATCACACAGTAATGTCTCTCTCTGATTACCTGTAGGTTTCTGAGTTTCTAAGGACTTTCCTTTGTAAGTATCAAAAAGGTTGAGTGACGAGTACTTGGTTTTTCCATCCTTTCCCTTTGCAGTTTGCCCCAAACGATCTGACATCTCGCTGGAAGGTCATTGAGTACGGTGGTTCCTTTAGGCACCCCTTAAAACGTGCCTCCTTCTAAAGAACAGGGGAGATAATATTCAGATATGTTGCTTAAAGACGAACTAGAAATTTTCATTCAAATATATTGTCAGCATAGTTTAAAGTGAATGTGAAATGGAGCTGTACGTATTACAAAGGCCCTTGGCTAAATTCAATGGCCATGCTCATTTACTTGACTTAAATAATTTTGAACATTATCCACCCTAGGTACCAATTCGGAGACCAATCTCAAAACTCCCAATTCTGTTTAAAGCAGGGGTTCCTCAGACCCTCTGGTTAATGGTATTAGTCAATGACATGAAAAGGTCAGGAACCCCTGGTTTAAAGGATGTACTGGAAATCTTGTCAGGTTATTTGTGCAAATCAGGAGGAAAAGTATAAAGAGAAGAAAAAGTTTGATCTATACAACACAGCTGGGCTCTTTTGTCCAACTCATGTTGACAACGATGCCCTTTTACACCCAAATACTTCTGCTCCTTTCTTATCCAAGTGCCCTTTAATTGTAGTAAGTGCACCTTCTTACCACTTCCTCTGCTAGCCCATTTCATATTAATACATTGTGTAGAACAACTTGGCCCCTCAGATGACCTTTCTCCCCTCTCATCTTAACCAATGCCCTCACCTCGAGAATGAGACTACCTACCATAACACAATTAATTTTATAAATTTCTGGAAGATCACCCTCAGCTTCTTGCATTCCAGTGAGAAACTTAATCTCTCCATTCCAGGCAACATCCTGGTGAACCTTCTCTGCACCCTTTCTAATGCTAACCCATCCTTCCTTTAGTATGATGAGCAGAACTGTGCAAAATCCTCCAAGTACAACCTGACCAATGTTTTGTACCGCTGCAACTCATATCAACTGCTTAGCCTATGGAGACAAGCATACCAAATCACTTCACTACTTTATCCACCCGTGTCACCATTTTTAGGGATTTATGAACTTTCATTCCAATGATATACTTCAGCACTCCTGAAATCCCTGCCATTTACTGCACATGTCCTGTTAGCATTTGATATTGAAAAGTGAATTAACCAGAAAAGTGTAGGTAAATCTCATTCTCCAAGTTTCAGATTTGTGTTCCTATTTCTTTTCACAAACTCCCAAATTTCATCTTCATCTTGATCTGTCCCCATACATTTCCATCCTAGTCACTTAGGACAAAATCTCTGCAGCACACCACTTAATATATTATTTATAACACTATCTTCTGCTCCAAACACCAACCTACAGTATATACTGAATTACACCCGATGATACATTCTGTAATTACACCGCTTGAAGGCAACTAAATGCTGAACATTTTCTGGGGTGGGGAATGGTAAGTTTAATTTTTCTCTTATCTCACTTTTTAGCTACTGCATTGCAAAGAATTGTATGGAATTGAATAGAATACTTACATACTTCATATACACGAGTATATCTTTACATTATGTTTCTGTCTAAAAGTGCAATTTAACTGTTAAGGTGGTGTTGGACTACACCTACTCTGTTCAGGGATGGGTTTTCCAGTTTGACAAACGTAGCTTCTTTAACCCCCTCTTTCAAACCACCTGTCCTCCCTGTCCAAAATGTACACATCGTTTAAACTTACCACGTCAGGGGTAAGCTTTTCCCAGTGGTGGTGCATGGAATGTACTACCGGCGACAACGGTGGAATCAGATACAATAGGGTCTTTTTAAGAGACTTTTAGATAGGTACATGGAGCTTAAAAAAATAGAGAGCTATCCACTAGGGAAATTCTAGGCAGCCTTTGGAGTAGGTTATGTGGTCGGCACAACATTGTGGGCCGAAGGGCCTGTAATTGCTGTAAATTTCTATGTTCTACAACTGCCTGGTGTAGGTGGCTTTGGCAATTTGGGCAGGGACAGTGAGGAAGTTGTAAATTTAGTGAAACCAAAGTATAACGAGTCAATACATTGGAAAACAATGAAAGGTCCAGACAATTATAAAAATAACACCTTTCCTCCTTCTTCCCCAAATCAATAATTGGGCATTTGCTGCCACTCACAAACAGCTAAAATAATAATTAAACCATGATTTTCATAGAAAACTGAGTTACAAAAATTATAACTTGGATTTTTGATTCAATTCTTATCTTACTGCATATACCAACCAAAACAACTTGAATTTTCTACAAAATAGGTCAGAAACAGGCTTTTTTTAAAGAGCAAACAAGAAAAGGTTCTTCCAGTCTTCATCACAAGAAGTCACATAAAAGCAGCTTTTTAAGTCTGTGCTTTAGCAGTTTGATAACAGCACAAATCCACAGAAAATCTGGTTATATTTGTGCAGTTATCAACCTGTGAAACAGACTTAAAAAAGGCACTTTATTAAGAGTTTGTAAATGAGATGGGAAGAACTTAAAAATACCTTTACATCTAACCACCTTACCTCAAGACAAATAGTAAAGAGTAAAAACAGAAATTGCTGAAGGAAAAATGTTAGAGGAAGCCAGCGGGTTAAGCAGCATCTGTGGACTTAAAATCATTTCAGGTTGTGACCTGGTATAACCCCAATCACAAGTATTTTGTTAAGAAAGTCTCCATTTCCTTATTAATTGGAGTTAAGGCAAGCCTGGAATAAAGGAATAACATGCTGGGACAAAGCTGGAGCTGCCTTCATTCTTGTAAAAGTTGACCTCAGACTTATGAATGATACTGCTATACAGTGGCTAGGAAAACAAATGCCAACCCTTGGGGAATGCCAGATACAACTGACTGAAAAAAAATTATTTATCAATTTTGCTCAGTCAATGACCAAATTCGGGGCCAATTTTGTTTTGAGCAATGAAAATATCACTGAATTTGGAGGGAATATGGTGGAGGTGAGGGCTGACTTTACCAAACTGAATGGCACAAATAAACTGGAAACAGAAGCGGGCCATACACAATTCCAGCCCACTTTGCTACTCGATAAGAAATCGGAGCTGGTCCAAGTAGCCATTAACCTTAAAGACTGGAGCTAAACAACAAGCCAGAGACAGTCAGAAAATTCAGCTATTGGAAAACAAGTCACCAAGTTGCAATAAGAATCACTTTCTCCAGAGCATACATTCAAAACCTGCAACATTTAAAAAAATATCAAACCATGGTCATGCATCTAGCCCAGGCCTCAGATGCAACATTACAGAACTAAAAGCTTCAGATTTAAGAAAAACATCCAGTACTAGTGTTAAATTCTAAATACATCCAAAGCAAAAAGTTAATCATTCGTTTCATTAATCAGTGTTTGGAAAATGTTAGTTTAAGTGGTTACTTTTAGCATAAAACCGCATGCCAATGTTAACAATTACACTATTCTGGAATGACCTACAGTCACACCCAACCTCGCTCGCCCACCCACTAGTAAAGAATCAAGAGGATGACTCCCAATTGATTCTCACCTGCTGGGATAAGTAACATCTCTTTTCCTGCACCGAAGTGAACACTATCAACACAAACAAGAGAAAATCTGCAGATGCCAGAAATCCAAGCAACACACACAAAATGCTGGAGGAGGTCAGTTGGCCAGGTAGCATCTATGTTAAAGAGTACAGGTGATGTTTCAGGCAGAGACCCTAATAGACAATAGGTGCAGAAGCAGACCATTCGGCCCTTCGAGCCTGCACCGCCATTCTGAGATCATGGCTGATAATCTACTATCAATACCCAGTTCCTGCCTTGTCCCCATATCCCTTGATTCCCCTATCCATAAGATATATTTTGACTCCATGCCACTGCGTGGTCCAATATTATGATGCAGTTTGGTTGAAAGGTGGAGTTTTATCTAATGCCTAAAGTTTAAAAGGTCATTGCCGGCAGTTTCTTTGTAATACTGCCAGTTAAAAGTCAGTGGAGAGTGAAGATCGAAGTTCGGGAGTTAAAGATCGAGGAAAGTCGATTTCGATGGTGAAACAGGTTTGACCTTGTTTGATCCTCATTCGGAAGGAATTTGTTGGCTGTCCTAATGTACTCTTTTCCATAGATGCTGCCTGGAGGCTGAGTTCATTCCTTCAGCATAGTGTGTGTTGCAGAATCAAGCAAATAAGGCAGATGCAATAAAATTTCGTTGGCTGCTATGCTCAGTTTGTGACATCCAAACATAGGAAGAGCAAAGCAATGATCAAAGTAGGATCAATTTCCACTAGATTTTACCACAACCTCATTCCAGTTTACAAAGATAAGGAGAGGGAAGGGAGCAATTCCAATTTGTAAATGGCCCCAGTCATTTCTTTTAGCTGCAATTGCTACAGTGGAAAAGAGGGAAGTTTAAGAGTTTTGAGCGGGTCCATAAATTTGAGAAAGAAACAAACACTTCATTGAAGAAAATTAGTCAGAACAACTGCTGGTGTGAAGCGGTTACTGCATAGGATTGTAAAAAGCTGCCAGAAGTTGCAAACTCAGGCAACTCCATTATGAGCACTATCTTCCCCAACGTCAAGGTGGTCTTCAAAATGTGATGCATCAAAAAGGCAGCATCCATCATTAAGGACTCCCATCACCCAGGACAACATGACTTCCTCTCACTGCTACCAAGAACCTGAAGACAGATAGCCACAGATCCTACCTCACTACTTTTTTCCCCCCTTCTCTCTTCTTGCCATTTAATTTTTAAAAAATATACACCACTGCAAGAAAAAGTTTGTGAACTGTTTGCAATTACCTGGTTTTCTGCATTATTTACTCAAAATGTGGTCTGATCTTCATATACTCACAATAATAGACAAACACAATCTGCCTAAACTATTAGCACACAAACAATTGTATTTCTCATCAGTACTGAGTACACCATTTAAACAATCACCTTCTGGGTTCAAAAGAAAGTACGTGAATCTCTGGGGTAATTACCTTCTACAAAAGCTATTTGGAGTCAGGTGCTCCAATCAATGAATGCCAAAGGTTACAGCAAAAGACCTGCAGAAATTGATAAATAAAAACACAAAATGCTGGCAGAACTCAGCAGGCCAGACAGCATCTATGGGAGGAGGTAGTGATGATGTTTCGGGCCGAAACCCTTCATCAGGAGTGAAGTAACACGAGATGGTCCAGGGGGGATAAGAAGTGGGGGGGAGGGAAGAAGTAGAGAGCTGGGAAGTGATAGGCTGGAGGGAAATGCGCTAGGGGGAAGGTGGAAAATTATGGGAAATAAAAGAGAAAGAAAGGTAGGGCTGGGGGGAGATTATAGTGAGGGGGGGAAAGAGAACCAGACTAAAATAATAGATAGGGATGGGGGTAAGGGGGGGGCAGGGGTATCAATGGAGGTCTGTGAGTTGGATGTTCATGCCGGCAGGCAGGAGGCTACCTAGGCGGGAGATAAGGTATTGCTCCATCGACCTGCGTGTGGCCTCATCTTGACGGTAGAGGAGGCCATGGACAGACATGTCGGAGCGGGAGTGGTCTGTGGAATTGAAGTGTGTGGCCACAGGGAGATCTCGCCACTGCTGGAGGACTGAGCGCTGGTGTTGGGCGAAACTGTCTCCCAGTCTGCGGCGGGTCTCCCCAATGTATAAATGGCCACATCAGGAGCACCGGATACAGTATATCACCCCAGTTGACTCGCAGGTGAAGTGGTGCCTCACCTGAAAGGACTGTCTGGGGCCTAGGATGGTGGTGAGGGAAGAAGTGTGGGGGCAGGTGTAGCACTTCTTCTGTTTGCAGGGACGAGTGCCCGGAGGGAGGTTGGTGGGGAGGGATGGGGGGGATGAATGGACAAGGGAGTCGTGTAGGGAAAGCCAAGAGTCGGGGGGGGGGGGGGGAGATGTGGCTGGTGGTGGGATCACGTAGGAGGTGGCAGAAGTTATGGAGGATTATATGTTGGATCTGTAGGCTGGTAGGGTGACAGAACATTCTAAAGCAGGCATGGGCAAACTGCGGCCCGTTAAGCTTTTTAATCCGGCCTGCAGAACTTGATGAAATTATATTAATAAACCTTGTTAACGTTTTTTTCCCCGCAATTCTGGCGTTTTCGCCACAACAAAACTAAATCCAGACTTTGATGCGCTGGCTAAAAAGGGAGACCAACAACACTGTTCCCACTGAAATTAAAAATAAGTTTCTTCGTTGTGTTATGTAAAAAATGCATTTGAAAATATTTTTTTCAATAAGCCTTACATGTTACATGTCATTTCTGTTAAGTGATGGACATGAGTAGTGCGCAGGTGCACGTACGTTCTCAAAATAAAAAATGCGCTCCAGATCAAATAACACGCTCCGCATACTGGCGCGCTGTCACTGTTCTGTCCTTGCGCTGGTCGTTGTTGAGTTTTGGCACAGGGGACAATTGAATAAGAAGGAGCAGGACAAGTAGACCTGCATCTCCTACCATTTTTGAAATAAAGACAGTCAGGAGGAGAGTGATGATGATAATATCTTGAAGGATAACAGAATTTTCTGTGCTTTAAAATAATAACTGTTACTATTAAAAAAAGCTGTATTTTATTCATTTAATTTTCAGTGTTTTAAAAGTCATTTCAATAAATAGCTAAATACCATGGGACTTTAAAGACAGATATTTTGTTGTAATGCATTTGTTCATTTTCAATTGAAATTAAAGCACACGTTTTCTACATATCCCATGATATTTTATTTTCTCTTATGAGGTGTATTACCAAAACACTCCGTCCATCTGCTCCTGGTCCGGCCCCCCTGTCAAATTTTACAACCCTTTGTGGCCCACAAGTCAAAAAGTTTGCCCACCCCTGTTCTAAAGTCTCTGTTCATGTATCCACTATACAAAAAAAACCTTTAACATGAATGGTGTTCATGGAAGAACACCATGGAGGAAACCACTGCTCTCAAAACATTGCTGCATGTCTCAATTTTGCAAAAGACCACCTGGATGTTCCACAACTCTTCTGGGCCAGTGCTCTGTAAACAGACGAGACAAAAGTTGCACATTCTGGCAGAAATGCATACCATTATGTTTGGAGGAAAAAGGGTACTGCACACCAACACCAAAACCTCATCCCAACTGTGAAGCTTGGTGGAAGAAGCATCATGGTTTGGGGCTGTTTTGTTGCCCCAAGGCCTGGACAGCTTGCAATCATTGAGGGAACAATGAATTCAAAATTATATGAAGATATTTTTCAGGAGAATGGCACCTTTAGCTTAAAAGAAGTTGGATGATGCAACAAGACAATGTCAGAAACATTAGAGTAAATCAACAGAATGGTTTAAAAAGAAGAAAAATCATGTTTTGGAATGGCTAAGTCAGAGTCCAGACCTTAACCCAATTGAGATGCTGTGGCATTACCTGAAGAGGGCTGTTCATGCAAGGTATCCCAGAAGTACTGTTGAACTGAAGCAGCTTTGTATGGAGGAACTGTGTAAAATTCCTCGTCGCTGTTGTGAAAGTCTCATCAGCAGCTACAGCAAACATTTAGTGCAGGTTATTGTTGCTAAAGGAGGTTCTGCCAGTTATTAAATACAAGGGTTCACACACTTCCCAGCCTGGGCTGTGAATGATTAAATAATGTGTTCAATAAAGACATGAAAAGTACAATTGTGTGTTACTAGTTTAGGCAGATTGTTTGTCTACTAGTGTGACTTAGGTAAAGATCAATCAACATTAAGAGTAATTAATGGAGAACACCAGGTATTTGTAAAAGGTTCACAAAGTTTTTCTTGCAACTGTACTTATTGTAATTTATAGTTTATTATTATGTATTGCAATGTAGTGCTGCTGCAAAACAACAAATTTCACAACATATACCAGTGATACTAAACCTGAATCTGGAAGTAAACAAAGAAACCAACAAATTAGAAACTCCATTCATTTCTAGAATCTTTGTTATAATGGCAAGTGACCTCAAGACATTGAACCAGGCCAGTGATGCATTAAACCACAAATCCACTCTGTGGCTGACAGGATTAACATTCACTTATTCCAGTATGGTTGTTATAATGAATAGGGCCCGTTATTTGCCAACAATCATCTGAAAAGCAAAGCCAGCAACTGTTTAAAATGGAGGTGATCAGGCATCATTGGTTCTGCTCTTTACTGAACATTGTATTTAGAGGATTATATAATTAAACCCTGGTAAACTAAAGATGGAATAAAAATTTAAAGAATGCTAATGTCCAGCTCCATAGGAAACAAGATTTTTAAACAAACTTCTCTATGCAGCAGCTCACATGGCAAATCCATCATCTAGTCAAGAATCAGCAGCCTTCAGGAGCTGTTAAAAATCTAATGTCGGGCTGAAAAGGAAACCAGTCTTTAGGTTTCTCTTTATCGAGCATTAATGCCACTTGTAATAAAACCCAGCAAGTTTAAATCCCACCAACCATAAAGGCTCTTAATGGAAATTCAATCTGCCTGGTGCATCAGTGTACACAATGAGTGTTTAACCAGCCATGCAAAGGAGTTATTCAAATATTTCAGAAGATTTTCAGACAGCGAGCTGTTTACACCAGTTTGGGATTATTAAACTCCCAAGAGCTGAAGAGTGGAATGTGTACTGGAACAGGAGTTCCGTGTTGGATTCATATAGACAACTGTCGTTCCATAACAGCAGAACAATGTCACAAATGATCTTGTCCCAGTCTAATCTCCTTAAACTATCAGATGTGATAATATTCTCCACAAAAAAATCTCAATGGAAATAATGAATTTCTATTTAATCTGATAGTCTTTGTAACCTCAAAACCCTTTCTTTTGTTAGCTTACAAGTTAACCCGAATACTTGGTTTAAAAAAATCAGGAAAACTGCTCCTGCTGGCTTGGACCGTTTATTCTGACTGGATTTCAGAGAGAAATGTGAGCTTGTAGCAATCTTGCCTCCAAGGTGCCCAAGTCCCACTCCAGAGATGAGCACAAAAAAACAGAATGCATTGAACTCACAGGTACAATTTTCACAATGTTTCTTCTTAATATTAAACAAGGTGCTTAGTATGATTTTTGCCCCTAATTTGGATCCCACAGAAAGACAGTGACCCCTAACAGGTTTACTGTTAAGATTCAAGAGTTAAATGTTGATCAGAGCCATTGAAAGAACTTTGTTACTCTTCGAAATGGTGTCATGGAATCTCTTAAAATCATCCAAGAACATTAATAAAGCTATGATTCCTTGTCTGTGCAACTTGCTAGAGGTACTGCATTGGTTCTACATTAGGAAGCCAATCTAGATTTTAACAGTTGGAAAGAACCAGATTACTACTCAAAGCTATGGTTGACATCTTTGCACCAAGACCATAAGCAGAATAAATAAGCCAAAGTATTGTTAGCTACAAATGGAATATTCACAGCTAAAATTGGCCATTTAAAGTATCCCAAACTGTAAATCAACGCCAAATTGAAGTAAATAAAAGTGTACACAAGCCATTCTTTTATTTTAAGTTGTATGGAATATGAGCAGATAAGAGAAAAGTTGATTATGCACATGGGACCATTAAAAAAAAACACTTGAATCCTCTGCTCATCTTAGGCCCCAAGGAGGACTTACCTCCACAATGATTATGGGTTCCAAGGTGGTTAATGTGGGGAAAAACGGTCTCTTTTCACACATGGGAGTCAATGAGCTGTGATACGACTCACTCCTCCTGCTACTTATACACAACACAGGTCCTCAATACCACTGACTGCTTCTTTCCTCTTTCTAGAGTGGTCATATACAAAAGATATCCAGAAGTCAATTGGGGAGTTACATAACTTCAAGGTGACAGAGGACATCCTTGAATATTTTCATCTATCATTTTGTAACTGGTTCCCTGGAATGAGCACGGAATAGTACATGTTCCAACTTGAGGCATTGATAGAGGCTTTTTCCCAGGGCTGATATGGCTAACACGAAGGGGCAGTTTTAAGATGTTTGGAAGTAGGTACAGAGGAGATGTCGGGCAATTTTTAAAAGTGGTAAATGTGTGGAATGGGCTGCCAGCAGCGGTGGTGGAGGTGGATACAATAGGGTCTTCTAAGAAACTCCTGGATAGGTACATAGAGTTTAGAAAAATAGAGGGCTATGGGTAACCCCAGGTAATTTCTAAAGTAAGCACGTGGTCAGCGCAGCTTTGTGAGCCGAAGGACCTGACTTGTGCTGTAGGTTTTCTATGTTTTAGGGAGCACGTTGAATATTCAAATCCTATGGACTGCCCTAAACAGTCAGCTGATTGCCACTAGGGCATGAACCTTACTCTAATAGCAACTGACAAACAGGAGAACTTCATAATTACATGCAGAAATGGGTGGTGCGCACATGGTGTATTTGATTGCATTTTCAGTAGGTCCACATCCAATTATGAATTAAAAGATTGACAAATTTCATTTATACAATTGCTTTCAATCTACAAAGTAGAATAAGCCATCGTGAAATTTGTTCACTTAGCAGCAGTTCAATGCAATACCCGGTAACACAAAGAAAAAATAAAATATATATTAAATAAATTAAAATAGTGCAAAAACAGGAATATATATTTTTTAAAAGTGAGATAGTACTCATGGTTCAATGTCCATTTAGGAATCATAAGGTGGAAGGGAAGCTGTTCTTGAATCTGAGTGTGTGCCTTCAGGCTTCTGTGCCTCCTTCCTAATGGTAACAATGAGAAGAGGGGCTTGTCCTGGGTGGTGGGAGCCTTAACAATGGAAGTCACCTTCCTTGATGATGTCTTGGGTACTGTGGAGGCTAGGACCCAAATTGGAGTTGACTAATTTTACAACTTTTTGTAGCTCAGACCTGTGCAGAACACCCCTCCCCCAATACCAGTGATATGTCTTGTCAGAATGGTTTTTTATTGGCTATTGTCACATTTTTTTGTGGCAAGTATCTCATAAATTTAAGCCAAAAAAAATCAAAATACTGTAGCGATGTACTACATACAGAGCTAGAAACAACGACATGCAGTCGGTAAGTCGTTTCGAGACTAGTTTATTCAAACTCTGCGGCGTTGTCTTTTAATCCCTAGTTCCCGTCCTCTCCGGGTGGAAATGACATTAGAGGTGCATTACCGAAGTCTCTCCCCGCGCGCGGGCTATTTGTGAGCCGGTTCGCCTGCGCAGAAAGTGGGTCGCCAAAATACACTTTTTTTTTTGAATCAGCGTCTGTTGGCTGAAGTGGATAACACAACATAAGCACACTCAACTGTTTGCTCTAAGCATAGTGTAGTGTCTAACGACAACACAAGTGCACATGACTGACCATCTCCTGCCCCAATTAAGCAGTATAGTGTCCCCAATAAACAAAGGGAATCCAAGCTATTTTCTCCATTTGCTTTTGTTCTTTAAGAGTTGTCTCAAATAAATGGCTGCCCTAATTAATTGTAGAATCACTATAGAATTAACTGTGGAATCCACTGTAATGATTTTCACTAAGTGGACCTGGAATTCTAATGTGAAGAATGCTCCAATGCAAACTTTTAGTATTCATTTTGCAGAAAAGGAAAAAGCACCAAGGAATATTGTTGGAAGAGTGAATAATGAGGAAGTTGGTGCAAGGTTACAGATCAGATGGAAAGATGGTTAGAGCACTGGCAAGTACAAGGCAATGCTTTGGGGGTGGGGGGTGGAAGAAGGAGAAGAAAAAAGTCAAATAGAGATAGGACAGTGCCTACAGTAAATGGTAATAAGAAATGGCAATGAACAGAAGGAAGTTTAGTTCAAGTCTATCATTCTCAGAAGATAGCAACACAGTGAAGTCATATGGCATTCTTGCTTTCATAGAGGGGTATAGAATACAAAATTGGGATGTTATTTTGCAAGTCTATAAAATACTAGTTAAACTAACCTTGTATATTGTATGTAGTTCTGGGTGCCACACTACAAGGAAGGTGTGATTGCATTATGGATCAAAGTGGACACTCAAGGATGTTAAAAGCAAACACCCCATCCCTGACATATTTAGTTGTTTGCCTGTTCTCCATCTCCCTCTGGTGTCCCCCCCCCCCCCACTTTTCTTTCTCCTGAGGCCTCCCGTCCCATGATCCTTTCCCTTCTCCAGCTCTGTATCACTTTCGCCAATCACCTTTCCAGCTCTTAGCTTCATCCCACCCCCTCCAGTCTTCTCCTATCATTTCGCATTTCCCCCTCCCCCCACTACTTTCAAATCTCTTACTATCTTTCCTTTCCGTTAGTCCTGACGAAGGGTCTCGGCCCGAGACGTCGACAGCGCTTCTCCCTATAGATGCTGCCTGGCCTGCTGCGTTCCACCAGCATTTTGTGTGTGTTATTCAAGGATATTGCCTGGATAGGACTGGATGAGTTTGTTTATGGAGAGACGGGATAGGCTGGGCTTGTTTTTCCCCTGGAAGAAAGGCAGCTAAGGAGTGATCTGATATCGCAGATAGCCAGAATCTCCATACCTACCACTCCTCTGCCAAATTTTCAGTGCATCAAAAACAAGAGGGAAGAAATTTAAGGAGAAAGTTTCTGTTTTGTGTGGTTGATACTTGAAGCTCACGTCTAAAGTTGGTGATAAAATAAAGAAAAACTTAAAAATTTAGACAGACTTAAATAGATAAAGGATATGGTCTCAATGCAGTAAAATGAAATGAGTGTCCCGGCTGTGCTAATTGAAGGGCTTGTTGTGCTATAGGACTGACTGAAGTCAGATTGCTTGCTCTCCACCTAACAGACAACAGTAAAAGCTATTCTGTGTGGCTGCACCTTTAACTAGGTGAAACAAGCAGATAGAGCAAGTTAATGCTGCACAAGACTAGGCAATACTTTACAAAAGGCAACTCACAGTAGCTCCAAGTGCCATTCTTTCAAATATGCAAAAACATCTTGCATGTTTTGAAACGTCATTCAATTGTAGTACAATTACATTTTTGCAAATTTTTGAAATGGCTTTTTTTTTGCTAAGGTAAGAGAATTAGTTCAAATTGTGCATGTGTGCTTTCAAAAGGCATATGAAAAAGTTTAATTTATCAGCCTCGTCAGTAAAACTGAGGACTCTGGAACAGAGAAGGGGCAGTAGTACTACAGAAATTCGTAAGATTGGGGAACAAATGGTGAACCATTACCTCTGAGGTCAGGACAAAGACAAAGTAAAACCTCAGTGTTACCTGGATCAAGACTTTCCTTAAAGAAAATGTTAATAGTTTGGACAAGATAGATAGATAGATAGATAGATACTTTATTCATCCCCATGGGGAAATTCAACTTTTTTTTCCAATGTCCCATACACTTGTTGTAGCAAAACTAATTACATACAATACTTAACTCAGTAAAAAATATGATATGCATCTAAATCACTATCTCAAAAAGCATTAATAGCTTTTAAAAAGTTCTTAAGTCCTGGCAGTAGAATTGTAAAGCCTAATGGCATTGGGGAGTATTGACCTCTTCATCCTGTCTGAGGAGCATTGCATCGATAGTAACCTGTCGCTGAAACTGCTTCTCTGTCTCTGGATGGTGCTATGTAGAGGATGGTCAGAGTTATCCATAATTGACCGTAGCCTACTCAGCGCCCTTCGCTCAGCTACCGATGTTAAACTCTTGAGTACTTTGCCCACGACAGAGCCCGCCTTCCTTACCAGCTTATTAAGACGTGAGGCGTCCCTCTTCTTAATGCTTCCTCCCCAACACGCCACCACAAAGAAGAGGGCGCTCTCCACAACTGACCTATAGAACATGTTCAGCATCTCACTACAGACATTGAATGACGCCAACCTTCTTAGGAAGTACAGTCGACTCTGTGCCTTCCTGCACAAGGCATCTGTGTTGGCAGTCCAGTCTAGCTTCTCGTCTAACTGTACTCCCAGATACTTGTAGGTCTATATTGGAATATGATGGCAGGATAGGCTGAAGTTCAAACAAATAGCAAGCAATGTCCTGGAGCTGACCTCTATTTATAATTGAGCTTAAAATACAAGAACAAGGTCACATTGAATTTTTATAAACACCAGCCCAGATACAACTATAGTACTGCGTACAGTTTGGAGCAATTCATCTCAAAGGCACAAAGGCCACAGAGAGGACAGACCAGGCACATCAGATTTGGAAAGCAGAGACATAGCCCTTGGCCTGCTGCTTATAATGCTGACCTTTTGCCCATCTACACTAATCCCACTTGCCAGCATTAGGTTATATTTTTCTGTGCTTTGTCTACTTAAGTGCCTGTGTAATTGAAATTGACATGTGACTTTTATTTAAAAAAGGGTCATAGGAATAGTCCAGGGGTAGCATGTTCCTGTAAGGACAGGCATACCAAGTTTGGGGAAATCATACTGATGAGGGATAAAGGCTCTGACCAGGAAAAATGAAGCATGCATCACATTAGGCAACTGGGTATCAATGAATCTATCAACAAACACAAGTTTAGGATCATGTTTAAGTGGGGAAACAGGCAAGGCAAAAAGATATGAGACCGATTTGGCAGGCAGAATTAAAGATAATCCCAAAAGATTCCTCAGTTATATCAGCAGTAAAAGGACCACTGGAGAGACTGCCCTCTCAAGGAGAACATCATGGATGCCAGAAAATGAGGATACAGGTAGTGAGCTTTTAGAACACATAATTATGAGGAAGAAGGCAGGCTGATGCTTGAAGATTCAAGATTGCTTACTTTCACTTGTCAGCACACAAGTGTAAAGGAGAATGAAATGATTGTTACTCTGGATTTGATGCACCATAAAAATCAAGTAGCATACAGAATTAAACAATGAATACAAATACACAAGATCTTATATACACAGACTGACTGCACAGTATGTTCATAAAACAATATAAGGTTCAGGACTATCTGTATACAAAGTAACTTATAGGAGAATGATAAAGTAATGGCAGTGGGCTTACTGATCAGCCTGACAGCTTGGGGGAAAGCAATTGTTTTTAAGTATAGTGGTCCTGGTGTTGATGTTAAGCAGCCTCATCCCTGAGCAGGGTTGGTGGGATCCTACATATTGCTGACCCTTGCTCCCATCAACTTTCTGTCCTTGGTGATGGGTACATTGATAGCAGTGATGCAATATACAATTTTCACTACCCGTTGTGTAACCCTCCTATTCACCGCAATGCAGTTTCCATATCACAATGATGCAGCATGTTAGGATGCTCTCAACAGCACAATATGCATCCGAAATAAAGCAGAATAAGAGCCTGATCAAATACACACCCAGATGCTCTGGGAGGCCAAGGAAGAAATTGTAGGGGCCCTGGCAGAGATATTTGCTTTGTCATTCCCTTCCAGCAACATCCCAGAAGAGAGGATGGCTAATGTGGTTCCATATTCATGATGGGCAGTGAGGACAGGCCAGAGAACTGCCGACCTGTGAGCATGACTTCAATTGTAGGAAAATTACTGCAGGGAATTCTGAGGTACAAGATCTACGATCACTTGGATAGTCAAGACCTCATCAGGAATATCAGCATACTGCAGTTGAGGGGTGGGGCAGTCATGCCCAATGAATCTTTTGCAGAGGGGATAGATGAAGGTGGGGCAGTGATGTTGCTCATATGGACTTTACAAAATTACTTTTGACAAGGACCCACATGACAGGCTGATCCAGAAGATTCACATTGCATGGGACTCAGAGCTAATGAAGAGGACTCAAAATTGGCCCAGTGATAAAAAGCAGAGGGCAATGACTGAAGGTTGATTCGGAGACTGGAAGCTTATGATTAGTAGGGTGCCCCACAGGTCAGTGTTGGAACCTCTGCCATTGAGTAAATGATTTGGATATGAATGTGGGGCACCGTGGTAGCATAGTGTTTTGTGCAACGCTACTACAGCTAAGAGTTAGGAATTCAACCCTAGCATCGTCTGTAAGAAAGTCTGTACAATTTTCCCATCAGCGTGTGGGTTTCCTATGGGTAATCCACTTTCTCCTACAGTCAAAAGTTTTACCAGTGAATTGGTCATGGTAAATTGTCATGTGATTGGGCTAGGATTAAATAGGTAAGTTGCTGGGCAGCGTGTCTTGCTGGGCCAGAAGGCCCTGTTCTGCACTGTGTAAAAACAAACACTGCTGAGAATAATAAGTTTGGAAATCTTGTCTGATGAATTGCAAAGAGATCTTGATCAGTTTGGCTGAGGCATGGCAAATGGATTTCAACTTAGACAAGTTTAAGGTGATGCATTTCGGGGTAGGACTTGTACAGTGACTGGCAGGGAGTACAGGTGCAGTTGCTGAAAGCATCCATGCAAGTACAGAGTGGTGAAGACTTTTAACATGCTGGCCTGCATCAGGGCACTGCTTAAAAGTAGGGACATTATGCTGCAGTTAGCCAAGTCATTGGTGCACTTGGAGTATTATGTACAGTTTTGGTCATCTTGAAGACCTCATGGAAACTTATAAAATCATGAGGAATATGGATGTGTGGATAGTTATGGTCTTTTCCTCAGGGTTAGAGTCCAAAACTATGGGGCATAAATACAAGACAAGAGGGGAGAAATTTGCTGCTCTGCGCAGCAACATTGTGATAACTACAAATTACATTAAGTATACAAAAACAAATAATAGCACAAAAAAACAGGGGAGATATACACTGATATGTTCATGAGTTCATTGAACATTTGAGAAATCTGATGGCAGAAGGAAAGAAGCTGCTCCTGAGATGTTCAATTCATCTTCAGGCTCCTGTACCTCCTTTTTTCACAGTAGCAATGAGAAACACAGTGGCATGGCCTGGGTGATGGGGATCCTTAATGATGAATGCAGTCTTCTGATAGTGCCCTCAAAGCTGGGATGCTAGTGCCCATAATGGGGCTGGCTAAGTTCAAAACTTTCTGCAGCTTATTCTGATTCTGTGCAGTAAGCCCTCCATACCAGATGATGATGCAATCAGAATGCTCTCACACTGTACATATTAGAAATTTGTGCATGTCTTTGATGACATACCAATTCTCCTCAAATTCCCAATAAAATATAGCCACTGTCATTAATATGTTGAGCCCAGGATAAATCTTCAAGAGATATTGACATCCTGGAACTTGAATCTGCTCACTCTTTTCACTTCTGATCCCTTGATGAGAACTGGTGTGTGTTCCCCCACCCTGAAGTCCACAATCAATTCTTCAGTCTTAATGTTGAGTACAAGGTTGTTGCTGCAACACCATTCAACTAGCTGATGCATCTCATCACCACCTGAAATTCTGCGAACAATTGTTGTATTGTCAACAGATGTATTGAAACTGTATTTAGCATTTAAACTGTACCTAACCACACTGTCATGGGTGCAGAACGTTGAGCAGTGTGCTAAGCACACATCCAGTGTTGATAGTCAGCAAGGACATGCTATTTCCAATCCCCACAGCCTATGGTCTCTCAGTGAGGAAGTCAAGGATCCAATTGCAGAGGGCGGAACAGAGGCCCAGGTTTTGGAGCTTATGAAATCTCCAAGTTCATCCATGGCTTCTAATTTGGGTATGTCCAATATGCTCTTGTACACACATACTCGCCCAATCAGGTTTAAATTAAGTCAATGAGAGGTGCAGCGTATTCATTCAGATTCGAAGATGAATCATTGAATATTGTCCAAAGCAGTCCTGTAAACACTCCTCCACCTCCCATGATCATTCCTTCTTGGCTCTCTCTACTGGTGCTACAGTCTCTGCCCGTATTCAGGGAGATGTACAGCCAGATGTTGGACTTTCCAAAGATGGGCATGGGTGGGGTGGGGTGACGCAGTAAGTATTCTTGATGGTGGTGTAACAGTGGTCAAGTAGATTGGTTCTCTAGTTATACAGCTGATATGTCGCTCGGAAACTTAAAGCTACCTAGCGAAAATCTTGCACAATGATAGGGAAGATATCAAGGTGTGAAGTTGTGCGCCTGCTGATTACATTACTCAGCTCCTCCAAAGCCTACGTGACACTGGTCTGAGGTGGAATATACACTGCTACCAGGATCATGGTGAAAAACTCCCTTGACAGATAAAATAGACAGCATTTGACCATGAGATGTTCTTGATCGGGTGAGCAGGACTGAGACAGAATTGCCAAGTACACACAATGAGTTAATCATTAAGCATACTCCACTTCTTCTATCTTTAAAAGGCTGAGCTGTCCCATCTTTACAGAGAACAGTGAAGTCAACAAGCTGCATCCAAAATGGCAGGGGTGAGCCATGTTTTGGTAAAGCTTTGCACACAGCAGTCCATGACGTCCCTCAGGCACTGTAATCTTACTGAGGTCATCAATATTCCAGAGACGATACATCTGCCAGCAGGATAGTCAGGAGTGGAAGTCTGAAGCCTCTGCTTCTCAAACAAATATGTATTCTACCACAGGGTAATCACTTTCTCTTTCTTAGAGGGGAAATGTATTTGCAACCCAAGTCTGCATCAGAAGCTTATCACCATTGAGTATCGATATTTTAGACAACTTAAAACAATGCAGCTTACCGAAGTACCCATGGCTGTGACTGTGGATTTCAGCTATAATGGTCCTAAACAGAAATATTTGATGATTCTCATTGGAGCTGCACACAGAGAGGAGTTTTCACCTTAGGTTCCTCTCTTTAGCAGGGAGAATGCTGCAGTTGCCATGAACCAGTTGAGCAATTAGCATTTCTATGCTGAATTACTCTATGGCTAGCTTAAACACAGCTATGTATCTAATTCCATCATGCTTTTCTGGCAATGAGTTCAAAATATCATTCCCAGAGAAGGTGGCGCAGCATACATCTCAAATTCCTGATGAAAGGTCTCTGCCCGAAACGTTGGTTTCCACGGATGCTGCCTGACCTGCTGAGTTCCTCCAGCTTGTTTGTACGTATTGCTTTGACCACAGCATCTGCAGTGTACTTGTGTTCAAATTTCCTTTAAACCTGCATCCTTGTGCTTTTATAACATATTCCTGTTTTTGAATCCTTCTCCAAGCTGACATATCAATCTACCTTATCTCTGCCAATCCAGACAACTTCCTGCTGAGTCAAACACAAGAGATTTGCAAAATACTGGAAATCCAGTGTAACATACAAAATGGAGGAACTCAGCATCTATACAAAGGAATAGAGTTGACATTTTGGCTGAACCCTTCATCAGGACCAGAGGGCTTTTGTTAAGCTGTTAATTTGTTGCATGTTGTTCTAGTTAGTTGTGTTAGATGTGTTGGCTGTGTCCTTAGATGTGTTCGTTGTTAACGCTAACGGTGCATTTCACTGCATGTTTCTATAAGTGCAGCTGAATTTTGTCCATTGCGAGATAAACACACCATGTGATTACAGCCAATTTAATAAACAACTCGACTATGAAAGTAAATTAAGCTCAACACATGTTCACTATGTTAGCAAACCAGGTGCACAAGCAATTAGGAAAGTAAATAGGATATTGGCCTTCACTGCAAGAACAATGGAGTCAACAGGTACGGAGATGTTCTTTTAATTGTAGTCCAGTTTTGTCATTAAAAGACTCGCTAATGGAGAGATGATTCACAATATTGACTCTTAAGTGAAAGGCAGTCGTAGAAACATAGAAATCCTACAGCACAATACAGGCCCTTCAGCCCACAAAGTTGTGCCGAACACATTCCTACCTTAGAAATTACTAGGCTTACCTATAGCCCTCTATTTTACTAAGCTCCACATACCTATCTAAAAGCCTCTAAAAGATTCTATTGTATCCATCTCCACCACCGTTGCCAGCAGCCCATTCCACACACTCACCACTCTGAGTAAAAAAAAACTTACTCCTGACATCTCCTCTGTACCTGCTCCCCAGCACCTTAAACCTACGTCCTCTTGTGGCAACCATTTCAGCCCTGGGAAAAAGCCTCTGACTATCCACATGATCAATGCCTCAAATCATCTTGTACACAAGGGACAAGTCATGAGGGACAACACTACCTTGTCTGTCTTGACATTTTTTTTGCAACAGTTTTGAGGATTTTTTTCTACCTTTGAAAACTGCATGGCTTACTTAGCCCAATTCTGACCATTTACCCTGACACAGCCTTCTCATAATAGGAGGGCTCAGCAGAATAGGCTTACTTAAACTCATTAGCACCAAAAAGAATGAGAAGTAATTTCATGAAAATAGACTCTGAAGAATGACAATACACTAAGATGCTATTGCCCAATGGAGGAATCGAATACGAGGCAGCACTGTCACCCATTTAAGATTGAGACAAGAAGTGAGCTACAGAGCTATGCATGCTGAGTCACAATACGTTCAGGGCAGGGGGAGTATTTTGGATTACAATCTCCAAATCCACACAGCTAGCGCATTTCAGTTAGAAAACACAATAATAATTAATCTCACACAGAGAGGCAAGGAAAGTGTTACCATATGAGGAACGTCTGGCAGCTTTTGGGCTGTATTCCCTGGAGTTCAGGAGGGGGGGGGGGGGGGGGGGGGAAGAAGAGATCGCAGAAACATTCCAAACGTTAAAAGGCCTGAACAGATTAGATATGGCAATGTTATTTCCCATGGTAGGGGAGTCTAGGACATGAGGGCACAACTTCAGGATTGAAGGATGTCCACTTAGGACAGAGATGCTGAGAAACTACTTTAGTCAGAGGGTGGTAAATCTGTGGAATTTGAGCTGTTGAGGCCAAGCCATTGGGTGCACTTAAGGCAGAGATAGATAGGTTCTTGGTGAGCCAAGGCATCAAAGGGTATGAGGCAGGGGAGTGGAGATGACTGGAAGAATTTGATCAGCCCATCACTGAATGGTGCAGCAGACTCGAAGGGCCAAATGGCCCACTTCTGCTCTTATATCTTATGGTCTCAAGTATGGAAGCGAAACCCAGGCACCGATTTCTTAACGCAAACTGTTCAACAGATCCCTTAATCTATTAGTTGAAGCAAAGATTCAGTTGAGACAGAGGGTTACTGCCACTTATGGTACTGACCTGCAATGACTTTCACAGACATCTGGCAAGGTTTATGATTTAATTGCAAATTATGTACAATTAGGAAATAACACGAACACTATAGTGCATTTACTTCAAACAAAATTTAACCAAGTAACCCATAGTATACTTGAACACCATCTTCTAACATACCAAATTCCTCAAACCTTCATTACAAACAAAAACATGAAATACAAACAGATGGCTCCAGCAAATACAGGAATTGCTAAAACATTAAAGCTAGAATCAAAGATATATACTAGCTTCCAATGTAATAATCACAACACAAATAAGCTGCCGGCATTCAATAAAATTATAGCTAATCCAACAGTGCAGCAACATCTTTCAATCTGTCTTCATGTCTCCAACTATAGTTACCCTACTTTGATCCAATTTCCCCACATCTCTTCCATGAAACTCAGGAACTCAGCTGCTCCTAGACCTTTCTGCTGCCAACACACCATAGCTGAGTAGAATTCCTCCTAGAAGGTCAAATAATTCTTACTTAGATAGGTCTCAGAAGCAGCTTTCCTCATCTGGGATGTGCTCTGTAATCCATATGGAGAGAACAGTGATGAACTGACAAACTGCATTACATCAAAGCCATACTGAACAGGGAGACAGCATTCAGATGGAGATAGGGAGGAGACAAGGCTGTTTTGGAGGGAACTGAAGGAGAAGATTGCCCAAGGCAAGGACAGAAGGAAGATGGAGAGGAAATTACAGTAGAACAACACAAAGGATGTGTGCAGTGGTTTGCAATCACAGGGCTCAGAAAGACCAGGTGATTGAAGGGGACTGGGACAGGGCCAACGAGTTAAATGGGTTTTTCCAACAGTTTGATGAGGCTTCTGTTTACCACTCTACAACCCATCCACCCCCCCCCCCCAGTTCCTCCCCTCTCCCTCAGTCCCTCTCCAAGGACACCAGAGAGCCAACAACCACAGACACATGAACTGCCACTGCTGAGCAGAAGAGAGGTCAGCAGACTTCACCAGGCAAGGTTGTGGACCCGGACAGCATCAGCCCAGTTCTGATGAAGGGTCTTGGTCTGAAATGTTGACCACACTTTTTTCCATTGAAGCAAAAATAGTCTGCTGAGTTCCTCTAGCATTTTGTGTTGCTTGGATTTCCAGCATCTGGAGAACTTTCTCTTGTTTGTGATCAATAAAAGGAGCCACTCTTAAATATCAGTTTCTACAATGGATGCAACTAGATACCCTCACTTTTTTTTGCAAGCTGATTATGAAAATTACTTTACAAGGATGGTGCCAAAATAAAACCACCCCCCACTGTTCCAACACCTGGGAAAGCCAAATTTACCAAGAACTCGGATAAAAGCCTGCATCTGAAAGAGGAGTATCCAGTATTAGATTTCTAAATTGTTTTTGTTTGTGAATTGTACAAGTGAAATACATTTGCTAGTTTGTTATCCTCTGAAAGACAAAGATTCTTTTCTTCAGGTGCAGTTTATAATAAAGAAATCAACTTCAGAAGACCCTGGGTCAATTTCAGCCAGGGATCCTCCTAATCTGTTTCTCATGAAGGGTCTCTGTCCCAAAATGTACAGCATGCTTCTCTTCCCAGGAACTTAGCCTGACTTGTTGAGTATACAGTCGGCCCTCCTTAACCGCAGGGGATTGGTTCCGGGACCCCTCGGGGATACCAAAATTTGTGGATGCTCAAGTCCCTTATTCAACCTATCTCAATCTAGTGGACCTTAGGACCCAGCTGAACCCCAGACCTTATTTAACCGGTCTCAGTATGATCGACATTAGGACCCAGCGCCAGAGCTCTGAATGCGCAGTGTTTCTGTTCATGAAAATAATCACAATCACAATTGAAAATAAAGTGGAAATAATAAAGTGATTGGACAGAGGTGAAATGCCATCGGCTATTGGAAAAGCATTAGGCTATGTTGGTCAACGACTGGAACAATTTTAAAGGTTAAAGTGAGAAAGGCTCTGCCCCGATGAAAGCTGCAATTATTTTTATTGGGTTTTGGGTTTTTGAGCAATCTGTCCCGAGAACTTCTGTTCCCGAGCCCGCCGCTGAAACATACGTTCTAAGTGTTTTATATGCATAGAAAGATAAAAATATATACTATATACTAAGACAAACATTTGACTAACTGACACTAAATAATACTGGATGTACCTGTCCCGACTTACTTAGTAAGAGAACTTCCGATTTTTTTCGATCCCGATGCACGATAACTGATGCACATCCTCCTGTACACTTTAAATCATCTCTAGATTACTTATAATACCTAATACAATGTAAATGCTATGTAAAATGGTTGTTATACTGCATTGTTTGGGGAATAACGACAAGAAAAAAAAAGTCTGTACATGCTCGAACAAGTGCTGGAACAGCACTTCCGGGTTTTCACAATTCGCAGTTAGCTGAATTTGCGCATGCGGAATCTGCGGATAAGGAGTGCCAACTGTATAAAGCAGTAAGCATGGACACAGGTTCTTTGGCCCACGATGTTCAGAATCAGGTTTACTGTCACCGGCATGTGACAACATTTGTTTGTGACAACATTTGTTTGTGCCAACCACAGTGTTTATTTAAACTACTCATCTGCCTGCACATCCTCCATTCCATTCCTATTCAGGTATCTGTCTAAAAGCCTCTAAAACATTGCAAAAATCCTCTTCCACCATTTCCTCAGCAATGCATCACTCACGATTATGTTGGGGGGAAAACTTGCCTCATTACTCCCATTTAACCCCCCCCCCATCTTAAAACTATGCCCTCTAGTATTTGACATTTCCACCCTGAGGAAAAAAAATTCTGGCTACCTACCATATCTAGGCCCCTCATAATTTAATACAATTCATCCCTCAGTCTTCAACACTGTGTGTAATGAAACTCCACTGCTCCTTCATATTGTAGGAATGACAACGCTTTAAAAGCTATAATGCAGTTTGGGGCTTACTGAAAGGCCCAAAATTGTTGGAAGTTTTGCCAAATTTGCTGATGATACTAAGCTGGGTGGCAGTGTGACATGTGATGAGGATGTTAGGAGAATTCAGGGTGACTTGGATAGGCTGGGTGAGTGGGCAGATACTTGGCAGATGGCGTTTAATGTGAAAAAGTGTGAGGTTATCCACTTTTGGAGTAAGAACAGGAAGGCAGATTATTATCTGAACGGTGTAGAGTTGGGTAAGGGAGAAATACAAAGAGATCTCGGAGTCCTTGTTCATCAGTCACTGAAGGTAAATGAGCAAGTGCAGCAGGCAGTGAAGAAGGCTAATGGAATGTTGGCCTTTATTACAAAGGGAATTGAGTACAAGAGCAAGGAAATCCTCTTGCATTTGTACAGAGCCGTGGTGAGACCACATCTGGAGTATTGTGTACAGTTTTGGTCTCCAGGGTTAAGGAAGGACATCCTGGCTGTAGAGGAAGTGCAGCGTAGACTCACGAGGTTAATTCCTGGGATGTCTGGACTGTCTTACGCAGAGAGGTTAGAGAGACTGGGCTTGTACACGCTAGAATTAAGGAGATTGAGGGGGGATCTGATTGAAACATATAAGATTATTAAGGGATTGGACAAGATAGAGGCAGGAAATATGTTCCAGATGCGGGAGAGTCCAGTACCAGAGGGCATGGTTTGAGAATAAGGGGTAGGTCATTTAGGACAGAGTTAAGGAAAAACTTCTTCTCCCAGAGAGTTGTGGGGCTCTGGAATGCACTGCCTCGGAAGGTAGTGGAGGCCAATTCTCTGGATGCTTTCAAGAAGGAGCTAGATAGGTATCTTATGGATAGGGGAATCAAGGGATATGGGGACAAGGCAGGAACTGGGTATTGATAGTAATTGATCAGCCATGATCTCAAAATGGCGGTGCATGCTCGAAGGGCCGAATGGTCTACTTCTGCACCTATTGTCTATTATGGGGAAAAGGAAATTAGCAACCTGGAATCC
The DNA here is from genome assembly GCF_048418815.1 of Hemitrygon akajei. NCBI lineage: Eukaryota > Metazoa > Chordata > Chondrichthyes > Myliobatiformes > Dasyatidae > Hemitrygon > Hemitrygon akajei. Next base: position 167,148,983 of record NC_133125.1, on the reverse strand, counting down.
TTTCAGAAAATTCCAATGAACCTGTTAAATAATTCAAGTTTCCCTTAGGTGAGCAAGATGAGTCTTGATCTGAATACATTGTTCATTACAGTAAAATATAGACCATTACTTGATTTCCAATTTACCCACGACTATGCACCCGTTTTTAAATGCCAGTAGCAAGATCAAATAAGTATGTCCTTAACTCTCCCGGTAAATGCAAGTATTGTGGAATTCTCCCAAACAATGAGAAGGCAGAAAAGGACATCACCAAACCCCACACCAGGATTGCCATTCATGCTATAGAAAGTGACTCCATGGCCAATGAAACCAAGTTACTTATGAAGTTATCATTTAAATAGATAAAATGCCTTGAGATATCTAGGCAGAAATTCTAAAGTCAGGCACATTCAAAATTTCTCATTTCAGACAATTTCAAATAGATAGATAGATAGATAGATACTTTATTCATCCCCATGGGGAAATTCAACATTTTTTCCAATGTCCCATACACTTATTGTAGCAAAACTAATTACATACAATACTTAACTCAGTATAAATATGATATCCCATTTATAATGAGATTATGTCACAATGAGCTGAATAAACCCTATCTTATATCTTAAAGACAAATGTTGAAAAGACCACAGTAAATGGTGACCTCACAACTAAAAAAATCCTTCAACATTTTCTACCTACAATGGTTAGCAACAGCCTGGAGATCCAAACACAACTTACACAGATAAACTCTGGCTTTGCTTACTTCAGGTAGAAGCAATCCAGATAGTTTTTGTGGAGCTTCTGTCTCAAGTCAACACTACTAACAAAAGACCTTGCATAGTGACATCACAATACCTATTGCAGTCTTGAACAACCCAAGATGAGTCAGATAACCCAAAAATTCAAAGAAAAACCACAATCAATCCCAAAGAGAAAATAAAACAGAGCTTGATCTCAAAAATCAAAACAAAAAAAAGTCAAGTTTTCCATTTTCACAACAAACACCTTAGGCAAGATCCCATTAGATCAGTCCCACTGGCTGTCCATTTTCCATTCACTCACTACAATCATGGTTAGAAAAGACTTCAGAACATTAATAAAGTCAATAGCAATATTCATCTCGTGAAAAGAATGGGAGTCTCCCACAAAGATCACAAAATGTGACATTGTATCATTTCGGCCTTGGTTATAAGGGATCAAAATTTTGTGCAGACGATCAAGTCCATTGTGCTATTATGGAAAATTCAAACTGAATTGCAAAGCAAGATCTTCAAATTCATTGCCCTAACTCAACTTGACAGATGTAGTAATTGTAAGCTAATGATTGCAAACATCTTGTGAAATCCTGGCACAACAGTCAGCTCACAACTTAGAGCCCATAAGAAAGGCCCGCGGGACAAGTTGAGTGGCAATATCTCACACTTAGTCCTAAATTCAGCTGGAAAGCAAATAACATTTATTATAAGATTCAGCTCAGAGCCAGATGCCCAACTTACCTTAGCCTAATCACAGGACAATTTTATAGTGACCAATTAAGCTACCATCTGATAGGTCTTTGGACTGTGGGAGGAAACCAGAAAACCACAAGTTTATGGGGTGCAATGTATAAACTCCTTACACATGGTGTCAGAACAGAACACATGACTCCCCAAGCGCTAAGTGTTGCGCTAACCATTACGTTACTGTTGTGCCACCAAGCTTGGATTATATATGTAGCTTTTTATTATTTAGAGAAATAGCATGATAACAGGCCTTTCCAGTCAACACTGCCTAATTACACCCATATGACCAACTAACAAACTGACTCATACATCCTTACAATGTGGGAGGAAACTGGAAACCCACATGGTAACAGGGAGAACATACAAACAGCAGTGGAACTGAACCCAAGCCGTTGATGCTGTTATGCTAACTGCTACTTTGCAATGAGGTAGAGTCCTTTAAAGTTCAGCATGATTACTACAGGTGGGGGAAAGGAGAAAAAAGGGAGAAAAGCAATTACAATTGTGGATAGATGTCAGAGCAATAGTAAAACATGTTCATAGCTTAACAATTAGGTGAATTTCAACCACTGTGTTCCTATTCATAACGGAGCAGCAAGCAACACCTGCTCCCAGAACAATCCCATTTTCCCATGATGCCTGTAACACGTACTTTCCACATTCCCATGACTTCTACTGCCAATTTACTCAACAGATAATTAACCTACCAACTTTGGGGTGCAGGAAGAAACTCGTGCAGTCAGAGAGAGCAGGCAAACTTCACACAGATGGCACAAGTCAAGATTGAACCCGAGTCACTGGACCAGTTAGGCAGCTATTCGTGCCATTTTGCACAAGTAAAGGTGTTTTAAGATACTATGAAAATTCTCAATGGAATATCAAAATTCTAGCCTCAGTAGAGACGAAGTATCTCTGCTGGGCCAGAAGCTCATGTTTAAGTTTCAGAACTTGAGCACATAACCCAGGTGATAGCCCAAGGTACAACCACAAAAATCTAGGTTGAGCCAGGTGAATTGTTAAAACCAAATCCCTGTGCACGCATGGTGCAGAGGATTTTTTTTGTCTGCAAAAAGCCGAACAAATCTCATGTTATGCTCGTGCACATTTATCCTCCACAATCACTTTTCACAAGATTATTTTGCCCTTTATCTCTATCACTTATGAGATCACACTGCTTGTATATGGTGACACACATGTACTTTGATAACTTTGTCAACTGCTCATTGTATTTCCTACAAAATACTGCCTGACAGCACTTCAAAAGCATTTGGATGCAAAGCACTTTCAGGCATCAAGATGCAAACACTAGCTGCACCTTTTTAAGATATGTTTACAGATCTTGTATTAACAGTTATAAACGATATTTTGGAAATGCACAGTCTGCCCATTACTGATTACACAACATGTACTTCAATAGTCACGTCAAAGATTTGCGAGCACGCTTCTAGAAAATGTGGGAGCTGAGTTGTGGCAAGGGGAAAGAAAAATACTGAGGCATGGCATTCAAACCACAGGGAGACAGTATTGAGGCATGGGAATTTTCTGGGAGAATTGCCAGAGTAAGGTCTTATTGGAAAAAAGCAGTCAATTATAAACACTAGGGTGACTGGAGTGGGGTACGAGGAGGGTTGTGCAGAAATAATGACTTTTTAAAATCTGAATAATATCGTACCAAAACTTCATCATAAAAAAAAACTCTCAATACAACTGGTTATTGTGGTTGTTGGAACTTCACATAAGGAAGGGGCAGGTGCAATGGTAACATACACAGCTCCTTTGTGAATAGTGCATTCAAAACAGGGGTAGAGGGATGGTCTGAAAGAAGTTTTTGGGATATCTATGCACAGAAGAATCTCGTTCAAAATGGAGCAAAACAGCTCTCTACATGAAAAAGCAAAAATCTCATCATCAAAATAAAACACTGGAGTCCCTATATTTAAATGCCACATTAAAAAATGTCCTAGTAGGGATAAATAACAGGATATTTCAAGAGTTAAGTGCCTGCAGAGACTCAAACAGTACACCAACGTGTGGGGGGGGGGGGGGGGGGAGGAGGAGGGGGAGAACAAAATTTGGCAGAACAAGCTATTTCTGATTTTAAAGAGTCAAATATTCCTACAACAAATATTTTTAAAGTAAAAAAACAAACATCAGAATATTTAGGTTTAATCGAATCTTAAAGGAAACACAGACTAGTAAATAACAGAAGCAATGCCTCTATCTAAAACGGCAAACTTGTCTTGATAAGGTGAAATATTATCCAGTTAAAAAGAAAAATCTATATATATATATATATATACACACACACACACACCCCAAACATTAGAGGAACTCAGCAGCTAGAGCACACACGTAGGAGAATAAACAGTCGACGTTTCAGGCCGAGACCCTCCATCAGGTCTCAATAAAATCTCGGCCCGAAACGTCGATTGTTCATTCCCCTCCATAGATGCTACTTGACCCTCTAGGCTCCTCCAGCACTTTGCTCAAGATTTCCAACATCTAAAGGATCTCTTGTGTTAAATCCGGACATTTCTTATTAGTCCATCCATTATAAAAAGTAACTAAATAAGGAAAATGGAGGCAGGCTCAGGATATTTCGGCCCGACCGGTCTTTATTTTAAATAATACGCCTCCCAAAAAAAGGAGGGAAGCCTCCTTTCAGTTCCAAATCATCTTACTGGAAGAGTACAAATTAGTGGTGAAGAGGGATTCACTGGAAAAGGTACTGAGAGATAATAATGAGCAGGGTAGCTTATACTTGAATCAACAGACAGGCCTTAGGTGGATTTAAATCGGCAGAGAAACTTAACGTTTAAGTTGAAATAGGATGATTTTTGGAAGGATGGTGGGGAGGGTGCTGAAGAAGGTAAGGGGTCCGATGACCTCAAGGCTCTCAGGCTTCTCCCACCCCGTTGCCCAGGTGAGCCAGCGTCCCCGGGCTGCACTTGTGCCCCGGCTGGAGATAGTGGAGGTGGAGGGAGGGAGGGAGGAGGGAAGGAACAGCCATCTTGTGACAAAATGGCGCCCGCCGCCGGGGCCCGCAACCCCGGCACCGCTTCCGACATTGAGAAAGAAACTAGAACAAAACTCGCCAAATAGAAATAAACTCACCCGGGCTCGTTCTATCGGGCCGTCGCTGTGTGTATACCGATACCAGATAATAAATAACGCGACGCAGGAGTCCGGATGGAGACGGATCCTGGCTCTCCGGCCTTCCCTTTTTTTGCGCTCCTCTCACTTCCCCCCTCCCCCCACTAAATATAAAAAAACCCTGCTCACTAACGGCCGCCGCTCTCCTCCCGGCTCGTTAGCATAAATTATTCAGCCGCTTGGCCAATCCGGCGCAACCTGCTACCCTACGTTTACAGAACCCGCTCACTTGAATGCCGTCGGCGTGTATTATATATGCGAACGACGTCGGCATACTTTTATCATAAATTAAGGCTGGTTGGGAGGAGGAGGAGATGGTGAGAGTGGGCGGGGAGAATGAACGCCAATGATTCGCGGATGTAAGCGAGATGATCCCGCTGTGTGAGAGCCTTGGTTAGGTGACGGTCAGCCTCGGCCTCGCCCCCTATTGCTGGGAGGTTAGGAGTGCAAATCGGCCAGGTCAATCATGTTCCCAATTCAGGAGAATACAAACACTGCAGACAGTCCGTAAAGTTCAGTTCAACGCATACAGGATGCTGTAGGAACTCAGCAGGCCAGGCAGTATCAATGGAGAGAAATAAACAATCGACATTCTGGGCTGAGACCCTTCATCAGGATTTAAAATTTATTGATTTATCATTGTCACTGCACTGAGAAACAGCTAGAAAAGCTGAGATGCATGCAAATCAGATCATTAAACAGTGCATCGAGGGAGAACAAGGTAAAACAATACAGTACAGAAAAAGTGCAACACAGATAAAAAATAAGGTGCAAGTTTATAACACGTGGTCAGGAGACAAATTTCTCATACCAGGAGACCATTTAGCATGGTAGAAGTTTTCTTTGAGCCAGCTGGTATATGCTTTCCAGGCTATTTTGTATCTTCTGTCTGATGGAAGAGGGGAAATGAGAGAATGTCTTGGGTGACACACACAAAATGCTGCTGGAACGCAGCAGGCCAGGCAGCATCTATAGGGAGAAGCCCTGTCGATGTTTCGGGCCGAGACCCTTTGTCAGGACTCAATGTCTTGAGTGCGTGGGGTCCTTGATTATACCAACAGCTTAATGTTAAAAGTAGCCCACACACTTGATACTTCCTCATCATTTGGTGGGTAGAGAGATTTTTTTTCAATTGAATGGATGGATAAGTTCAATTTCAAGTTTATTGTCATCTGACTGTGTGTGTATATATATATATCCAAACAAAACAACATTCCTCTGGACCTCAGTGCATGCACTCAACATATATCACACACAGCACATAAAAGAAAATAATATACACTATAAATAAGTTAGTAAATTATTATTCAAAACACATGTGTTAAAGAGCATCACAGGTAAACAGTGAGTAGCTCGCTATTCTAATGATGAAACCTTGATAGTGGCAGGTACTCATTAGTCACAGCCTGAGGGAAGAAGCTGTTACCCAGTCTGGCAGTCTAGTCCTGATGCTTCTGTGCCTCCTTCCAGTAGTGAATCAAAGACTCTGTGCGATGGGTGGGAGGTGTCCTCTCCAATGCTTTGGGCCCTTTGTCTGCAACACTCCCAGTAAATATCACAAATAGAGGGAGGGAGACCCTGATAATCCTCTCAGTTTTTACTATCCTCTGCAGGGTTTTGCAGTCCAATCCCTTACAGCTTCCATTCCACACAATGATTCAGCCAGACAGGACATTCTCGATGATACTACTGAAGAAAGTTGTTAAATTGGGGAGCTGTGGAAGCTTCAAACTCCTCAGAAAGTGTAGATGCTGCTGTGTCTTCCTGCCTGGTGAGGAAGTGCTGTGGGTCCGGGTTAGATCATCTGTTATGTGCACACCAAGGAACCTTGATAAGCAGAGACATTGATAAGCAATGGAGAGTGATCAATCTGTGTCCTTGTGAAGTCCACAATCATCTCTTTCATTAGTTAAAATGTGAAGTCCACAATCATCTCTTTCATTAGTTAAAATTATGGCAACAGATGACGGTAAGATTAAGCAGGTAGGAAGAACATCCTGAGTCATCATGAACTCTGAAGCCTGACACAATAACACTTCTGCAGGATCCGCCAGGGCCAGCCTTTTTAACTCCTCTTCCTATTCTCACACGGACATTCCGGTCCATGGAGTCCTTTACTGCTAAGTAGAGGCTAGACCCAGATTAGAGAAACAGCACCTCATTATCCAAATCTCCAACCTGTCCTTATGAACACCAGATTCTCTAAATTCTGGTTACAACTTCCCTCCATTTAACAGCACCAAGGATGGTCTCAAGCCAGCTAGGAAGATGGCGGGGCATGGTGCAAGCAACCCCATCCCATAAAAAAACAGAACTACAGAAATACCAACAAAAGCTCCAAAGACCTCATTCCTGGAAGGATCTTTGCCAAGAAGACATATGAAGTTGTGTGATGAAAGAGGAGGCCATGTCATTAGGTGTGCTTAAAGTGGAGATTGATAGGTTCTTAATTTGTAAGGGTCAAAGGTTATGGGGAGAAGGCAAGAGAATGGGGTTGAGGAAAATTAAATCAGCCATGATGGAATAGGCTAATTCGGCTGCTATGCTTTACGGTCTGATGGAGTGTCAGGTTTCCTGAAAGAGGCGGCTCAGATAGACAGTGTGGTGAAGATGGCCCTGACATTCTTGCCCTCATTGGCCGAGGCACCGAGGTGTCAGGATGCACTTGAAAGTGTGAGTGTAGTTTTGGTCGCCTCGTTGCAGGACAGATGGGATTAAGACAGAGAGACGCAGTTGCCTGGATTGGAGGAATTGGTTTTAAGGGGAGATTGGTTAGCCTGGGACTTTTTTCCCCAGAGCAAAGGAGGCTGAGAGGTGAAATGATAGAAGTATATAAAGTTATGAAAGTCAGAGAGTAGATAGCAAGTATCATACGATAATATTGTCTAAAACTACAGGGCATGAGATTTAGGTGAGAGGGAAGAGGGTTAAAGTTCAAAGTCAATTATCAAAATATCTATATGTAACCATATACAACTATGATTTATTTTCTTGCAGGCATTCACAATAGAACAAAGAAATACTATAGAGTCGATCAAAATCTTCACACAAACATGACAACAGCTGATGTGCAAAAGAAGACAATCTGTGCGAATACAACAAGCAAACAAACAAGTAATGATAAACTGAGGACATGACTTGTAGGGTCACTGAAAGTGAGCCCATGGGTTGTGGAATCAGTTCAGAGTTGAGGTCAGTGAAGTTACCTACACTGTTTCAGGAGCCTGATGGTTGGAGGATAACAACTGGAGATCAGAAATGAGATTAGAGGGGTAAATTTGACTCATGGGGTAGTCGGTGTCTGGAACGAGCTGCCCAAGGAGATGGTGGAGGCAGGAACAGTAAGAATGTTTAAGAGGAAGCGGGGACAGGGACTTGAATGAACATGGAATGTGCATTTAATGCAGAAAGTACAGTTAGTATAGAACGGCATGATGGACAGCATAAAAGCAATGGGCCAAAGGGGCTGTTTCTGCGACACTATGACTTTACTTTCTATAGAGAGCTTTGGCATGATTAAAGAGAGAAAATAGTGTGTGCTGTTAGCATACCTTAAAAAACACCCATTTATTTCTTCTACTAACCGCAGAAAGTGTGTTAAACCTGGAGGGACAAGTTCAAGTAACCCTGAGTGTGAAATCAGCATTGGAGCATTGGATGTCTGCTTCAAAGACCAGTAGGAATCTATTTCTAAAGCATTCTCCACACCCCTCATTTTTCTTTTATTTAAAAAGGAAACAAGATTTGTATTATGAACCACTTCAGAAGTAATTTATTGCTGATGCATTGCCTGGCGCAACCACAGAAAACTATAAATCTTACTACAAACTTAAATGCTTACTGATTATTCTGTGGTCAACTCAAGGTGCATCTGAGGAGGAATTTCTGTTCCCAGAGAGTGGCGAATCTCTGGAGTTCTTGGACCTCCCACAGTGAGGCATAGGCTGAGTGATGAAATGAAATGGCAAAGATCGACAATCTTTGTGTGTGTGTGTGTGTGTGTGTGTGTGTGTGTGTGTGTGTGTGTGTGTGTGTGTGTGTGTGTGTGTGTGTGTGTGTGTGTGTGTGTGTGTGTGTGTGTGTGTGAGAGAGAGAGGTACAAGGTAGCTGAGGCTCAGATGAAGTAAACCATGATCTCATTCAATGGCAGAGATGTTCCCATTTCCTCTGTTTTAATTTAGCGCTGGAAAGCGAGCAGGGAGAGGGAAGAGGGTGTGGCAAACTGAGAAGCGGTTGGGCGGCAAAGGGGGTAGGAAGCCGGTAGAGCTGTTGCCCCACAGCTCCAGTGATCCTGACCTCTGGAGTGGGCATGGCTTCCCTCGGACTGGGAGAAGATACAGGAGCTTGAAAGCCCAGACATCCTGACTCAAGAACAGCTTCTTCCCCACTGCTGTCAGACTTCTGAATCGACCATCTCCTTCACATCCCCTTCCCAATGGTGCTGCCGCATTCTCAAACCCTCAATTCTGGCAGCAGGAGTAACTATGAAGGACGGGAACTATTAGTGTCACGATGACTGGCAGGAGTTACCATGAGTGGCAGGAACTATGATTGTCAGGAGTAACTTTGACTGGTGGGAGTAGCTATCACTAGTTGGAGTAACTATGACTCTCTCCGGTGAGCAATGTGGGCCAGGCGTCACCTCACCAAGTAACACTCTAAGCTAGCTACCTGTACCTCTGGGTATTTTTCTTGCTTCTGGTCCACTGTGTGTCATGCCTCCTCGCAAGTTCAAGTTTAATTGTCATTCAACCATACATCAATATAGCCAAACTAAACAGCGTACCTTGGAGGCCAAGGTGCAAAACACAGTACCAGTAGCCCACAGCATGTAGTACATAGACTTATGATAGCAAAAATACATATAATCACAAAAAAATTATATAGTCTATGTGTGGTAAACGATGTGTATACCTGTCTGGACACGCCCCTCCGCTGACTGCTCTTGTGGCTCCTCCCACAGACCCCTGTATAAAGACGATTGGAGGCACTGCTCCTCCCTCAGTCTCCAAGAGGTTGTGGTCACTTCTCCTGCTAATAAAAGCCTATCGTTCGCCTCCCGTCTCCGAGAGTTTTTGATGGTGCATCACCATGTCTCTGAGTGGAATGGCCTATAGATTGGTGGTGCATGGGATGTTATCCTGGTCTAGGTTGTCTTCCACTGAGCGAATACTGAAGAACAGCACCCACAGGAGGGACCAGCCCCTCAACTCTGTGAGGATCCCAGCATGCCCAGAGGCCTCTGCTCTTTCCCACACTGCCTTGGCCTCTCCTCTGATGACAACGACAGTTACTGTAACAGATGACACCGCGGCACGAGGGCCTGATCCACACAACAATCCAGGTAACGCAGCTACCCCACCGCCAGTCGCACCAATGAGCCAGTGAACCTGACTTACAGAACTCCACATTGCCAATGCCCAAAAGAGTTTTGTGATCACACAAAAAATCGTATAAGACAAACATTTGCACCACTTTTTCGGACTGCACACTGCTGCTGCACAACAACGGAACGCAGCAGGTTTGGGTGACAACACTGTACGCATCCAGTCCAGTTCCATCGCTATCGAGTAACTCGCAGATGGGGCAGACCCACAGTACTTGACGTTCTTCATATCCAGCAGTGTCTTCCAGTATGAACAATTACACTTTGTTTGGACCCAGACAGGCTGCTGCGATGGTGTGTGCTGCTGGCTGGATATCTATACACCACCCGGTGTGGTAACTAAACTGTTATTGTCACTTTAGCATTCCGCTCTGGACTACAACCATTCCACTGCTTTGTATCTATTCACATTCAGATTTAGACTCGTTTATCACATGTACACCGAAACTTTCGACCAAAGGAGGTGCAAGGTGCTCCCTTGCTCCGCTAGCCTACAGGTCACTCTTGGACAGAGTCTATCACCTGCTTAGCTCCCGTCTCCCCCTCCCATGATCAGGGTCACCTGAGGCCATGGGAGCAAGTGGTGGACGGTCGTATGAGCAGCCGGTGCACGTCACAAGTCCTGGTTACGCGACCACTGATGCCAGGCAGACAGTCTCTGAAGAGTATTGATAATAGCTGGTATCACCCGTCTTGGCCAGTAGAAGGCATTGGCAAACCATTCCTGTAGGAAGATTTGTCAAGAACAATCATGGTCAAAGATCATGATCGCCCACATCAAATGATATGGCACATAACAATGATGATGACATCGAAAGCGTACAGTGAAATGTGCCGTTTGTGTTAACCAACATACCCAGGGATGGGTTGGGGGCAGCCCACACATTCCAGTGCCAGGCAGAACAACACAGAACACAAGCGAGGAAACAACACAAGCAAAACTAGTCCAGGTCGTCCCTCCCACCCATCTATACACTCACATACTCAATCCTCCAATCCCAGAATGGACATCTTCAGCTCTCACACCCAGCTAAACTGTCTTCCAACCACAGGACAGACTACATTCAGCTCTCCCACCCACCGATACATGCATGAACATTATCCTCCAGTCCCAGGGTGGACCATCTTCAGCTCTCACACCCACCTGTATATGCGCATACTCCATCCTCCAACCCCAGGACGAACCATCTTCAGCTCTCTCTCCCATCTATTCAGCCCCAGGACCAACCATCTTCCAGCTTCCAGTAAATTTAGATTTGGAGACTTGGGGCTCTGGACATCGGGCCTCGACTTCCAGACTTCTGACTGACCTTCGGGATAGAATGCAGGTCACGCCAATAATGAAGACAGGGGACCCTGGGTGAGGGTCCGGTGCAGGCCTCGAAATGCAGGTTCGCTGATGCCGTCAACGATTATTGTTATATTTATTACTACCGTGAGCACTGTTTACTCTCTGAGATTCGCGTGAGCAAAAGGAATTTAATTGCACCCTAGACAATGAGGAAATCTGAATGTGAATGTGAACGAGGGGGGAGAGAGGGGGAGCAAGTGAGATGAAGAGAGTGGGAGGGAGAGCCAGGGAGAGGGGAGGACGGGTGGGGGGGGGGGGGGAGAGAGAGAGAGAGAGACAGATGGGAAAGGGAGAGTGAGGGAGAGAGAGTGGGAGTAAAGGAGAGGGGGTGAGGGAAAGGGACAGAGAGCGGGAGAGGGCAGAAGAGACACAGATACAGAGAAAAGGAGAGGGAGGGAGAGGGAGGAAGAGAGAAAAGGAGAGAGAAAGGAAGAGAGAGAGAGGGAGATAGAAGACAACAGAGGACGGAAGGGGGAGTGAGTGTGACAGAGAGGGAGAGGGAAAGGGAGAGCGAGAGAAAGGGAGGAGAGGGAAAGAGAGAGAGGGTGGGAGAGACGGAGTGGGAGAAAGGGAAATTGTGAGGGGAGGAGAGGGAGAGGGCAGGTGAGAGAGGGAGAGAGAGGCAGAGGGTGAGGGAATGGGAGAGAGGGAAACAGAGAGATGGGGATGGGAGCAGGAGGCTGAGAGAGAAAAGGAAAGGGGGGAAAGATAAGGAGGAAAGTAGAGTGGTGAAGGGAGAGGAAAGCAAGAGAAAGGGAGGAAAAGGCTTGGGTCAAGAGGGGAGATGGGAGGGAAATGGGAGAGAAAGGGAGAGGGGGAGGAGAATGGGAGAGAGATGTAGAGGGTGGGAGATGGAAAGGACAGCTAGTGAGAGGGAGAGGGATTGGGAGAGAGAGGGAAGGGAGAGAATGGAAGAGGGAGAGAGGGGAGAGAGGTGCAGAGTGAGAGGTAGAGGGAGAGAGAATGAGAGGAGAGAAATGGAGAGGGAGAGCGGGAGGGAGAGTGAGAAGGAATGGGGAGAGAGGGAGGTGAAGATGGAGAGAGGGAAGGAGATGGATAGAGAGTGAGGGAGAGGGAATGGGAGGGAGGGGAGAGGAAGAAAGAGGGAGAAGAATAGAGTGGGAGGAGTGAGAGGGAGAGGTAGGGGGACAGAGAGTGTGGTTCAGGGTGAAGGGGACAGAGAGAAAGAGGGAGAGGGATTGAGAGGGAAACAGAGTGAGAGAGGGAGAGGTAGGGGGAGAGACAGAGAGAGTGGCGGAGGGTGAAGGAGGGGGGAGGGGCAAAGGGAGAACGGGAGAACGAGGCAGAAGGAGGGAGAGCTGAAGTGTGAGAGAGAGTGGCAGATGAATGGAGAGAGTGCGACAGAAGGCGAAGAAATGGGAGAATGAGAGAGAGAAAGGGTGAGGGAGGGAGTGGGAGAGAGAGGGGAAGAAGGGGAGGAGGAGGGGTAGTGGGACAGGTGGGGAGAGAAAAGGAGAGAGATAGAGAATGGGAAAGGGGTGGAGGGAGAGAGGGGTGGAAGGAGAGTGAATAAGAGAAGGAGTGAGAGGAAGATGGAGGGGAAGGAGGAGGGAGAGGAAGAGGGGGAGAGAGAGTGGGAATGGGAGAGAGAAGGGGAGGGAGAGGGAGAGAGACAGAGGGAGGGGTAATGGGAGAGAGAGGCAGTGGGAGAGGGAATGGACAAAAAGTGAGTGTGAGATGGAGAGGGAGGATAGATAGATAGATAGATAGATACTTTATTCATCCCCATGGGGAAATTCAACTCTTTTTTTTTCCAATGTCCCATACACTTGTTGTAGCAAAACTAATTACATACAATACTTAACTCAGTAAAAAATATGATATGCATCTAAATCACTATCTCAAAAAGCATTAATAATAGCTTTTAAAAGGTTCTTAAGTCCTGGCGGTTGAATTGTAAAGCCTAATGGCATTGGGGAGTATTGACCTCTTCATCCTGTCTGAGGAGCATTGCATCGATAGTAACCTGTCGCTGAAACTGCTTCACAAAGTCCTGTATCAGTTTCCTATACTCCTCCTCCTGTCCATTCCTGACACACCCCACTATGGCCGTGTCATCAGCGAACTTCTGCACATGGCAGGACTCCGAGTTATATTGGAAGTCTGATGTGTACAGGGTGAACAGGACCGGAGAGAGTACAGTTCCCTGCGGCGCTCCTGTGCTGCTGACCACCGTGTCAGACCTACAGTCTCCCAACCGCACATACTGAGGTCTATCTGTCAAGTAGTCCACTATCCAATCCACCATGTGAGAGTCTACTCCCATCTCTGTTAGTTTGTGCCTTAAGATCTTGGGCTGAATGGTGTTAAAGGCACTAGAGAAGTCAAGGAATGTAATCCTCACAGCACAACTGACCCCAGAAGGAGAAGGAGAGCGAGATGGGGCTAGGGAGAGAGAGGGGGAGAGGGAGAGATAGCGAGGCAGTGGAGAGGGAACGGGAGAGAGAAGGAGAGGGAGACAGATGGAGGGATAGAGAATGCAAAAGAGAGGCAGGGAGGAGGAGGGAGCAAGGGACAGGAAGAGAGAGGGATGGAGAGGAAGAGAGAGGGTTGGAGAGTGAGTGGGAGAGAGAGGCAGAGGGGAGATGGAGAGTGACAGAGGGTGGGGGGGAGAGAGAGAGAGAGCGAGAGAGAGACTAGGAAACTAATACAGAGGTAATCGTTCCTGCACAGGATGGGATTGCTGTGTCTTGAACCCATGATCCCAAGATCCCAGATCCCTGACCAACTCCTCCAGTCCTCTCTCATCTTTAGTATAGTGGGTATTGATGGTCAGTGTAGACTTGACGGGCTGAAGGGCCTCTTTTGTGCTGTATGACTGTGATTTATAACCTGACAACTGATCAGCTGGCTTATAGGGTAACAATATAACATATAAGACAATATAATTCTGCTTCCCACTGAAGCAGAATTAGGCCATTCAGCCCATCAAGTCTGCTCCACCATTCCATCATGACTGATTTATTATCCCTCTAAACCCCATTCTCCTGTCTTCTCCCTGTAACCTTTGACACCCCGACTAATCAAGAACCTATTGACGTCTGCCTGAAATATACCCAATGACTTGGCTTCTACAGCCATCTGTGGCAATGCATTCCACAGATTCACCACCCTCTGGCTAAAGAAATTCCTTCTCAGCTCTGTTCTAAATGGAAATCCCACTGTTCTGAGGCTGTGCCCTCTGGCCCCAGACTCCCCCACTATAGGAAACATTCTCTCCATATCCACTCTATCTTGGCCTTTCACCATTCAATGAGATCACCCTTTCTTCTGAACTCCAATTAGTACTGGCCCAGAACCATCAAACGTTTCTCATACATTAACTCTTTCATTCCCAGAATCATTTACATGAATCTCCTTTGAATCCTCTCCAATTAAATCATGTCCTTTTTTAGATAAGGAGCCCAACATTGCTCGCAATACAGTACTCCAAAGTGTAGTCTGACCATAGCCTTATAAGGCATCAGCCTCACATCCTTGCTCTTACATTCTAGTCCTCTCAAAATGAATGCTGACATTGCATTTGCCTTCCATACCACTGACTCAACCTGCAAGATAACCTTTCGGGATTTCTGCATGAGAATCCCAAGTCCCTTTGCATCTCTGATTTTTGAATTTTCTCCTTGTTTAGAAAATAGTCTACACTTATTCCTTCTTCCAAAGTGCATGACCATACACTTCCCTGCACTATATTCCATCTGCCACTTCCTTGCCTACTAACCCAATCTAAGTCCTGCAGACTCCCTGCTTCCTCAAAGCAAACACAAGGTACACTGCAGATGCTGTGGTCAAATCAACACGTACAAACAAGCTGAATGAACTCAGCAGGTTGGGCAGCATCCGTTGAAATGAGCAGTCAATGTTTTGGGCCGAGACTCTTTGTCAGGACTGAAGAAGGAGGGGGCAGTGGCTCTATAAAGAAGGTATGGGGAGGGTGGAAGTTGCCAGGTGAAAAACCAATCAGAGGAAAGATCAAGGGGTGGGGGAGGGGAAGCTGAGAGGGAGAGGCAGGGAAGGTGAAGAAGGAATGTAAGGGGAAAGCACTATGGGTAGTAGAAGAAGGCAGAATTATGAGAGAGGTGATAGGCAGCTAGAAGAGGAGGCAGAGGGAAGGAATTACCAGAAGTTGGAGAACTCGATGTTTATACCAAAGGGCTGGAAACTACCCAGACGGTATATGAGGTGTTGCTCCTCCAACCTGAGTTTGGCCTCATCATGGCAGTAGAGGAGGCCATGTATGGACATATCCGAATGGGAATGTGAAGCAGAGTTGAAGTGGGTGGCAACCAAATACCCTTCCATCATATCATCCACAAACTTGGCCACACAGCGATCAATTAAGCCATCATGAAGGGCCCCCATCACGAGGTCATGCCTTCTCCTCATACTTACCATCAGGAAGCAGGTACAGAAGCCTGAAGGCACACGGTCAATGATTCAGGAACATCTTCTCCTCTGCCATCCGATTTGTGAATGGACTTGGAACCCCTCAACACTACCTCACTACTTTTTTAATTTCTATTTTTGCACTACTTATTTAATTTAAGTATTTTATATACTTGTTGTAATTCACATTTTCTTCTCCATGAAGACAACAAATCTCATGACATATGCCAGTGATATCAAGCCTGACTCTGAATTCCATCACCCAAATCATTGACAGATATTGTGAAAAGAATCAGTCCCAACACTGGCCCCGGTGGAGCACCACTAGTCACTCGCTGCCGATCAGAAAAGGCTCTCTTTCTTCCCACTCTTTACCTCTTGCCTGCAGCCAACCTTCTATCCTCGTTAGTATCTTTCCTGTACGTCTTTATTAATTTTCTCCTCATTCTCCTGCACACCAGATACATGGATAGGAAAGGTTTAGGACAGGGGTTCCCAAACTGGGGTCCGCACCTCAGTTAACCATAGGGGCCCATGGTTGGGAATCCCTGGTTTAGGGTGGGAAACAAGCAATCTGCTGGACAAACAGCAGTGTCCCTTAGAGTCAGTGTCATAAGAGCATTGTAGTACAGAAATAGGGCCTTCGGCCTCTACAGTAAGTATTACAACTGAACCCACATCCACTACTTCCATTGGCAATTCATTCCACACTCACACCACCACCTTTGTAAAGGTTCCCTTTAAATATTTCAGTTTCACCCTGAACCTATTCTCATAAGATATGCTTTCCAATCCAGGCAACATCCTTGTAAATCTCCTCTGCACCCTTTCTATGGTATCCACATCCTTCCTGTAGTGAGGTGACCAGAACCGAACAGAGTAGTGGGGTCTAACTAAGGTCTTATATAGCTGTAACATTACCTCACAGCTCTTGAAATCTATCCCACAGTTGTTGAAGGCCAACATACCATACACCTTCTTAACAACACTGTCAACCTGCGCAGCACTGAGTGTCCAGTGGACGCGGACCCCAAGATCCACACTGCCAAGAGGATTACCATTAATATTATATTCTATGTTCAACTTGGCCCCACCAAGATGAACTACTTCACACTTATCTGCGTTGAACTCCATCCGCCACTTCTCAGCCAGTTCTGCATCCTATTGATGTCACACTGTAACCTCTGACAACCCTCCAGACTAACCACAACACCCACACAATACTCCAAATAAAACCTCGCCAGCATCTCACACAACTTCAATGTTATGTCACAACTCCTGCCCTCAACACCCTGAGATATAAAGGCCAGGTGTACAGAAAGGTCGAAACCCTAAATCAGGAATGCTGTTTTGCAAGCATTAGACCCAAAACATCAACCATCCCTTCCTGACCCTCCACAGATACTGCTTGTCCATTGGATTTCTCAAGCAACACACACAAAATACTGGAGGGACAGCTGACCTTTCGGGCTGAAACCCTTCGGCAGGACCAGAGAGAAAAAGACCCAACCATTTCCCCTCCACCACCACTCTCCTCTGCCTAGCAGAACATGTCCTCACTCTAAATAATTTCTCCTTTGGGTCCTCCCACTTCCTTCAGACAAAGGTGGTAGCCATGGGCACTCACATGGATCCCAGCTATGCCTGCCTGTCGGCTACATGGAACAGTCTATGTTCCAAGCCTACACTAGTGACCATCCCACACATCTCCTGCGCTACATCGATGACTGCATTGGTTATGCTTACTGCACCCATGTGGTACTCATCGACTTCTTCAACTTTGCTTTCAACTTCCACCCTGCACTCAAGTTCATCTGGTCCATTTCCGACACTTCCCTTTCCTTTCTCAATCTCACTGTCTCTGTCTTTGGAGACAGCATATCCACTGATGTCTGTTATAAACTAACGGACTCTCACAGCTACCTGGACTATACCTCGTCCCACCCTGCTACTTGTTAAAAACGCCGTCCCTTTCTCTCAATTCCTCCGTCTCCGCCGCATCTGCTCTCAGGATGAGGGTTGTCATTCTAGAACGAAGGAGATGTCCTCCTTCTTCAAAGAAAGGGGCTTCCCTTCCTCCACCATCAATGCTGCCCTCAATTGCATCTCTTCCAATTCACGCACGTCTGCTCTTACCCCAACCTCCCACCATGCTACTAAGGATAAGAATCCTCCTGTCTTTACCTACCACCCCACCAGCCTCTGCCATCCAGCACATAATTGTTCAAAGCTTCTACCACCTTCAACCACCAAACACATCTTTCCCCTTCTCCCCCCCCCACTTTCTGCTTTCCACAAGGATTGCTCCCTACATGACTCCCCACCGATCTTCCTCCTGGCACTTGTCCCTGCAAGTGACACAAGTGATACACCTGTCCGTACACCCCCTCCCTCTCTACCATTCAGGGCCCCAGCAGTTCTTCCAGATAAGGTGACACTTCACCTCTGAACCTGATGTGGTCATATACTGTATTCAGTGCTCCCAGTGTGGCCTCTTGTGACCCAACGTAGATTGGGAGATCACTTCGCTGAGCACCTGCGATCCATCCATGAGAAGGAGCAGGATCTCCCAGTGGCCACCCATTTAAATTCCACTTCCCATTCCCATTCTGATATGTCTATCCATGGCCTCCTCCACTGTCAGGATAAGGCCACGCTTAGGCTGGGCAACGCCTGATACTCCATTTGGGAAGCCTCCAACTTGATGGCATGAACATCGATTTCTCAAACTTCCAGTAATGTCTCGCCCCCCATACCCCTTCACCAGTTCACATCCCCTTGTCCCTCTCTCATGTTATCTCCTTGCTTGCCCATCGCCTCCCTCTGTTGCTCCTCCCCCACCCCCATTTCTTCTTTCTTCCATGTCCTTCTGTCTCTTTCACCAATCAACTTCCTAGCTCTTCGCTTCATCCCTCCCCCTCCAAGTTCCACCTGTCACCTTGTGTTTCTCTCCCCCCTTTCAAACCTGCTCCTCAGGTTTTTTTCTCCAGTCCTGCTGAGGGGTTTCAGCCCGAATCGTCGACTGTACTTTTTTCCATTGATGCTGCCTGGCCTGCTGAGATCCTCCAGCATTTTGTGTGTGTTGCTCGGAATTCCAGCACCTGCAGATTTCTCCAGCGATTTGCTTATTGTTCCAGCTTCTGAGACTGTGGGAGGAACCAGAGCACCCAGCGGAAACCCATGCAGTCACGGGGAGAACGTACATACGTCTTACAGGCAGCGGTGGGAATTGAACCCAGGTCAAGCATGTTGTAAATCGTTGTGCTAAACAGTATGCTACCATACTGGGCTGAAGATCTTGTTTATATAACAATTACAGCACGGAAACAGGCCATCTCAGCCCTTCTAGTCCATGCCAAATGCTTACTCTCACCTAGTCCCTTCTACCTGCACTCAGCCCATAACCCTCCATTCCTTTCCTGTCCATATACCATAGACCATAAGACAAAGGAGCAGAAGTTGGACATTCGGCCCATCAAGTCTGCTCCACCATTTCGTCATGTGCTGATCCAATCTCCCCTTTAGTCCCATTCCCCCGCCTTCTCACCACAACCTTTGATGCCCTGACTACTCAGATACCTATCAATCTCTGCCTTAAATACACCCAATGACCTGGCCTCCATTGCCGCCCATGGCAACAAATTCCATAGATTCACCACCCTCTGGCTAAAATTTTTTTTCGCATACCTATCCAATTCTTCTTTAAATGACAAAATCGAACCTGCCTCTACCACTTCTACTGGAAGCTCCTTCCACACAGCTACCACTCTCTGAGTAAAGAACTTCCCCCTCGTGTTACCCCTAAACTTTTGCCCCTTAATATGCTGTATAACTCTGTGACTCTACGTCGAGGCTGAAGATTGATTCTCCAAGAATATCCAGTAATAATAGACTGGGAGTTGTATTAGCTGAAGCAAAAGGTGCATTAAACAATGTACTTCAAAAAGTGATTTAACCTTCCAGACCCAATGCGGCTCCTTTACGCAGCAGCAGAAAGGAGTGCAGAAGCTTCCTCTGCAAACCGAAATCTTAGAGTCCCGGGACCGGATGTCTGTGCGAATAGAGGTGAGGGGACAGGTCATTCGGCGAGTCCGGAGTTCAGGGTCCCGTCATCGGCTCGTCCATCTGCTGTTACCCAGTACCCAACGATTCGAAGGCGGATGGACGAAGCGTGAGACTGGAGAGGGAACACTGTCCGTGTGTGTGGGTGGGGGGGCAAGAGATGGGTGAGAGGGAAGAACGGGGTTTATTTTGCTGCTGTTGCTTGAGTTCTGTTTTGTTCTGTTCTCTGTCGTTCTGCCGAGCTTTATGGCATGCTTTAGGTTTGCGCCGGAATGTGCGGCGACACCTGTGGGCTGCCTCAGCACACCCTTGGGTGTGTTGGGTGCCATCGCGAAAGACCCTTTCACTGTACACATGATAAGTAAATGAATCGGAACTAAAGAGAAGTGAGGACTGTTTGAGAAACTGATAAGAAAGATAACTCTCAACCAGGCAAACATGACCACGAGTTTTAATAAACAACAAAGTAAGAGATCCGTCTGATTGGTTACAGATTACCCGCGGGTTTTTGCGCGCTCTCCGCGGTGCTCGGGATGATTGGCGGGTGAGACAAGGTCGACCAGGGGCAGGGGACGTTACCGAGCTCGAAGCCGACGGCTTTGGGGACGGGGCGAGCGGACTTGGGTTTCGGACGATCACTACTGGGTCACGGCAGGTCGCTGAAGGTTTTCTTTGTTGGGGGTCCTGTGGGTTTCTCTGGTTCCTTTGTCTTGTCTTCGTACATCATTATTCTGTGAAGGTAAACAGAAGAGGAGAAATGAATTCAACGTTCCCCCAGCAGGTCGCCCTAGATCGCGAAATCGTTAAAAAGGAGGTTTGGTATAAACACCAGAAAACCTCTCTTGTTCGGTTTTGCCAAATATGATTAGGGCAAGAACAGCACATTTCTCTGTGTTGTCCTGTCACACTCTCCCAGGGTGTTTAGGAGAATAAGGGGAGACCTAATTGAAACCTGTCATATATGGAAAGACCCTAGCCAGAGTGGATGTGGAGAGGATGTTTCCGATAGCGGTGGAGACTAGGACCAGAGGGCACAGACTCAGAATAGAGGGATATCCATTTAGAACAGAGATGAGGAGGAATTTCTTTAGCCAGAGGGTGGTGAATGTGTGGAACTCATTGGCAGGCTGCTGTGGAGGCCAAGTCACTGGGTACATTTAAAGCGGAAGTTAACCGGTTCTTGATTAGTCAAGGGTGTCAAAAATTACGGGGAGAAGGCAGGAGGATCGGGTTGAGAGGGATAATAAATCAGCCACGATGGAATGGCAGAGCAGAGTCGATGGGCCGAATGGCCAAATTCAGCTCCTGTGTCTTATGGTCTTTAGATACTGAGCCGACCTCCCTCTACACTGCCCCATTTTGGGAGGTTAAGGAGGTTCGGCTTGGTACCGAACACTCTGACAAGCTCTGCTGAGAATCATGTCCTTAGGAAAGGTACAGAGGGATACTGGTCTCAACCAGATCAATGACATTAGTGTAGATGAGCTTCGGGGTTGTCATGGAGACGTTTGGTCAGAAGAGCCTGATTTTTTTATGCTGTAGACTTCTGTGTCTCGAGTAAATATAAATAAACTGCAGGCACTGAAAATCTGAAATGGAACCAGAAAATACTGGAAACACTCTGCAGGCTGGGCAGCCTCTGCGGGAGGTGAAACAGCTGATGTATGAGGAGTGCCTGATGAGGGGTGTGACACCCAAAGTGTGGGTTGCAGCCTGGTCTGTTACAGCAGTTCAAATGCCCAGATGAAGCTGCAGAGAGTAGTGGACTCAGCCCGGACACATCCCTCCCCACAATCGGTAATATCTATAGGAGGGGCTACCTCAAGAAAGCAACATCCCTCATCAAAGATCCCTACCATCCAGGCCATGGCATCTTCTCCCAGCTACCATCGGGCAGGAGGAACAGAAGCCTGAAGACCCGCACGACCAGGTTCAGGAACAGTGACTTCCCTTCAGCCATCCGGTTCTTGAACCAACTGGCCACAACCCTAAACACCATCTCATCACAGCAACACCACAACCGCTCTGGTCACCTCTTTGTTCTAGTTATGTCCCTCTGTGTAGAAATTGTGTATTCTATATTTTATTGTTGATGTTGTTTATCCAATGTTATGCTGCTACAAGTGGGTTTTTTATTGCAACTGCACAGATAGGTACGTGTGTGGGAGACAGTAAGCCCAACTTCAATGATCACATGTTCCCAGGAGTGCGGCAGCATGTTAGATACAGTGCCAAGAATTCCAGGCTGGTCCCTCCAGTCTAGTCTATTTGCAGATTCCATACACAACTCCTGGACCCTGAGGGAGAGTGGGCTGTGTGTGACCCACTGTCCCACCCAGTCCAGAGGGGGAGAGGGGTGTGTGTGACACTGTCCCACCCAGAAACGGAGGAGAGAGGAGAGTGTGTGACCCACTGCTGCAACTGGCTCCACAACGCTCTAACACCATGCTGCCAAAGCCAAAGTCAATGTCAATGTCGAGTTTATTGCCATACACAGGGATGTGTATGAACAGCTGCAATGAAAAAACTTACCTGCAGCAGTTTCACACACAGCATCAGAGACACAGTAGACAATAGGTGCAGGAGTAGGCCATTTGGCCCTTTGTGCCAGCACTGCCATTCAATGTGATCATGGCTGATCATCCACAATCAGTACCTCGTTCCTGCCTTCTCCCCATATCCCTTAACTCCGCTATCTTTAATAGCTCTATCTCTTTCTTGAAAGCATCCAGAGACTTGGCCTCCACTGCCTTCTGAGGCAGAGCATTCCATAGATCCACAACTCTCTGGGTGAAATAGTTTTTCCTGAACTCCCTTCTAAATGGTCTACCTCTTACTCTTAAACTGTGGCCTCTGGTTCTGGACTCCCCCAACATCGGGAACATGTTTCCTGCCTCTAGCATGTCCAATCCCTTAATAATTTTATATGTTTCAATCAGATCCCCTCTCATCCTTCTAAATTCCAGTGTATACAAGCCCAGTCACTCCAATCTTTCAACATATGACAGTCCCGCCATTCCGGGAATTAACCTCGTGAACCTACGCTGCACTCCCTCAATAGCAAGAATGTCCTTCCTCAAATTTGGAGACTAAAACTGAACACAATACTCCAGGTGTGGTCGCACCAGGGCCCTGTACAACTGCAGAAGGACCTCTTTGCTCCTATACTCAACTCCCCTTCTTATGAAGGCCAACATGCCATCAGCTTTCTTCACTGCCTGCTGTACACAACATCCACAAGAATATATAGCAAATAAATTATATTCCATTTTAATAAAACAACATAATTAGAAAAAAACTATTGTTTTCATAATGTTGTTGTCAATACAGAGACAATGCTGGAGGAACTCAGCAGACCAGGCAGCATCTATGGAAAAGAGTAAACAGTTGACGCTTCGGGCCGAGACCCTTCATCAGCATTTTGTGTGTGTTGACAGGAGAAACATACTCTGATTTCACTGCAGCGTGTCCAAGTCCAATCTTAACCATGCATCCTCTCGTCTGACCTCCTCTCCCGAGGTCCTTTTGAACTGACCGCCGCTGTTTACCAGACCGCTACAGCCTTCTTTTTTTTTCTAACCACAGAGCTTTGGAAGCTGCATTGCAGATATTGACTGTGCACTCCATACTTCCCCGTAGCGCTGGAACAGTCTGGAGGCGCCAGAAGTTTGTAAGAGTGCGGGGAGTCCTTCAATGTCGGAAGGAGGATGACTGGGTGAGTGTTTGTCTGGCTCTTACGTGGAATAGCGCTGCTGCCACCTAGCGGCTCAAAGTACTTAAACTAGAGTTGGCGGATATTAATGGCCGGGGCAACCGGCTATTCGGCCCACCGCGTCCATGCCGACCAGCGAGCACTCATTCTATTGATCCCATCATCCAGCACACGCCCTACAGCCTTCTATGCCTTGATGGTTAAAGTGCTTGTCCAGATATTGCTTAAATGCCTTGATCGAAGAGACTGCAGTTTCTGTTATATGAAGGGGAAAAAACAACCATGATGTAGGAGACCAGGTCCAACCGTGGAATAACACCTTTGCCTCCCCAGATGCTGCTCGACCACTGAGCTCTTCCATTATTCGGTTTCTTACATGCTGCCGGTGACTCAATTACTCTCTCAGGATTCAGTTGCTCACCAGGCTCTGGTAAGAAATGTTCCCCTCTCGGATCTTTTCCCCTTACCCAAAGTCTCCAGTTATACTGGCTCCGGCAAGGGAAAAGTATTCCTGCAGTCTATCCTGTCTAAAACCTTCATTATTTTATATACCTCTGTCATGTTCCCTCTTAACCTCCTCTGCTCTGTGGAAAGAAGACTGGCATGTCCAATCTCTCCTGACTGAAACAGTCCGCCCCTGACAACATGTTGGTGAATCTCCTCTGCACCCTGTCCAGTGCTGTCACACCTGAGGAAGGCTGATGTTCTGAGATCACAAGACTGTAAAATATAGGAGTAGATTTAGTGCATTCTGTCCATTGGGTCATTCAGTTGTAGCTGATCTTTCTCAACCCCATTGTTTCACCTTCTCCCTGTAAACCCCTTACCACCCAAGGACATATTAATCTCTGCCTTAAATACACACAATGAAATGTTCTCCATGCAATGAATTCCACAGGTTTACCACCATCTGGCTGAAGGAATTCCTCCCCACCTCAGTTCTACAGGGACATCCCTTTATTTTGAGGCTGCACCCTCTGGTCTGAGACTCTCCTAATGGGGCCACTCTTTCCACTAACACTCTGTCTAGCGCTTTCAGTGTCCAATAGGTTTAACACAAGAACATAAGAAATAGGAGCAGGAGTAGGCCATCTGGCCCATCGAACCTGATTCAATAAGATCATGGCTGATCAAGCCATGGACTCATCTCCACCTACCTGCCTTTTCTCCATAACCCTAATTCCCCTACTATGCAAAATCCATCCAACTTTGACTTAAATAAATCTGCTGAGGTAGCCTCCAGTACTTCAGCGGGCAGAGAAAATCCCACAGATTCACCACTCTCTGGGAAAAGCAGTACCTCCTCATCTCTATCTTAATTCCACTCCCAGAATCCTGAGATTATGTCTTCTAGTTCTAGTCTCACCTATCAGTGGAAATAACTTCCTTGCCTCTGTCTTATTTCTCGCTTTCATAATTTTACATGTTTCTATAAGATCTCCTCTCATTCTTCTGAATTCCAGCAACTACGGTCCCGGGCGACTCAGTCTCTCCTCATAGTTTAACCCTCTCATCTCTGGAATCAACCTGGTGAACCTCCTGTGCGTTGCCTTCAAAGCCAATATATCCTTCCTCATGTACGGAGACCAGAACTGAAGACGGTACTCCAGGTGCGGCCTCACCAACACCCTGTACAGTTGCAACATAACCTGCCTGCTCTTAAATTCAATCCCTCTAGCAATGAAGGCCAACATTCCACCTTCTTGATAGCCCGCTGTACCTGCAAACCAACCTTTTGTGATTCATGCATAAGCATTCCCAAGTCCCTCTGCACAGCAGCATGCTGCAATCTCTTACCATTTAAATAATAATTTGATCTTGCATTTTGCCTTCCAAAGTAGATGACCTTGCATTTACCAACATTGTACTCCAAATGCTAGACCCTTGTCCACTCACTTAACCTATCTATATCTCTCTGCAGACCCTCTGTATCTTGTGCATAATTTGCTTTTCCACTCAGTTTAGTGTCATCTGCAAACTTAGATACACTACACTCAGTCCCCTCTTCCAGATCATTAATGTATATCGTGAACAGTTGTGGCCCCAGCAACAACCTTTGCGGCACATCGCTCACCACTGATTGCCAACCAGAGTAACACCCATGTATCCCAAACTCTCTGCTTTCTATTAGTTAACCAATCCTCTATCCATGCTAATACATCAACCGCAACTCTACCCATCCTTATCTTATGGATAAGTCTTTTATGTGGTACCTTATCGAATACCTACTGGAAATCCAAGTAAATAATGTCCATCTGTTCCTCTCTATCCATTGTGCTTGTTTTATCCTCAAAGAACTTCAGTAAGTTTGTCAAACAGGACCTGCCTTTGCTGAATCCATGCTGCATCTGCCTGATGAATCCATCTCTTTCCAGATGCTTCACTATTTCTTCTTTAATGATAGCTTCAAGAATTTTCCCAACTACAGATGTTAAACTAACTGGCCTGTAGTTACCTGCCTTTTGCCTACATCCTTTTTTGAACAGTGGCGTGACATTTGCCTTCTTCCAATCTACAAGGACCAGCCCAGGGTCCAGAGAATTTTAGTAAATTATCACCAAAGCCTCAGCTATAACCTCTGCCATTTCTTTCAGTACCCTGGGATGCATTCCATCAAGGACCAGGGGACTTGTCTATCTTTAGGCCCGTAAGTTTGCTCATCACTACCTCTTTAGTGATAGGTATTATATCGAGGTCCTCACCTTCCATCGCATCCATACATCTTTCTTTGATATGTTTGACGTGTCCTCCACCATGAAGATCGACACAAAATAGTCATTCAAAGCCTCTGCCATTTCCTCATTACCCAATATCAATTCCCTCTTCTCGTCCTCCAAGGGACCTATGTTCACTTTAGCTACCCTTTTCCACTTTATATAATTACAAAAACTTCTTACTATCCATTTTTACATTTTGTCCCAGTTTATTTTCATAATCTATCCCCCTCTCTTTATTGCTTGTTTAACGGTTCTTTGTTGCTTTTTAAAGTTTTCCCAATCTTCCAGTTTCCCACTACTCGTACACATGAGCTTTTAGTTTGATGACTTCTTTTATTTCCTTAGTTATCCAAGGCTGGCTCTTCCCACCTTTACAGTCCTTGCTTTTAACTGGAATATACTTCTGTTGAACACCTTAAAAAATCTCTTTGAAAGTCTTCCACTCTTCCTCATCCGTCCCACCATATAGCCTGTGTTCCCAGTCTACCCTATCCATCTCCTCCCTCATCCTGTTGTCGTCTCCTTTGTTTAGGCATAGTACACTGGTTTTAGATCGAAATATTGCACCCTCCATTTGTCTGAGAAACTCAATCATACTGTGATCACTCTTCTCAAGAGGATCCCCAACTACAGGGTCACTAATTTTGCCTGTCTCATTACACAGGACCATATCCAAGATGGCATGTTCCCTTGTAGGTTCAGTGATGTGCTGTTGAAGAGAGCCATCATGGATGCATTCTATGAAGTCCTCCTCAAGACTGCCTTGATCAACTTGATTCACCCAATCTATGTGCAAGTTAAAATCCCTCATGATAACTGCTGTTCCATTCTTACATGCCTCAGATACTACTCTGTTTAATGCTTGCGCTACTGTAATGTTAATTACTCGGTGGCCGATAGACAATTCCCACCAGTGATTTTTTCCCCTTTACTATTCCTAATCTTTACCCAGATGGATTCAACATTGTGCTCCTTAGATCTTATATTGTCTCTCATTATCACCTTGATCTCATTCTTAATTAAGAACATAACACCACCTCCCTTACCTTCCTGCTTATCCTTTCGTATTACCTGATATCCTTGGATAGTTAATTCCCAGTCCTCTCTCCCCTGCAATCACATTTCTGTAATGGCCACTAAATTATACCTCTTTGTACTGATTTGTGCATGGACCTTGTTTAGAGTACTACGGGCATTCAAATAAAGTGCCCATACACTCATTGTGAAATCTAGTAATCTTTGTCTCTTATTGCACTTGACTTTTCTGCATTCCACCCTTACTTCTCTTTTTTAACTTTTGCTTTTACTTTATCTTTATCCACACTTTTCTCTTTTACTTTATCCATACTTCTCTAAACTTTTGATCCCCCCCCCCCCCCGCTATTTAGTTTAACACCCTAGCCACAGCCCTAGTTATGAGATTCGCCAGAATCCAGAACCCAATGGAACAGCTCCCTCCTTCCCCAATACTGGTTCCAGTTTCCCACGAATTCAGACCAACTTCTCCCACACCAATCCTTGAGCCACGCATTCAACTCTCTAATCTTCTTGTACCTATGCCAGTTTACATGTGGCTCAGGTAGTAATCCAGAGATTACCACCTTTTTGGTCCTGCTTTTTAATTTAGTCCTTAGCTGCTCAAATTCCCTCAGCAAAACCTCTTTCCTCGTCCTACCTATGTTGTTGGTACCAACATGGACTACGACAACTAGATCTCTCCCCTCCCACTGCAAATTCCTCTGCAGGTCAGATAAGATACCCTGAACCCGGGCACCAGACAGGAGACACAGCCTTCAAGATGCTCTATCCTCACGACAGAGAACTCTGTCTATTCCCCTGACTATACTATCCCCAATTATCACTACATTTCTCTTCTCTCCCCTCTCTTGAATGGCTCCCTAAACTACAGTGTTACAGTCAGGTTGCTCATCCTTCCTGTAGCCGCCACTCTCATCCACACAGGGAGCAAGAATCTCAGACCTGTTAGAGAAGCCCATCCCACATCCTCTGAACTCCATGGAGCACAAGCCCAGAGACATCAAACACTCCTCAAACATTAACCACTTCATTCCTGGAACCATTTTTGTCTCAGTTCATTCAGACACTTAGTCAGACTCTTTTCTCTTACCGGCTCACACAAACTTTAAGTCATTACTGTATATATTTTCATATCTTTTTTGAGGTCCTGATTCAACTGGAAGTCTCACAGTACTCCAGCTGTGATCTGATCAATAGAACATAGAAACACTGCGCAGGCTCTTCGGCCCACAATATTGGGCCTACTTTTTTCCAAACTGAGAATCAATCTAACCCTTCCCTCCTACATACAGTTTGTGCAAATGTTTTAGTTGCAAGAGTAGCCAAAGAGGCACAAATTGGAGCTCAAGACTGTGGGTATATTTGAAGTGAAAATTAATAATTTCCTGATCAGCCAGGGTATCAAAGGTGTACGAGGTTGAGTGGGATCTGGGATCAGTCATGATTGAATGGCGAAGCAGACTCGATGGACTGAATGGCCTAATCTGCTCCCCTGTCTTATGGTCTGATATATAGTGTTAGGGTGTCGAAGACTGTATTTGTCAATGTGGATCAGAGAGCGAGTTTGTAAATCTGAAGGAGGCAAAGGATGTTATGAACGGAGAGGGTGGAGTGCCACAGGAGGGGTGTGGGACAGGTGGCAGAGAAGGAGTGGTAGGGGCTGGAGAGTGCGAGGGGGCATGGGACAGACACACCCAGCCCTGAGACACCAGGCGAAAAGTCATTTGATTCCAAACAATTGCTTTATTGATCATTTTAGAATGTCTCTCTAGAGTCATAGTCATAGAAAAGTCCAACACAGAAATAGGCCCTTCAGCCCATCTTGTCCCTGCCAAACCATCTAAACTGCCTACTACTCCCATACCCTTGCCACGCATGTACCTATCCAAACTTCTCTTAACTATTAAAGTCAAGCTTACATGTGTCACTTGCACTGGCAGCTCATTCCACACTCTCATGACCCACTGGGTGAAGAAGTTTCCCCTCATGTTCCCCTTAATTTTTTTCCAACTTCCTCCCTTAACCCATGACCTCTGGTTGTAGTCCTACCCAACCTCAGTGGAAAAAGCCTGCTTGCATTTACCCTATCTTCACACCTCACAATTTTATATACCTCTATTAAATCTCCCCTCAACCTTCTATGTTCCAAGGAATAAATTCCTAACCTGTTCGGTCTTTCCTTAACACTCAGGTCCTCCAGACACAGCAGCATCATTGTAAATTTTACCTGTATTCTTTCTACCTATTTACACCTTCCTTGTAGGTTGGTGACCAAAACTGCTCTGAATTAGGCCTCATCAACATCAAGTACAACTTCAACATAACATCCCTTCTGCACCCAGTACTTTGATTTATGATGGCCAATGTGCCAAAAGCTTTCTTTATGACCCTGTCTACCTCTGACATGACTTTTAATGAACTATGGACCTGTATTCCCAGATCCCTCTGTTCTGTCGCACTCCTCAGTGTCCTACTGTTCACTGTGTAAGACCTACCCTGGTTGGTCCCACCAAAGCACAACACCTCACACTTGTCTGTATTAAATTCCATCTGCCATTTTTTAGCCCATTTTCCCAGCTGGTCCAGATCCCTCTGCAAGCTCTGATAATATTCTTTAATATCTAATACACATCTTGTCTTGGTGTCATCCACAAATTTGCTGATCCAGTTAACCATATTATCATCCAGATCATTGATATAGATGACAAACTGCAATGGACCCAGCTCCAATCCCTGTGGCACTCCACTAGTCACAGGTTTCCAGTCAGAGAGACAACCATCTGTTACCACTCTCTGGCTTCTTCCTCAAAGCCAGTCTAATGCAATTTACTAGCTCATCCTGAATACTAAGCGACTGAACCTTCCCAACCAGCCTCCCATGCAGGACCTTGTCAAATGCCTTGCTAAAGTCCATGTAGACAACTTCCACTTTGTCTGGTAACTTCCACAAAACTCTATTAAGATTGGTTAGACATGACCTACCACTTACAAAGCCATGCTGACTATCCTAGTCAGTCCATATCTATCCAAATACTCATATATCTGGTTCTTTATAATACTTTCCAGAAACTTTCCCGCAACTGATGTCAGACTCACCAGCATATAACTTCCTGATTTATTTAACAGCCTTTCTTAAACAGTGGAACAACATTGGCTATCCTCCAATCCTCCAGAACCTCACCTGTTGCTAAGGATGATTTAAATATTGCCGCTAGACTCTCAGCAATTTCTGCACATCTCTGACAGGGTCCAAGGGAACACCTTGTCGGGCCCTGGCGATTTATCCACCCTAATTTGCCTCATCCTCCAAGAGGACCACCACCTGGTCATAGGGTTTGGAGACTTACATGCCTCAATGACCCACAGAGCAATGTTGGTTGGAGTCAGGTGCTTTATGCTTTGGGTCTTGGTAGGGTCACCTATGCCAATCAGGTCAAAGGGTAGAGGCCAGACTAAGAGTGGTCCACCAGTCCTCCAGGTTCGGGGGTTCAGCTCAGGGCTAACAACCCTGACTTGTCAAAAAACAATTGTTACGGAAGCAGCAAAGAAGAATCGTTCTTTACAGACAGAGATGGGGACTTCAGTTGCCACGCTAAATGCCAGAGGCATAACGGGTAGTGAGTAAGTAATTTGCCTCAAGACAGCAAACAGCTCCTCCTCTGTATCCATGATCTTGTTGCTGCTTTGCTTCACTTTGATCGTCTCCATGTCTGTCGCCTGAGTAAATACAGATGCAACAATTCTCTTTTGGATTCACACATAGATTACAATTCTGATCTTCCTGAGGACCAATTTTGTCCCTTGCAATTCTTTTTCTCTTAATGTATCTGTAGAATCCCTTAGGATTCTCCTTCACCTGGACAGTTTGGGCAACCTCATACCTTCTTTTAGTGCTCCTGATTTCTTCCTTGCATTCCTTATACTCCATAAGTAACTCATTTGTTCCTAACTGCATATACCTACCATGCGCCTCCTTTTTTGTCTTAACCAGGCCATCAATTTCTCTTGAAAACAAAGGTTCTCTGAACCTGTAATCTTTTCCTTTTATTTTGACTGGCACATACAAGCTTTGCACCCTCAAAATTTCACTTTTGAAGGCCTCTCACTTACCAAGTACACCTTTGCCAGAAAACAACTTGTCCCAATCCACACTTGCCAGATCCTTTCCGATACCATCAAAATTGGCCTTTCTCCAATCTCAATCCGTGGACCAGACCTATCTTTTTGCATATTTACTTTGAGACTAATGGTACTGCAGTCAGTGGATGCAAAGTGTTCCCCTACACAAACATCTGCCACCTACCCTGTCTCAATCCCTGATAGGAGAACACTCTCTCATTGGGACTTCTATGTGCTGATTAAGGAAACTTTCCTGAACACATTTGACCAACTCTATCCCATCTAGTCCTTTTGCAGTATTGGAGTACCAGTCAATATGTGGAAAGTTAAAATCGCCTTGCAACAGTCTGTGGATCTCTCTACAAATTTGTTCCACTAAATCCTGCGGACAGTTAGGTGGTCTATAACATAGTCCTGTTAACACGGTCATACCTTTCTTATTCCTCAGTTCCGTCCATAAAGTCTCACTAAAGTCATAAAGTTCTCAGTCTGTCCTGACAGATCATTGCCGTGACATTTTCCTTGACTTGTAACACCACCCTTCCCCTTTAATCCCGCTCTGCCAATCCTGCCTCCCCTGCAACCAAGTCTCACTAGTGGCTACAATATCATAATTCCAGATGTTGATCCATGCCCTGAGCTCATCTGCCTTTCTTGTATTTCTTTCATTGAAATCTGTGTAGCTCAGGACATTCGTCACACCATGCTCAACACTTTGATTCCAGTCTTTATCTGAAGTTTAAATAACATCTGCCTCCACAACCTCTCCACTATCTGCTCTGGCACTCTATTTCCCACACCCTGCAACTCTAGTTTAAACACCCCCACCCCCATGCAACACCAGCAAACCTTCCACTAGCATAGTAGTCCCCCTGCAGTTCAGGTGCAAACTGTCTCTTCTGTATTGGCTCCATCTTCCCTGGAAGAGAGCCCAATGATCTGAATATCTGATGTCCTTCCTCCTATACCAACTCCTTAGCCACTTATTAAACTGTGTGCTTTCCCCTTTTCCCTCCAATAATTTCCCTCTCCCTGTCCCCTTCCAACCCTCAGACCACCATAGAGAGCCATATCAGCTGTCATGAAATTCGTTTTTTGTGTGTGTGTGGCAGCAGTACAGTGCAATACATAAAATGACTACAGTGCAGTGCAGAGTACTGTAGCCTTCCATTTTCATTTCATCCATGTGTCTATCTATGAGTTTATCAAAGGTCCCAAATGTTTCTGCCTGTACCACCTCCCAAGCAGAGCACTCCAGGCACACACCACTAAAGTAAGTGCATAACCTCCCTGTTCCTGTATTCATTACGGTGAATAACAAAGGTCAGTCTCTCACATGCCTTCAGGTGAGGGATTACAACAAGCCTGTTGATTTCAATGCAAGTTATTGCAAATGCAATGTTAGCATTCATTCCAGAGGACTACAATACAAAAGCAAGGATGTGATGCTGAGGCTTTGAAGGCATCGGTCAGACTGCACTTGAAGTATTGTGAGGAGTTTTGGGACCCTTATCCAAGTAAAGGTGTTCTGGCATTGGAGAGGGCCCAGAGGTGGATCATGAGAATAATCCTGAGACTGAAAATGTTGATGCTTGAGAGGCGTTTAATGGTTCTAGGCCTGTACTCAGTGGAGTTTAGAAAAATGAGGGGAAATCTATCAACTATTGAAAGGCCCAGATAGAATGGATGAGGCAAGGACTTTTTCCAATAATGGGGGAAGTAGCCTCAGAATAAAGAATGTCTATTAGAATGGAGATGATGCTGATGAATCTGGCGAATTCATTGCCACAGATGGTTGTGCAGGACAAATCATTGGGTATATTTAAAATGGAGGTTGGTAGGTTCTTGACGAGTAGGGTGTCACAGATTACAGGGAGAAGGCAGGAGAATGGGGTTCAGAGGGCAAACAATGGATGGCGTGGCAGAGCAGACTGAGGTCTAAATGGCCTAATTCTGTTACCTTTTTTTACGGTCTTAAATACATTCCGTGCAAGTGAAAGCTTCCCTGTGGAATTAGCCATCGAGTGAGCTTAGGGTCAATTTGACAGCCTCTGTTGATGACTTACATTTGGGCAATCGCTGACCGTTTCCCCAGCATCATCATCACAAAATCTCGGTAGGAGATGGTCTCGCCCATCTCACCCACCACTTCTTTTATCATCTTCTTTAACTCCAGGTGGGTCTTGGCCGCCCCCATCTTCTCCAGCATCCTCTTTAAGCCCATGATATCTGCGGGGAAGGAGAGCAGGCAAGGGTTAGCAGGCCCTGGACTGATCGCTCAAAGACACATATCAAAGGCACAGTAGTGGAGTGATTGCAGCTGCAAGATTTGGGCTCAATAAGGGAAGTCCTGGGAAGTACCACCATATTGATGCAATCACAAAGAAGGCACACCAGCGTCTATACTTCCCTAGGAGTTTGAGGGGACTTGCTCTGCCACCAAAGAGACCAGCAACTTTCTACAAATGTACCACACAGAGCATTTTCACAGGTTGCGTCAGCCCCCTGGAATGGAGGGTCCAATGCACAGGATCAGACAGCTGCGGAGAGTTGTAGACTCAGCCAGTCCATTGTGGGCACCAGCCTCCCCAGGATTGAGGGCGTCTTCCGAAGGACATTCCTCAAGGAGGCAGCATCCATCATTAAGGACCCCATCATCCAACCACCCAGGACATGCCATCTCATACCTGGGACACACGCTCACCGACTCAGGAAGAGCTTCTTCCCCTCTGCCATTCGATCTCTGAATGGACATTGAACCCATAAACACTACCTCACTACATTTTTTCATTTCTATTTTTGCTCTACTTATTTAATTTAACTATTGTTTCTATATGTGTGTGTGTCTAATGCCATGACTCATACTTCTACTGTTAAGCTGTATGTATTCTATTTAGCGGTTCTGTAAGAGCAGTCTGTTCTGTTTTCATGCTTGTGCTTGTTTGGGTATTGTTGAAGATAAGAGATGAGGAGAAATATGTGCTATCCAATTAGGATGGTTGAATTAAGTGGAGGTTTCACTGGTGAGGGACACTAAGGATGGGCCTGGGGCTTTAGGTTCGAGAGGGGATTAAGAGGGAAAATACAGGAGAGAAGAGCTCGTAGGGTTCAACTCAGAACGAGACTGTGAATTGACAAAGCCGGGGTGAGATCGGTGACTATGGAGAAACTTTGACCTGTAACTTGTGAGCATTTGACTGTTAAATTAAAATGGGCCCTTTTCTTTTTTCCCCTTTCTTTACTAACCCTTTAGTCAAATTAAGATTCATAAATATAATCTTTTAATCATATGCGGTGATTTTGCGGTACTATTTTGAAACAGGGTAGTAAATTACACAGCATCCACACAAGCAAGGGTTTGGGGTGTGAGAGCACCTCAACCTTATGAGTTTGGTTGGGCCAGAGGTTGTCTTTCTTAGACAAATTCCGTATAGACAGTGGTGGCAATCGAACCCCAGTCTTACAGCCGGTGCTGTAAAGCATGATGCTAACCTATGGTACTGTGCTGACCCTCTAGCTAACTGTGTGAAGAATATTCTCTCAGCGGATGTACACACTTTGTGCTTGCAGCGTGGAAAGAAAAAAAATGTAATGATTTTTCAGGTTCGATTTTGTCATTAAAAAAAAATTGGATAGGTATATGGACATGAAAGGAATGGAGGGTTAATGGCTGAGTGCAGGTAGGTGGGACTAGGTGAGAGTAAGCGTTTGGCACGGACTAGAAGGGCCGAGATGGCCTGTTTCCATGCTGTAATTGTTATATGGTTATAAAGACTGCATAAAATGGAAACTGAGAGTCCAGCAGCCCACAAGAACTTTAGAGACTTACCAATATCTCCATCAGCGTTGAGGTCAAACTCCATGTATTTCTCTGGAATGAAATGAAAGGAACTGTTTTACCACAATTCAAATGTGATGAAATACCAGGTGTTTAATTTAACCCATGAGGGTTCAATACCCACTTTGACTCAGTGAGGCCTTTATGTTGAGTTGGAACCATTTGTCAACAGCTGAATAGTTCAGACCTCTGACTATTGATTATTGTTATTGGTTTATTGACCGAATACAGTGGGAAGTGTGCCTTGCATACTGTTCATACAGATCAAATCATTACTCAGTGCATTGAAGTTGAACAAGGTAAATCAATAACAGAATTCAGATTGTCCCTCCATTGGTGAGGGTTGACCACGGGTGTTGTGTCCCAGCTGTCTATGTGATACGCAAGTCAGGGCAGTAAGACATGTAGAGCAAGTTGTTGCCCACGTAGCAGGCTCCTCCACTCCACGATGAATCCAAAGGGGACGGCACCATTCTGACATCAGCAGCGTTGCAGGAGTTGCCAGTCAGTATTGAACTCCACATCTTAGGGACTCCTGTTCTGGAATTTTCCTCGGGGTTCACCCCCGAAGCCTTCCCCATGAGTGGGCATAACCGCAAGGTTTGAGGTCAGAGTTTTCTTCACCCAGGTGAAGAAAACCAGCCCCATCTGCCTGAGGTGACTGTTTTCAGGTGCCAGTAACCCACCTTTGCCCCTTCTCCTGTCAGGAGAAATGGTTTTGCTGGGCTTAGTAGCTAAGCCACAAGAGTAGGCCAGGAGCTGGACTTGGTTGTCAGAGGCTATTTGGGATGTAGGCCATTGGGAGCATTTAATGGGTAATGGGAGATTATCTCCGCTACCACCCCTGGCTATAACAACCTTAAGGAACTTGAGGTTAGAAGCATTTAGATAGGTACAGTACTGTGCAAAAGTCTTAGGCACATGTAAAAAAATTCTGTTAAAGTGAAGATGCTTTTAAAAATAATAAAACAAGGAGTTTCTGAATATCAAAAATTTTCTATAAAAAGTAGTAAACAGTAAAAAAACAAAATCAAATCCATATTTGACGTGACCACCCTTGGCCTTTAAAACTGCATGAACTCTCTAAGGTTCACTGGCGTGCAGTTTTATAAGAAAGTCAGCTGGTAGGTTGTCCCAAGCATCTTGGAGGTGTTGCCACAGTTCTTTGGCAGACTTTGGCTGCCTCGCTTTCTTCTGCCTCTTCAGGTAATCCCAGATAGCCTCGATGATGTTGAGATTGAGGCTCTGTGGAGGCCATACCATCTGAAACCACATAAAAAATCTCGGGTGCCTGAGACTTTTGTACTGTACTGTACATGGATGGGCGGGCTTGGAAGGAGTTGGGCCTAAGACAGGAAATCGGGACTTGATGGGTCGACCATGTTCGGCATGGAGTCAATGGGCTGAAGGTCCTGTATCAATGCTGTAGTGTTCCATGATTATATGACTTGATGCATGAGTGTATCGAGTTAAGCAAGTAGCAAACAGGATAGAGTGTTACAGTTACAGAGAAAGTGTGGTGAAACTGTGGGCAAGTAAAGTGCGAGGGCCACGATGAAGTAGACTGGGAGATCAAGAGATCATATTGTGTTGGAGATTTGCTCGAGCCTGTTCGGGACAGACTCAGGCTTTGATTTCATGTGCCCCAGTGGGTGGTGGAAGAAGAGAGAATGACAGGAATGGAGCGTCTATGATTATGTCGGCTGCTGTCCCCAGGCAGATACATTACGGCTGTACTTCTCACTTTCTCCTTCACTCTCTCACTTTCACTTTCTCTCTCAATTCACTCTCTCTCCTCTCACTGCATCTCACCCTCTGCCTCTTCACTTTCTCCTTCCCCATCTCTTACTCTTTCTCTCTCCTCTCTTACACACACACACACACACACACACACACACACACACACACACACACACACACACACACACACACACACACACACACACATTCTCTGTCATATTCTCTATCTTCCTCTTTCTCTCTCACACATTCTCTCTCACATTCCCTCTCTCAGTCTCTCCCCCTCTCTGTGTGTCCCCCTCTCTATCTCTATTTCCCTGTCTCACTTTCCCCGGAACCCATCCCTCTCTCTCTCCACTTTTGGTAATGATTTGATAATTATTCCAACACTGTGTTTTCAATGCCACTCATTACAATACTGTGTTGGCATGATCTCCATTTGAGTGACATTGGTGCATTTCCTGGCCTGTGGAAAAAGTTAACCTTCGGATTCGTGTGGAAATGGAGGCCGTCGATTATTCAGGAATGGTCTGTAACCTTGCTGTGCACCTGCAGAGAGTACAGACCAGAGGATGGATCCTATTCTGTAGATAAGAGGGTCAGACAGAGTCCAGGCCAAGGAATGTGGCAGTTCAAACTTATAAAATCAAAGCCTCCCCCCCAGCCCCCACCTCCTCTCCCTTAGGTTAATGTCCCACATTGTAGGTGAGTGATTGGAGCTGTTACCTTTGAAAGCTCGGAGCTTATCTTCCAAATCTGGGTCGCTTTTGTACTTCGGGCTGTCCAGGAATTCCTACAGAAGGGAAAACAGCTGACTGGTCAGGTGGTCGGGTCGAGAAGGAACAACAGCTCGTACTAAACACCAGGGAAACTTCTGCTACATTATCACGAGTTTCGGACTCAGTGCTGGGAACAGGCTGTTGGTGATGATGGGAGAGGAGCGATGAGGAAAGGGTTAATCTCTTCCTTTGGTTCAGGCTGGGGACAGACTGTGAGTGGGGAGCAGTGATAAGATGGTTAATTCCCTGGGGATAGGCTGGGGATAGACTGTGAGTGGAGAGCAGCAGTGAGAGGGTTAACTTCCCTGGGTTCAGGCTCGGGATGGACTGTGAGTGGGGAGTGGTGGTGAGAGGGTTAATTCCCCTGGGTACAGGCTCGGGATGGACTGTGAGTGGGAGCAGTGGTGAGAGGGTTAATTCCCTTGGGTACAGGCTGGGGATGGACTGTGAGAGGGGAGTGGTGGTGATAGGTTTAATTACCCTGGGTACAGGCTGTGGACGGACTGTGAGTGGGGTGTGGTGGAGAGAGGGTTAATTCCCCTGGGTACAGGCTGGGGACGGACTGTGAGTGAGGATAGTGGTGAGAGGGTTAATTCTCCCAGGTAAAGCTGGGGGATGGACTGAGAGTGGGGAGCAGTGGTGAGAGGGTTAATTCCCCTGGGTACAGGCTGGGGACGGACTGTGAGTGAGGACGGTGGTGAGAGGGTTAATTCCCCTGGGTACAGGCTGGGGACGGACTGTGAGTGAGGACGGTGGTGAGAGGGTTAATTCCCCTGGGTACAGGCTGGGGACGGACTGTGAGAGGGGAGTGGTGGTGATAGGTTTAATTACCCTGGGTACAGGCTGGGGATGGACTGTGAGTGGGAGCAGTGGTGAGAGGGTTAATTTCCCTGGGTACAGGCTGGGGACGGATTGTGAGAGGGTTAATCCTTTCCCTTGGAACAAACTATCCAGTGTCTGATGTGAGTGGGAAGTGGGGAGTGAAAGGGTTATTCCTCTCCCCTTGCTTGCCTGGGATCTGTCTGCATGCTTTGGCTATGAAAGGGTTAATCTTTCCCGCTATGTTTAAACACACTGAGTCACTGGGTAACTTCCTCAATTTAAGCAACATTTCTCATTGTTACATTATAATTCTGCTGACAGATGGGAAAACACATGCTTGGTCATCCGTCCAGTCTTCTGTGTTATCATTTGCAGATTTCCCTTTCTCTCAAAACAGAAATCATTTTGAGGATATGAATGTTGATGGAGTTTGTCTGTTCCCGATTATCTATTAGGGACTGTGATTTGTCAGGCTTTTTGAGCAATTTCTCCTCCTCTTCCCCACCCACCCCCCCACTGGCCTGACTCTCTGGGTGGCATTTGGCAACCGTCCTACGGTTTCGGGGTTGGACTTCAGAGAGTGGGGCAACTTGCTGTCTACTTGGGTTGTCAGTGCTGGCTCACCGGCCGAACGGAGACCTGCAATGCGGAGCAGAGATGGCTTCAGTCAGCACCTGAGCCCCTCTTCTCCCTGGATCTCTGTATCGCTCTCTTCTCTCTCACTTGCACCCCTCTCAATCTCTCATCCCACTTCCTCTCTCTCCCTCACTCTTACTCATTTTTTCTCTCATTCTCTCACTTGGCTCGGCCTCACCCTCTCACTTTTCTGATCTCTCCCCTCGCTCACTGACTCTTGCCTCTTTCCCTCGCCTCTTGCTGTCTCTCTCTCTAGTCTTTTACTCCCTTTTAACTCTCTTCAGCTCACTTACTCTCTCTCACCCACTTTCTCTCTCGCTCGCTCTCTTTCACACTCCCTCACTTTTTTCTCTCTCTCCCACTCCTACACTCTTTATCTATTCATTCTCTCTCCTCTAACCCCCTTTCTCTCTCACTTTTGCTTTTCCCCCACATCTCTCTTTCTCCCTCTTGCATACATTCTCTCTCTCTCTCTCTCACACACACATTCTCCCTCTATGTCTGCCTTCCTCCCACTCCCACTTCACTCTCTCTCCTCCCCTCTTTCTTACTTTCCCTCTTGCTCTCTCTCCTCTCTCCCCAGCTTTCTCTCTCACAGTGGTGGAATTGCTGACTTCTGCACTAACGATGCAGAGACATGTCACTTTGAAAGTTGAAATTCAGATAGTTAACTGGATGTGGAATTCAATCTAGTCTCACTATTAGTGACCAGGAAACTACCAGGTTACGGGGCAATAAGAGTTCATAGATGCCCTTAGGAAATTGGAGGGCCTTTACACAGCCTACTCTTGTGTGCATGTGTGGGAGTGTTTGTCTGAACAGTGTTGAAGGCACCACACACCTTTCACCCTTACTTGATTTGATAGGAGACCTCCCGTGATGGAGCTCCCTACCAGAAATGGTCGACTCTCACAATAATCAACTCCACTGCCTCAACTCCTACAGAGAGAACAAACATTTACAAAGAGCCCTGATGCTTTGAACAGCAGTTCAATCCTTCTCCGTACCTGATTGATTCCCTCCAGCCGGTCATCCTGTTGTGCTTTCAGGATTCCAAAGGCTTTTCCACCTGGAATATTTCAAGAATGCAGGTTATGTACTGTCCTGTGGAGTTTTACTCTGTGTCTAACTCATGGCCTGAGAGGGTTCGATGGAACACATTAATAACGTGGACATTTGTTTAGCATTGTCACATGTACTGAGGTGCAGAGTAAAGCTTGGTTTTGCATGCTGTTCATACGCATCATTTTGTCACATCAGTGCATCAAGGTAGTACAAGTGAAAAGACCTGTACTAGACTGCAGAATAACATGTTACAGTTACAGAGAAAGTGTAGTGCAGGTACAAGGGTCTTGATGAGGTAGACTGTGAGGTCAAGAGGTCCATTCAATAGACTTATAACAGTGGGGTAGAAACTGTCCTTGACCCTGGTGGTACATGCTTTCAGTTTTTTTGTGTCTTCTGCCCAGTGGGAGAGCGGAGAAGAGAGAATGTCCGGGGTGGTGGGGTTTTTGATTATGCTGGCTGCTTTCCCGAGGCAGTGAGAAGTGTTGGTAGACTCCACACAGAGAAACCAGCCTGTCTTTATTAGGCAGGCTGGTTTCCTGTAAAATGCTGAGCTGTGTCCACAGATATCTGTAGTTTCTTCCAGTGAAGGGCAGAGCTGCCGCCAGACCAAGCTGTAATGCACGGGGATTTCTGTGAAGGAAGTATTTTCTGTTTTTAGCAGATTTTCTATTTTGTTTTGTCAAGTGAGCTGACCCTCTGTCTGATCTCTGTGTCTCTGCTATGGGGACGGTGTGATGGAACAGTGCAGAAGGAGCTTCTTTTTCCTTGAGTGTTTGATGGGATAGGGCAGAATAGGGGTTCCCAACCTGGAGTCCACGGATCTCTCGGTTAATGGTAAGACTCCACGGCATAAAAAAGGTTGGGAATCCCTGATGTCGAGGGAATTGTAGGCTGTACGTAACCCATTTTCTCGGTTTTCGTTTTGTAGAAGGAATTCTACTCTGTATTTAACTGTGTTGCCCTATCCCAGGATTGTTTGGAAAGACATTATACAAGGGGTCTGTATCTAACTGAGATGTTGCGGCCCTAGAACTACATAAATGGGGTTCTTGATGAGAATTTACTGAATCTAATTGATGTTGCCAGATTTTGATAAGCCTTTGGAAATAGCACTTTATTAGACAGATTTAATCTGTAAGCAGTACTACCTGGACTGGGATGTCTTCCAGGAGCTCAGCATTTCAGACAACATGTATGGAGAGGAATAAACAGTTGACATTTTGAGCCAGGACCCTTCAGTGGGGCCAGAATAAGAAGAAGGGGAGAGGTACGACTAGGTGAGGAGGGTGGGTGGGGGAGGGTTGAAAAAGTAAGGAGCTGCGAGGTGATAGGTGGAAGAGGTAGAGGGCTGAAGAAGAAGGAATCTGACCGGAGAGGAGAATGGCCAATGGGAGAAAGGGGAGGAGGAGGAGAAACAGAGGCAGGTGATGGGCTGGTGAGGGGAACAGAATAGAGAATGGGAAAAGAGAGAAGGGGAATAGGGGAATAAGTTACTGGGAGTTTGAGAAATTGATGACTGAGCCTGCTTGTTCCTCTCCATAGATGCTGCCTGGCTAGTTGAGTTCCTCCAGCACTTTATGTATGTATCTCAGGCTTTCCAACAACCGCAGAATTTCTTGTGTCTTGGATGTTTTCCAGTGAGTGTTAGGATGTGGTTGGAATCAGCAGCAAACACTCAGTCAATATTAGTCAGCTGTGGGGCTTGAACTAACTCTCCTGACCAAGGAGTTTTGGTATCAATATGTCTCTGACTTCATGGTGGCGTTTTTGGGATGTTGAGAGGGGTGGGTTTCTTTGGATAACAGAGGGCTTGGGACTTTTACAGATTTGGATCTGTTATCATGGACTGTTGGCTACAGGGTTTGTCTGAAACTCAGGGAAGTGCAAGGAGAACACGATGGAGCTGCTGTAAACTCATAAGAGGAAAATTAACCTTTCTTGAAAGAATGCAAGTACTCCCTGCTGCGTGATGTGACCTATACACTATACTAAGTAGAGTTAAGAAACTGCAAGGGTAGAAAGGCCCTGATGGAATTTTAAACAGATCTCCGAACAGTGGTAAGGAATGTGGGTCTGCAAGGGGAGATGGAAAATGCTTGTCAAAACGGCAATGTTATGATAGTCATGGATGATTTCAATATGCAGGTGGATTGGGAAAATCAGGTTGATATACATAGAATAGTACAGCACAGGAACAGGCCACCTTGTGCTGAATCAGCTAGAAAGCAAATCAAAAACACCCAAACACTAATCCCTCCTACCTGCACAATGTCTATATCCCTCCATCTCCCTTATATCATGTGCCTATCTCTTAAAAGCCTCTGATATATTTTCTTCTGCAAGATACCAGGCTGCGGATTCCAGGCATCCAGGTTGGCGCTGGATCCTAAGAAAGGGAATTTATAAAATCCCTATGAGATGGTTTTGTAGCGCAGCTCATAGTTGAACTCATGAGGGGATCAGCTATTTTGGATTGGGTGTTGTTCAATGAACTGAAATTGATCAGCGAGCTGAAGGTAAAGGAACCATTGAGAGCCAGTGTTCATAAGATGATTGAAGCTAAAGTCAGATGTATGAATATTACAGTAGAATAAAGGGAATTACAGAGGCATGAGAGACGATCTGGCCAAAATTGATTGGAAAGGAACACTATCAGGGACATCAGCAGAGTAGCAATGGCTGGAGTTCCTGCGAGAAATTTGGACGGCACAGGGTAGATGCATCCCAAAGAAGAAGTATTCTAAAGGCAGGATGACACAATGGTTGCAGACAAGAGAAGTCAAAGCCAACATAAAATCCAAAGAGAGGGCATATAACAGGGCAAAGATTAGTGTGAAGTTGATACCAAAAGTTTTATCAGATATATAAAC
Source organism: Hemitrygon akajei (assembly GCF_048418815.1). Lineage (NCBI taxonomy): Eukaryota > Metazoa > Chordata > Chondrichthyes > Myliobatiformes > Dasyatidae > Hemitrygon > Hemitrygon akajei. The sequence continues at coordinate 167,105,804 of NC_133125.1, read as the reverse complement.
TGTAAAAGAGAGGCAAGAGTAGTTATGGACCACTGGAAAATGCTGCTGGAGAGGTAGTAATGGGGGCAAGGAAATGGCAGAAAAATGGATTAAATATTTTGCACCAGTCTTCACTGTGGAAAACATTAGCAGTGTGCTGGAAGTTTGAGAGTGTCAGAGGGCAGAAGTGGGTGAAGTTGCCATTACAAGGGAGAAGGTGCTTTGGAAACTGAAGGGTTTGAAGGTGGATATATCAGCTGGACAAGATGGTATATACCCCAGAGATCTGAAAGAGGTGGCTGAAGAGGTTGTGGCTTTAGTAATGCTCTTTCAAAAATCAATGGATTCTGGCATGGTTCCAGAGGACTGGAAAATTGCAAATGCCACTCCACTCTTCAAGAAGGGAAAGAAGCAGAGGAAAGGAAAGCATAGGCCAGTTAGTCTAACCTTAGTGGTTGGGAAAATGCTGGAGTTGATTGTTACAGTTTTGGGGTACCTGGAGGCGTATGGTAAAATAGGCCATAGTCATGGTTTCTTTAAGGGAAGATCTTACCTGACAAATCTGTTGGAATTCTTTGAGAAATAACAAGTAGGATAGACAAAGGAGAATCAGTGGATGTTGTGTGCTTGGATTTCCGGAAGGCCTTTGACAAGGTGCCACACATGAGGATGCTTAACAAGTGAAGAGCCCGTTGTATAACAGGAAAAATACTAGCATGGACAGAGCATTGGCTGATTGGCAGGAGGCAAAGAGTGGGCATGAAGGGAGCACTTGCTGGTTGGCTGCTGGTGACTAGAGGTGTTCCACACGAGTCTGTGTTGGGACTGATTCTTTTAACGTTATATGTTAATGATTTGGATGATGGAATTGATGGCTTTGTGGCCAAGTTTGCAGATGATATGAAGATAAGTGGAGGGTAGGAAGTTTTGAGGAAGCAGAGAGACTACAAAAGGAATTAGGCAAATTAGGAGAATGGATAAAGAAGTGGCAGATGGAATACAGAGTCAGAAAGCATATGGTCATGCACTTTGGTAGAAGAAATGAAAAGGTTGACTATTTTCTAAATGGAGAGAAAATTCAAAAATCTGAGGTTCAAGAGGACTTAGGAGCCCTCGTGCAGGATTCCGTAAAGGTTAATTTGCAGGTTGAATCGCTGGTGAGGAAAGCAAATGCAATGTTAGCATTCATTTTGAGAGAACTAGAATATAAAAGGAAAGATGTTAGGTTGAGGCTTTATAAGACACTGGTGAGCCTCATGGAGTACTGTGAGTAGTTTTGGGCTCCTTAACTGAGAAACAATGTGCTGACATTGGAGAGGGTTCAAAGGAGGTTCGCAGAAATGATTCTGGGATTGAAAGACTTATCATATGAGGAGCATTTGATGACTCTGGGCCTGTACTCTCTGGAATTCAGAAGAATGAGGTGGGGGGAGAATCTATTTGAAACCTATCAAATGTTGAAAGGCCTCGATAGAGTGGATGCAGAGAGGATGTTTCCTCTAGTGGGGGCATTTAAGACCAGAGGACACAGCCTCAGGAACATCCACTAGGCGGAGGGATTTCTTTAGCCAGGGAGTGGTGAATCTGTGGAATTTGTTGCCACAAGCAGCTGTGGAAGTCAGGCCATTTTGTATATTTAAGGCAGAGGCAGAACCAATTCCAACAACATTTTACAAATGATACACACCGTAATTATGTTGGCGGGGATATTGATGAATTAAACCATAGGACCATAAGACAAAGGAGCAGAATTATGCCATTCAGCCCATCAAGTCTGTTCCTCCAGTTGATAATGGCTGATTTATTTTCCCTCTCAACCCATTCTCCAGCCTTCTCCCTGTAACCTTTGACACCCTTAAGAATCAAGAACCTATCAACCTCCGCTTTAAATATACCCAATGACTTGGCCTCCATAACCATCCATGGAAATTACTTCCACAGATGCACTACCCTCTGGCTAAAGAAATTCTCCTTATCTCTGTTCCAAATGGACATTCTTGTATTCTAAATTGGTACCCTCTGGTCCTGCATTCTCCCAGTACTAGAAACATCCTCTCCATGTCCACCCTATCCAGGCCCTTCAATGTTGCAATGAGTTTCCCCTTTACTCTTCTAAACTCCAGTGAGTACAGGCCCAGAGTTATCAAGTGCTCCTCATATGTTAACATTTTCATTCCTGGAATAATTCTCACAAACTTCATTTTGGCCCACTCTAATGCCAACACTTCCTCCCTTATATGTGTGCCCCCAAACTGCTCACAATACTCCATCAACAGCACATACAAAATGCTGGTGGAACACAGCAGGCCAGGCAGCATCTATAGGGAGAAGCGCTGTCGACGTTTCGGGCTGAGACCCTTCGTCCTGACCAATGCCTTAGCCAATTAGGTTCAATCAAGTAATCTGCAATGTCCTGGATGATCTTGACATTCCTGAAGATGTTTGGGACAGAGATTATCAAACAATTGTAATCATTTTCTCTTGCCAGAAGCAGAAATGATTCTATCCATCGCCCCTTACCTTCCCGACCCTGCTTTCTTTCCTAGGCTTTGCTTTATCTTGCTCTTCATTGAGAGAAAACCCTAGGCTTAATTGACTACTGCCAAGGAATAGGAGGGGGTGGCCACTTGGCTCATCCAGCCTAACTTGCATTTATGGAAATCGTAGCTTGATCTGACCTAGGCCTGAAGTCTACCTTCCCATCTGAACATAACCCTCATCTTTTCTTAACAACAAACATCTGCTCACTTCTGCCTTGAATATCTTGCCCCACCTCTACTGCTCTGTGGGTAACTGCTAAGATTGGTAACACTCCCCCCAACCGAAGAAGATATCCTTATTTATTTCCATCTGAACGAACCCCCTATGTCCAGACACCTCCAATAGGGCATTCCTTTTCTCAACCCCCATCATCATAAAGATGATCTGTTCTTCCAGACTGAAAATAGTAGGAACAAGCTGATCATTAACCCTCATCAGACAACCCTAGCATATCTACTCTGAACAGTTTCCAATGCATGTGTACCCTTCCAAAATATGAAGACTAAAATTTTCCTCAGACGTGGTTTCTCCTCCAACTAAAATAAGGTTTTCCTATTTTTAGACCAGCCCTAAGACCATAAATAACATCCCTCTCAAACTCATTCTCCTGCTTTCTCATACCCTTTAATGCACTGACTAATCAGGAACCTATCAACTTCTGCTTTAAATATACCCAGTGACTCCACAGCTGTCTGTGGCAACGAATTCCACAGATTTACCACCCTGGCTAAAGAAGCTTGTCTGATAATGTCTCCGCTGACATGGATCCCTGCAACTGCCACCTTTGAAGGGTAGACGTTTAGCCAAAAGCAGCCATGTCAGGACAGTAAAATCGACGGAACATGCGGAATCTCTGAGCACCTCAGGGATTCTGCACCATCCAAAATTCATTTTTACAGCTGGAATGAGTCAAGGAATTTGATATTATCCAAGCCGGAGTCACTTGTTGAGTTTGGGATCCGGTCAGAAAATACTCAGCATGTTGGGAAGTCTCTGTGGGTGGGGTAACATTTCACATCTAAGACCTTTGTTTGGACCTGGAAAGCATGTAGATTTTCATTGGAGGGAGGGGATGTGTGGAATAAAAGGGAGTGTCTGAGATTGGATGGGTTGAAATGATTAGTGGCGAGAGTTATCAACTCATTAAGCTGCAGGGCTGAAAAACCTTTAACAGACCCCGCCAGGTCAGGCAGCATCTATGGAAGTGAATAAACAGTTGCTGTTTTGGATCAAAACCCTTTATGAGGACCAGAAAGGAAGGGGGCAGAATCTTATCATACAAGGGGTGATTGATAAGTTTGTGGCCTAAGGTAGGAGTCAATTTTAGAAAACCTAGCACATTTATTTTTCAACATAGTCCCCTCCTACATTTACACACTTAGTCCAGCGGTCGTGGAGCATACGGATCTTGGACCTCCAGAAAGTATCCAAGAGCAGGGGTGATTGATAAGTTTGTGGCCTAAAGTAGAAAGAGATGAGTTATACAGCTCTCATTACAAGCATATGCAGGTCAACTCTTTGAGTGATTATGCAGACAGTTTGAAGTTAATAACTCATCTCCTTCTACCTTAGGCCACAAACTTATCAATCACCCCTGATGAGTTATTGACTTGGGTCCAATGAAAATAATTGGTCAACACACCGTCCTTCAAAAGAGTTAGACAATGTGGCAAAATATTTGCACGCAGCATCTGACCATGTGTAGACAGGACGCTTTATATTCAATGTAACTGTTTTATAATTACATTTCTATTTCTCTTTGTTGGGTCCACTATGATTAAATAGGATTAGAAAGTCTCAAACTCAGCTAAATCTCCATTATGTCATCAAAGCAGTCCTGGCATTGTGCTGGGGTGTTTCGTAGCTGTCCCTGGTAAAGCTGGCACTGGTTGCTTACTGAGTGACTCAGTGGTATGGTGGGCAGAGCTGCTGCTTCAGGGAACCCGGTTTGAACCTGGCCTCTGACATTGCCTCTGTGTGATGCTTGAACACACCCTGTGACCTTCCCACCCCCCAGTGGTTTCCCCACATCCTGAAGATGTGGCGGCTAGGTCAATTGTCTGTTATAAATAACCCCTGGTGTTGGAGGGTGATAGAGAGGATGGGGATGTGGGAAGAATAGATTACAGGGGAAATTAGGGGGTAATGCAATAGTGAGCCAGCACAGACTCAGCGGCAGGAATGGCCTCTTTCCATATTCTAAGGAAATGGGGTATGAAAATTCCATAGTCATAGTAATGATGTACCACAGCACAGAAACAGGCCCTTTGGCCCATCTAGTCTGTGCTGAACTATTATTCTGCCTACTCCCATCGACCTGCACCATAGCCTTCCCTACCCCTCCAATCCATATACCTATCTAAACTTCTCTTAAGCATTGAAACCAAGCTCGCATGCACGACTTGTGCTAGCAGCTCACTCCACACTCAAACCCACGTTGTATATAATTTATATTCAGATGCTTCAGGGAAATTGCGGTGTGTCTGAATCAACTCTGACCGTATTACACATTAGTACAAGCCAAAGCCAAAATTGAATTTATTTCCATTTACGCAAGGGCAAGTGGGTCCAGCTGCTTTGAAAAATGACCTAGCAGCAGTGCGTAAGGTGGCATTGTCGCCATCTGTAGCGTTTAGCGATGGCAGTGCCTGCAATCACTGATTGGGGTTCAATTCCCGTCACTGTTTCTAAGGAGTTTGCATGTTCTCCCCATGACCGCCTGGGTTTCCTCTGGGTGCTCCGGTTTCCTTCAACATTACCAGGATGTATGGATAGTATTAGGGTTAGTAAGCAGTGGGCATTCTGGCACTGGGAATGTGGCAACACTTGCTGGCTGCCCCTTCCCTCTTCACCACCCCCCCCCCCCCCACCAGCACAATCCTGGATGATTTGATTTGATGTGCAAAGACTCATTTCACTGCATGCTTCAATTTACGTGTGACAAATTAAGCTAGTTTTTATCTTCATTGTAGGCACAATAGCTTCACGGAAGCAGCATTCACAAGAAAAAAAATTATAAACCATGTAGCTTTGATTTCAAAATTGACGTTTGGATAGGTACATGGGTACATGGATGGGAGGGGTCTGGAGGGCTTTGGTCGATGGGACTAGGCAGAATAGTAGTTTGGTACAGACTAGATGGGCCAAAGGGCCTGTTTCTGTGCTGTAGTGCACCACTATAGCTATATTTTTTACGAAAAACCAAAAGGAAGTCCATGTTAGTGCAAAGTGATCAGACTGCTGATAGCGTTACTGAACTGTAGTGATGTTTAGGGTTTTGTGGGAAGGTTCAGGAATCGATTGGTTTGAAGGAAGTAGCTGAAAGTGATCTGCACCATAGCTGATGCAGGAAATCGCAAATATCACGCTGGGAAATGGGCCAGTGGGTGTATGGAATGAGCTGACAAACAAAAGTGGTGCATTTACAATGATTCTAAGATACATGGGACAGGGTCTAGAGCAGGGCTTCCCAACCCTTTTTTGCCATGGACCAAGGGGTAAGTGGACCCCAGCTTGGGAACCTCTTTCGAGAGGGATATAGGCCAAATAAGATTAACTTAGACAGTCTTCTAGATAGTTGGGCTGAAGGTTTCACCCTGCAGTGTTAACAGAACCACAGACATCAGCCCAGACCAGTGACCAGAACTTCCCTTACAAGAGATAATGCCAGAAAGCGATGGGACCGTCCCTGAGTTTTGGCAGAAAAGTTTGTTCTAAGGAATCCACACAAGACCAATCACATAGGAGTTTCTTACCTTGAGGATTCATCAACAAGCTGTGATTTTCTTCTCTCTTCTTTCTTGCCCCCTCCTTCCCCCTCTCTCCCTCTCTCTCTCCCCAAAGAGTGTCTGAATTTTAGTAACACTCAGGAAACACCAAGTGTACAGAAATAGTTGAACTTCCTGCTGGTGATGTGATGTCACTGCTAGATGCTTACATTTCACTTTTCTCACTTGCCTTTTGAAGGCGAGTGTTCCTCTCTGAATTTTTCCAAGGCCATTTGCAAAAACAAATATAAAAAACAAGCTGCCTTGAGATTCCACAGAAATCGTAGGGCCTGGTCTGATCCAGAAACTATAGTAGAAGGGGTGGTGGAAGAACAAGACTTCGGGGGGGGGGGGGCGTATTTTCAGCAGGTCAGGTCAGAGGTGTTTTGATTCACATATTCCTTGATGCCTGTGCAGTCTTTGGGTTAGAAGATCAGTCCCACTAGGCCAGCATTTCACTGCCTTTTGTGTTTTTGAACCCAGGGCACTGCTTCTGTTTTCAGATTGGCAGAGAGGATCCATAAGACCATAAGACATAGTAGCAGAATTAGGCCATTCAGCCCTTTGAGTCTGTTCTACAATTAGATCATGGCTGATTTATTATTCCCTCTCAATGCCATTATCCTGTTTTCACATAATCTTTGACACCCTCACTAATCAAGAACGTTTCTTCCTCCACTTTAAATGTACCCAATTGCTTGCCCTCCACAGCCCTGCATGGCAATGAATTCCGCAGACCCTCCACCCTCTGGCTGAAGAAATCACTCTTCATGTCTATTCTAAAGGATGTCCTTCTATTCTGAGGCTTTGCCCTCTGATTCTAGACTCTCTCACTATTGGAAACATCCTCTTCATTACGAATTTGGTCACCAAGTTACAGGAAGGATATTAATAAGGTTGAAAGAGTGCAGAGAAGGTTTACAAGGATGTTGCTGGGACTTGAGAAACTGAGTTACAGAGAAAGGTTGAATAGGTTAGGACTTTATTCCCTGGAGCGTAGAAGAATGAGGGGAGACTTGATAGAGGTATATAAAATTATGATGGGTATAGATAGAGTGAATGCAAGCAGGCTTTTTCCACTGAGGCTAGGGGAGATAAAAACCAGAGGACATGGGTTAAGGGTGAAAGGGGAAGAGTTGAAAGGGAACATTAGGGGAGGGCTTCTTCACACAGAGAGTGGTGGGAGTGTGGAATGAGCTGCCAGATGAAATGGTAAATGCGGGCTCACTTTTAACATTTAAGAAAAACTTGGGCAGGTACATGGATGAGAGGGGTTTGGAGGGATATGGGCCAGGTGCAGGTCAGTGGGACTAGGCAGAAAAATGGTTCAGCACAGCCAAGAAGGGCCAAAAGGCCTGTTTCTGTTCTGTAATGTTCTATGGTTCTATGACTATCCAGGTCTTTCAGGATTTGGCAGATTGCAATGAGATTCTCTTCTCATCCTTCTAAATTCTGGAAATTACAGGCCCAGGGCCATTAAACACTCTTCATATGTTAACTGTTTCAGTCCCAGGATCATTTTAGTAAATCTCCTCTGGACCCTCTCCAACGTCAGATCATCCTTTCTTAGATCAGAGGCCCAAAACAGCTCAGAATGCTCCAAGTGCAGTATGACGAATACCCTATAAAGCCTCATCATTACATCCTTGCTTTTATATTTTAGTCCTCTCGAAATGAATTTTACATTTGCATTTGCTTGCCTTACTACAGACTCAACCTGCAAGTTAACTTTTAGGGAATCCTGCCCTGGGACTCCCAAGTCCCTTTGCACCTCTGATTTTTCAATGTTCTCTCCATTTAGGAAATAGTCAATGCCTTTATTCCTTCTATCAAATGTGCACAACCATACACTTCCCTGCACTATATTCCACATGTCACATCCTTGCACATTCTCCCAACCTGCTGCAGGCTACCAGCTCCCTCAGCACTGCCTGCCCCTCCATGTATCTTTGTACCATCCCTCAACATGGCTACACAGCCCCCAATTCCACCCTCCAGATCATCAACATAAAATGTGAAAAGTTGTGGACCCAACACTGAGCCCATCGCTTGTCACGAACAGCCAAGCCCCCTTCATTCCCCCTCTCTGCCTTCTAGTCAGATTCCAATGGCTAATACTTCAGAGGGGTGTCAGAGACTGGCCCACCGCCATCCCTCAGCAATCCACTCTGTACAGCTACTAACTAGTGACGCTGGATTTTGTTGGCCTGTGTCATGGAGGAGACTGCAATGGCAAAATAAAGCATGTTGCTGGATTCAGGGGCTATGGGATGTCCCAGGGCTGCGGAATGACAAGAGCTCTCCTGGGAAGTCTGCTCGATGTCAAATGTTGGGAGGTTGTGGAAGGAGTTGCCTATATCCATGATACTTTTAGCTCCAAGGTTAACACATTTTCCTCATGAGCATGTGGCTTTCCTTTGGATGCTCTGGTTTCCTTTACCTCCCACATTCCAAAGACGTACGGGATAACAGGTTAATTGGACACATGGGTGTAATTGGTGGAAGGGCCTGTTACATACTGCATCTCTAAGTAAAATAAAGGGTATTGAGAGCTGCGGGGAACTAGCATAGTGGAGATGATCATCTGTGACAGTATTGAATGAGATTGAGGGGCTGAGTGGCCTACTCCTGTTTCTATATTTATATTCTTATTGCTGCAAAAGCCTCCAGTGTCCTGACCATGTCCCAACCATCAATGGCTAATCTCCACAAATGCCAACAGGTTTCCCACCACCGGTGTCCACGCCTGCTTAATTATTGCTGCAAAGCCTTACGTGCCTTCCCCTAAAAAAGATCGTAGACAAAGGCCCAAGTTACCCCAAGCATCCAAACGCAATCAGGGCTCCCCCACCCCTTCCCCATACCACCCATAAGATAGTGAGATATAGGAGAATAAGTAGGCCATTCAGCCCATTGAACCTGCTTTGCCATTCCATCATGGCCGATTTATTATCCTACTCAATTCCATTTTCCTGCCTTCTCCCCATAACTGAGATACATAGAAATTTACAGCACATTTCAGGCCCTTCGGCCCACAATGTTGTGCTGATGATGTAACCTACTATAGAAACAGCATAGAATTTCCTGATGAAGGGTCTCGTCCTGAAACGTCGACAGTGCTTCTCCTTATAGATGCTGCCTGGCCTGCTGTGTTCCACCAGCATTTTGTGTGTGTTGTATAGAATTCCCCTAGCACATAGCCCTTTAATTTTCTAAGCACCATGTACCTTTCTAAGAGTCTCTTAAATGACTCTATTGTATCTGTCTCCACTAGCAACACTGGCAGTGTATTCCATCACCCACCACTTTCTGTGTGGAAAAACATACCTCTGACACCCCCCTTGTACCTACTTCCAAGCACTTTAAAACTATGCCCTCTCGTGTTAGCCAGTTCAATCCTGGGAAAAAACCTCTGGCTATCCATGCGATCAATGCTTCTCATCATCATATACACCTTTATCAGGTCTCCTCTCATCCTCCATCACTCCAAGGAGAAAAGGCCAGTTCACTCAACCTCCCCCCACCCTGTCTCTTGTAAGGCATGCTCCCCAATCCAGGCGACATCCTTGTAAATCTTCAATGCCTTAACTAATCAAGAACCTATCAACCTCCGCTTTAAAGATAGCAGTGACTTGACCTCCACAGCCATCTGTGGCAATGAATTCCCCAGATTCACTACCCTCTAGCTAAAAAAAATCCTTCTAATTTCTGTTTTAAAGTGTCGTCCTTCTATTCTCTTGTCCTCGACTCCTCCTGTACAGGAAACATCTCCAAATCCACTCTACCTATACCCTTCAATATTCAATAGGATTCAATGGATCCACTGTTGTTCTTCTAAACTTCAGTGAATACAAGCCCCGAGTCATCAAATGCTCCTCGTAAGTTATTGTTTCATTCACCGTATCATCTTTGTGAACCTCCTCTGGACCCTCTCCAATGCTTCTTTGAAATACTGGACATCGGACCTACATCATAAGCTCCATCACACTTCACTCACTCCTTGAAGCAGAGACCAGGAACCCACCCGTTTGCTCCCAAGACTTTGAGGAAGGGGTTTGAGTGGTGCGGTGGGGATTAATGGGGAGGGCAGGATGGAGAGGGAAAGTTTCACTTAATTAGCGCTTCTTTGTGCACCCTTGTAGAACTTGTCAACGTTATCACCATTGCCACATTTCCACCCTCAAGTTCAACTTAACCATTGTTGACACTTCTCTCCCTTTGCTAGGTCTTTTTTTCTCCATGTCAGGAGACAAACTGATCACTGACATTTACTACAAACTTCCCTGGCTCCCACAGCTACTTGGACTATACCTCCCCCCACCCTGTCTCTTGTAAGGATGCCAGCTCTTTCTCTGTTCTAGACATCCGAGAGTTTCTCCTTTTGCAGGATGTGCTACTTCCCTTTCACTTGTAGTTGATGGAGGCCTTGCTCACATTTCCCCTGTCTCTCGGACTTCTGCTTCTCCCAACTCCACCTTTCTCCCAGCAGGCTCCATCTGCACCTCATCCTTCTCTTAGTGGTCTACTGATCACCTTTTGAAAGCTGTCTCCCACTTCCCTCTCCCTTTATACTAGCTGTCTTAACTCTCCATTCTCACGAAGCAGTGTTTCAACCCGAAACTCTGACAGTTCCTCATTCCCACCAGCCCAGATATGCAGCTCGACCTGCTGAGTTCCCTCCACAGATCGTCTGTTGCTACAGCTTCCATCGGCAGCCTCTTGTGTTTGACCTTGGTCTTAACCTCCACCTTTAGGCTGCACCTTAAACCCAGTCACTACCTCTTCAGTTCTGGCTACCAGATTAGAGAAAGGACTTGGAAGCTTTAGGGAGGAGCAGAGGAGATTTTATTGATTTTTATTTAGAGATAATAGCACTGTTACATACCTTTCTAGCCCAACAAAATTTTACCGCCAAATTACACTCAGGTGACAAATTAACCTGCCAAACTGTGTAAGCAATATTCTATCTAGGTCTTTCAATATTTGATAGGTTTCAATGAGATTCCCCCCTTCCCCCATTCTTCGAGGAGCTGAAGTTGGGGGGGGGGGGTAGGAGACGAACTGGAAATATAAGGATGAAATTAAAGGGAAAGAGAGAATAAGAAAAGTTAAGAAAGACAACAGAATTAACGGGGCAGAAAGCTCAGGAAGGGATCGGAGTGTATGGCCAAGTGCAATAGGAATCGATGTGAAAGGTGAGGGGATTAATGGATTAAAGTATAAGAAATAAAGTGGTTGAGCTTGAGGCTCAGTTGGAAATTGGCAAGTACGATGTTGTAGGAATAACAGAGACATGGCTGCAAGAGGACCAGGGCTGGGAAATGAATATTCAAGTGTATACATCCTATCGAAAGGACAGACAGGTGGGCGGGGGGGGGGGGGGGGTTGTTGGTGAGGAATGAAATTCAGTCCCTTGCGAGGGATGACAAAGAATCAGGAGATGTAGAGTCAGTATGGATAGAAATGAGAAATTGTAAGGGCAAAAAGACCCTAATGGGAGTTATCTAAAGGCCCCCAGACAGTAGCCTGGATATAGGGTGCAAGTTGAATCAAGAGTTAAAATTGACATGTCACAAAGGTAATGCTACGATTGTAATGGGGGATTTCAACATGCAGGTAGACTGGGAAAATCATGTTGGTACTGGACCCCCAGAAAGGGAGTTTGTGGAGTGCCTCCGAGATGTATTCTTAGAGCAGCTTGTACTGGAGCCTACCAGGGAGAAGGCAATTCTGGATTTAGTGTTGTGTAATGAACCGTATTTGATAAGGGAACTCAAGGTAAAGGAACCATTAGGAGTAGTGACCATAATATGATAAGTTTTAATCTACAATTTGAGAGGGAGAAGGGAAAGTTGGAAGTGTCAGTATTACAGTTGAACAAAGGGGACTATGGAGCCATGAGGGAGGAGCTGGCCAAAGTTGACTGGAAAGATACCCTAGCAGGGATGACAGTGGAACAACAATGGCAGGTATTTCTGGGAATAAGACAGAAGGTGCAGGATCAGTTCATTCCAAAGAGGAAGAATGATTCTAAGGGGAGTTAGGGGCAACCGTGGCTGACAAGGGAAGTCAAGGACAGTATAAAAATAAAAGAGAAGTATAACATAGGAAAGATGAGCAGGAAGCCAGACGATTGGGAAACTTTTAAAGAGCAACAGAAAATAACTAAAAAGGCAATATTGGGAGAAAAGATGAGGTACGAAGGTAAGCTAGCCAAAAATATAACGAGTATAGTAAAAGCTTCTTTAGGTATGTGAAGAGGAAAAAATTAGTTAAGACCAAAGTTGGGCCCTTGAAGGCAGAAATGGGTGAATTTATTATGGAGAACAAGGAAATGGCAGACGAGTTGAACAGGTACTTTGGATTTGTCTTCACTAGGGAAGATACAATCTCCCAGATGTAATAGTGGCCAGAGGACCTAGGGTAATGGAGGAACTGAGGGAAAATCACATTAGGCAGAAAATGGCGTTGGGTAGACTGATAAATCCCCAGGGCCTGATGGTATGCATCCCAGGAGGTGGCTGGTCACATAAGGAGGTGGCTCTAGAAATCATGGATGCATTGGTAATCATTTTCCAATGTTCTATAGATTCAGGATCAGTTCCTGTGGATTGGAGGGTAGCTAATGTTAACCCACTTTTTAAGAAAGGAGGGAGAGAGAAAACAGGGAATTATAGACCAGTTAGCCTGACATCAGTGGTGGGAAAGAAGCTGGAGTCAATTATAAAAGATGAAATAGCTGCAGATTTGGAAAGCAGTAACAGGATCGGTCTGAGTCAGCATGGATTTACGAAGGGGAAATCATGTTTGACTAACCTTCTGGAATTTTTTGAGGATGTAACTAGAAAAAAATGGACAAGGAAGAGCCAGTGGATGTAGTGTACCTGGACTTTCAGAAAGGTCCCACGTAGGAGATTAGTAGGCAAAATTAGAGCACGTGGTATTGGGGGTAGGGTACTGACATGGATAGAAAATTGGTTGGCAGACAGAAAACAAAGAGTAGGGATTAATTAATTAATTAATCTTTAGATGATGGGATTAAAAGTAACATTAGTAAATTTGCAGGTGACACAAAGCTGTGTGGCAGTGTGAAATGTGAGGAGGGTGTTATGAGAATGCTGGGTGACTTGGACAGGTTGGGTGAGTGGGCAGATGCATGGCAGATACAGTTTAATGTGGATAAATGTGAGGTTATCCACTTTGGTGGCAAGAACAGGAAGGCAGATTACTATCTGAATGATGTCAAGTTAGGAAGTACGATGAGATCTATGTGTCCTTGTTCATCAGTCACTGAAAGTAAGCATGCAGGTACAGCAAGCAGTGAAGAAATCTAAAGGCATGTTGGCCTTCATAAGAAGGGGAGTTGAGTATAGGAGCAAAGAGGTCCTTCTGCAGTTGTACAGGGCCCTGGTGAGACCACACCTGGAGTATTGTGTGCAGTTTTGGTCTCCAAATTTGAGGAAGGACATTCTTGCTATTGAGGGAGTGCAGCGTAGGTTCACGAGGTTAATTCCCGGGATGGCGGGACTGTCATATGTTGAAAGATTGGAGTGACTGGGCTTGTATACACTGGAATTTAGAAGGATGAGAGAGGATCTGATTGAAACATATAAGATTATTAAGGGATTAGACATGTAAGAGGCAGGAAACATGTTCCCGATTTTGGGGGAGTCCAGAACCAGAGGCCACAGTTTAAGAATAAGGGGTAGGCCATTTAGGATTGAGTTAACGAAAAACTTTTTCACCCAGAGAGTTGTGGATCTGTGGAATGCTCTGCCTCAGAAGGCAGTGGAGGCCAATTCTCTGGATGCTTTCAAGAGAGAGTTAGATAGAGCTCTTAAAGATAGCAGTGTCAAGGGATATGGAGAGAAGGCAGGAACGGGGTACTGATTGTGGATGATCAGCCATGATCACAGTGAATGGCGGTGTTGGCTTGAAGGGACGAATGGCCTACTCCTGCACCTATTGTCTATTGTCTATTGAACCATCAAACACTACTCATACATTAACCTGTTCATTCCTGGAATCCTTCTCGTGAACCTCCTCAGGACTCTCTCTAATTCTAGCACATCTTTTCTTGAATGAGGGGCCCAAAACTGTTCAAAATACTCCAAGTGCAGTCTGACCAATGCCTTAAAAAGCCTCAGCATCACATAATTGCTTTTATACCTGAGTCCTCTTGAAAAGAATGCTCACATTGCATTTGGCTTCCTTACCACTGACTAAATCTGCAAGTTTTCTGGAATCTTGCATGAGGACTCCCAAGTCCTTTTACAGCTTTGATTTAGAAAGCTGTCTATACCTTTATTCCTTCTACCAAGATACACTTCCCTCTACTATATTCGCTTTGCCACTTCTTTGCCCATTCTCCTAATCTGTCTAACTCCTTCTGCAGACTCCCTGCTTCCTCAACTGGCCCTCCACAATCTTGGCCACAAAACCATCAATTCTGTCATCTAATAGAAACTGTCCTAACGCTGACCTTTGCGAAAAACCACCAGTCATCGGCAGTCAATCAGTAAAGGTGCAATTTATTCCCACTCTTTGCCTCCTGCAAGTCAGCCAATCTTCTATCCATACTAATATCTTTCCTGTAAAACTATGGGCTCCTAACTTCTTAAGCAGCCTCATATGTGGCACCTTGTCAAAGGCCTTCTGAAAATCCAAGTAAGCAGTCTCCACCGACTCATTCTCCTTTGTCTGTCCTGTCTGTTATTTCCTCCGGTCCAATATCCATTCTCCTCTCTCTTTTACTCTTTGTATATCTGAAGACACAGTTTGTATCTTGTTTTATATTATTGGCTAGTTTTCCTTCATATTTATCTTTTGTCTCTTTATGGCTTATTTTAATTACTTTCTGTTGGTTTTTAAATGCTTGCCATTTCCCACCAATTTTTTCGATATTATATGCCCTCTCTTTTGTTTTTATGCTGTATTTGACTTCCCTTGTCTGCCATGTTTTCATCATCTTTCTTTTAGAATACTTTTTCTTGGGGTGGACCTATCTTGCACTTTCCAAGTTGCTCCCAGAAACTCCAGGCATTTCTAATCAGCTGTCACCCCTTCACCCGTCCCCTTCCAATCACTCCTCTTTAATTTTCTTTACTCCACTGGTATGTTGATAGACCTGACTTTAGCATCTCCCTCTCAAATTGCAGAATGAATTCTATCACATTATGATCACTGTCACCTAAGGCTTCCTTTACTTTAACCTTCCGAATCAAATCTGGTTCATTACACAACATTGAATCCAGAATAGCTGATCCCCTAGTGGGCTCAACCACAAGCTGCTCATTCCACAAATTCTCTCTCTTGGACACCTGCATTAATTGATTTCCCCGATCTACCTGCATGTTGGAATCC
Source organism: Hemitrygon akajei (assembly GCF_048418815.1). Lineage (NCBI taxonomy): Eukaryota > Metazoa > Chordata > Chondrichthyes > Myliobatiformes > Dasyatidae > Hemitrygon > Hemitrygon akajei. The sequence continues at coordinate 167,090,154 of NC_133125.1, read as the reverse complement.
CTCTTGACTATCCCCTTGACGTGTCTTTTCTATCTCCTACTGTAAGTTATATTCTACATCCTGGCTACTGTTTGAAGGACTGTATATAATTCCCATCATAGAAACATAGAAAATAGGTGCAGGAGTAGGCCATTCGGCCCTTTGAGCCTGCACCGCCATTCAGTATGATCATGGCTGATCATCCAACTCAGAACCCTGTACCTGCTTTCTCTCCATACCCCCGATCCCTTTAGCCACAAGGGCCATATCTAACTTTTTAACCCTTGTGTTTCTTAACTCTATCCACAAGGATTCTACATCTTCTGACCCGATATCACCTCTTCCTAAGGATTTTATTTTTTTTAATCACAGAGCCACCCCACACGCTTTGCCTACCTGCATGTCCTTTTGATACAAAGTGTATCCTTGAGTGTTAAACATAGAACCTAGAACATTGAAATCTACAGCACATTACAGGCCCTTTGGCCCACAATGTTGTGCCGACCATGTAACCTACTCTAGAAACTGCCTAGAATTACCCTACTGCATAACCCTCTATTTTTCTAAGCTCCATGTATCTATCTAAGAGGCTCTTAAAAGACCCTATTGTATCTGCCTCTACCACCGTTGCTGGCAGTGCATTCCATGAACCCACCACTCTGTGTGAAGAACTTACCTCTTGACATCCTCTCTGTACCTACTTCCAAGCACCTTAAAACTATGCCCCCTTGTGTCAGCCCTGGGAAAAAGTCTCTGGCTATCCACACGATCAATGCCCCTCATCATCTTGTACACTTCTATCAGGTCACCTCTCTTCCTCCATTGCTCCAAGGAGAAAAGGGCAAGTTCACTCAACCTATTCTCATAAGGTACGCCCTCCAATCCAGGCAACATCCTCTTAAATCTCCTCTGCACTCTGAATAATGATCTTCTTTCAGCCTTGTCTCAATGAAGCTCATAATGTCATGCCTGCTAATCTCAAATTGCACTCTGAAACCATCTACCTTACTCTGCATTTAAATATAACACCTCAGTTGAGTATTCATCACTCATTTTGATTTTGCCTCCTTGTTACATTTCCCTCGAACTGCAATTTTGCCCAGTCATCTATCTGCCCTTCCTCACAGTCTCACTACACACTGCATCGACTTGTATACAAACTGCCCCATCCTCAGCCCTATCACTACTGTGCCCATCTCCCTGGCAAGTTAGCTTAGATGCTCCCTAACAGCTCCAGCAAACCTGCCCGACAATCATCTCGCTCCGCCTTGAGTTCAGGTGTTACCTGTCATTTTTGTATGGGTCTCACCTTCCCTAGAAGAGATCCCAATGATCAAGAAATCTGAAACTCTGCCCCCTGTACCAATTCCTCAGTCACACATTCATCTGTCAAATTATCCTATTCTTACCCTCACTGTGTGTAGCACAGGCAGCAATCCAGAGATTACTGCCCTGAAGGTCCTGTGTATCAGCTTTCTATCTAACTCCCTATATTGTCTCTTCTGGGCCTCCCCCATTTTACCTCCCTATGTCATTGGTACCAATATGTCGCCCGCTGTTCACCCTCCTCATTTAGAATTCTGTGGACCTGACCCGAGACATCCCTGACCCTGGCACCTGGGAGGCAAAGTACCATCTGGTTGTTTCTTTCATGTCCACAGAATCTACTTTCTGCTCCTCCGATTATGGTAACCCCTATTACTGCTGCACTCCTCCACTCCACTTTAGGACCGGAGCCAGATTCAGTCACAAACAGAAAATCTGCAGACACTGGAAGTCCGAGCAACACACACACAAAATACTGGAGGAACTCAGCAGGCCAGGCAGCAGCTATGGAAAAGAGTACAGTCGACGTTTCGGGCCGAAACCTTTTGGCAAGACTGGAGAAAAAAAGCTGAGGATTAGACTTAAAAGGTGGTTGGGGGGGGGGGGGGGTGGAAGGGAGAGAGAAAAACTCCAGGTGAAACCTGAAGGAAACACATCCCCTCCCCTTTCAGCTTTCAGGTTTCACCTACCATCTTGTGTTTCCCTCTTCTCTCCCCCTGCCTTTTAAACCTACTCCTCAGCATTTATTCTCCAGTCCTGTGCTCCCTGCCACAGTGGCCTATGTTCTAAACCAATGCTACCGCCCCACCAGCACTGTTAATAATTCCCTTCGAGTCTTGGGAAGGTTTGTATTCCTCCTCGTGCACAATGTGGTTAAAGCAGTTAACCTGAGATCCCCAACGGTGGGATCCTCCTTTCCCACTGAGGTTGCAAAGTGACTTTGAACTCGGAGTCCTAGCCACCCATGGGTTGCAGGAAAAGGCGAACTTCTCAAACAGATTTCTGTTTCTGTGTGGGAAGAGTAGAGATATAGCAACTGTAAGTTTCTCATTAACTCTGTGTGGAGAAGTGGTCGGACAGAGTCATACTGAAGGAAGTGGGGGGGGGGGGGAGTTCATCGAGTTCATTCTGTCTGGTTCCGGAAGGGGAAATGACACTGCGTGACCCCCTGACCCCGCAGTGCCCGGAGGAGAGAACTGTATGTGACCCCCCCATCCCCACCCAGTCCCAGAGGGGGGGCAAGCACAGTGTGTGACAATGGGGCTTGTCCCTGGTCTTGTGTGTCACCCAGAACAGCTGCCGCCAGGTTACTGCAGGGGCTTAGATCATTAGTGAAGTGAGGGTCCAGATCCAATCCAGCTTGGCACAAAGTGCCGATCGAAGTTTCTGGGGACCACGGCATTGAGCACTCTCTGGGACGGAGGCCTGATGAAGAGGGGACCGAGCGTGCAGCTGGAATTGGAAAGTTCAGCCATGAGGCCAGGAAAACATGGTGGCTGGAATGATCCTTCATTGCAGGCGTTTCTCTTCGGAGAAGAGTTGAACATATTTCAGAGCCAAAGGCAGGTTGGCGCAGAGTGCAACTAAGGCTAGAGGCGCAAACAGATTCATTAATGCTGATTGTCTGTCCTTTAGGGATGTTGTGACTTGGTCTCTGGGACCAGGTGGGGCAGTGGGTCACACACTGTCCTCTCGCTCTCTGGGAACAGGCGGGGCACGGGGTCACACACTGTCCTGTCTGTCCTCTCGCTCTCTGGGACTGGGTGGGGCAGTGTAAAATATTCCTGCTGAGAGCAATGGCTGGTCTGCACTGCTGTAAAAGAATTTGGAGGGGACTTGCCCACATTCTACCACAGGGAGGATAGTGCATGGTGTTGCAGTGCAAGTTCCGACCAGGAGATGGTGATAGTGAGCACAAAACACACACACACACACACACACACACACACACACACACACACACACACACACACACACACACACACACACACACACACACACACACATACATGTTCAGCTGGTCAGGCAGCATCGATGGAGGGGAATGAATAGTCGACATTTCGGGTTGAAACCCTGTCCAATCATCAGTGGCCATACTTTGGTCATATTATGCAGACCTGGATTGCATTACTTGACTGTTCTTTTCCCCAGTGGAATACGATTCAAAATCAAAGTATGTATACATTATACATCCTTGAGATTCACCTCCTGACATGCAGCTGCGAAACGAACCCAAAAGAACCCATTTAAAAAAAAGACCATCAAACACCCAATGTGCAGAGAAGGAAAATCAAATCATGAAAACAATAAATGCAAGCAAATAGCATTCTGAACTGAAATCCACAAGGACTGTTTGTTCATGGACACTTAGTTCAGTGAAGAGTGGAGCAGTGAGCTGAACTGGCCTCACCTTTGCCTCGGACCCCGACACCCTGACCTTTTCAATCTGGCCTGGTACCCAAATCATTGTCCAAATCTTGGGTTCAATCACCTCACTACGCTCTGGGGCCTGGACCCTGTCGCCTCGATTCGGCCTGTACCTGACCTTTCTGATTGAACCTCGGGTCGTCCTCGCTCTCAGTGGTGGGCCCTCTGCCTCGCCTCACCTCAGTTTTGTCACATCGAACTGACTCCAGCCCAAAGGGAAGTTACAGACTATTGTTTGCAATCATTGTATTTGCCAGGAAAAGTGTGTCTAACAAAGTATTCAATTGTTTTCCTTGTTTTATTAGTCAGAAGTTGCTGAGATACACCCGTGCCATCTTTAACCTGGAGATTTTATTTATGTTTCCAGGTGAAACGTTCTGGAGTATTGTACTCAGGTTTCCCTACTGAACAAGTCGTGGCTGAGGAGAGCAGCGAAGATTCACAGCTTGCTTCCTGGCACAGCAGGTCTTCATCCTGGAAAGACTGGCCTGAGCTTAGAACAATGGCAAAATGACTCACTGAGAAGTTCTTTCGGGTCTGACAGGTTAGATGATGTGCCCCCTGGATGGGGTAACTAGAACGAAGGAGGCAGAAGATCGCCCTTACAGGGGAAGCACAGTAGTGTAGTGGTTAGTGCAATCGCTTTGCTGTGCCAGCGACTCTCCATCCGGGTTTGCACGTTCTCCTTGTGAGCTGGTGGGTTTCCTCTGATTTCCCCTGGATGTGCAGGCTGACAGCTGATTGTAAATTGCCCCCGATGTTGGTAGGTTATTAGAGACAGATGACTGTAAATTGCCCTGGTGGGGTAGGTGATGGGAGAAGCTTACTGTAAATTGCCCCAGTGGGGGTAGGTGATTGGTGTTGTAAATTGCCCCCGATGTGTGTAGAAGGTGATGGGAGACAGCTGACTGTAAATTGCCCCCCGGTGGGAGTAGGTGATTGGAATTGTACATTGCCCCCGGTGGGGGTAGGAGGTGGTCCAGTTGATGACATGGGCGAGAGTGTAGGTTTCACAGAAATAAATGGAGGAAAATGATTGATGGGTTTGCTCTGACAGCCAGCATAAATGCAATGGACTGAATGGTCTTTTAAGTGGTAAGGAGATACAGCAACAATATAACTTTTTAAAGAAAAGTCACGTTCCCTTAATCTGTTGGGAGTTCTTTGAGGATGTAGTTCTTAGAATAGATTAGGGAAAGGTGGGAACCAGATGTAACTGGAATTTTTTAAAGGACTCCACACAGTGAGTTGTTCATAAGACCATAAGACATAGGAAAAGAATCAGGCCATTCAGCCCATCGAGTCTGCTCTGCCATTCCATTATCACTGATCCCAGCTACCACTTGAACCCATTCACTTGCCTTCTCGCCATATCCTTTGATGCCCTGACCAATTGGGAAACTAGAAACTTTCACCCTAAACGTACGCATGGACTTGGCCTCTACCGCAGTCTGTGGCAGAGTATCCCACAGATTAACGGCTCTCTGGCTAAACAAAATTAAAGCATAACTTAGGAGTTATTCCACTGCATTGTGTTATTACTTTTCCCTTTTGCATTTATGCTCTGAATTATAGTAATGGAAGGCTCATAAATAGGTTTTCTCTGTATCTCAGTACAGTCTACGAAGCAATTACCAGTTAAATTGAGAATTATGAAACAGAAAGGAAAAAAGTAGGCAGAATCAGATTAGTAAGTTTGGCCTGGTGGAGGATCAAAGTAACCTGCAGAAAGTTGTAAGATTAGTCAGCTCCATCATGGCAGTTAGCCTCTGTAATATTCAAGATATCTTCAAAGAGTGGTGCCTCAGAAAGGCAGCATCCGTCATTAAGAACCCCCCACAATCCAGGACATGCCCTCTTCTCATTGTTACTATCAGGAAAGAGGTACAGAAGCCTGAAGGCACACACTCAGCGATTCAGGACCAGCTTCTTCCCCTCTACCATCTGATTTTTAAATGGACATTGAACCCAAGCAAACTTCCTCAATATTTTTTGTTTTGCATCACTTATTTTAATTAAGCTATTTAATATGCATGTATATACTTACAGTAATGCAGTTTATATTTATTATGTATTGCATTTTATTGCTGCTGTAAAGTTAACAATTTTTACACATATGCAGGTGATATTCATCCTGATTCTGATTCTGTGTCTGTGCTTGGGCTGTGTTACTCATCTCACAGTTCAGCAAAGGGAACTTGAAGTCACATTTCAAAAATTGCTGATAATATTAAAGTTGATAGGATTGGATTATGGGGCACAATATGGAGAGGCTTCAGGGCGAGTTTTTCCCTCTCCAGAAATATAATTGATTATTAAAAAACAAATGGGACATTCTACTGTTCTACAAATGGGACACTATTGTTATACAAATGGGACATTCTACTGTCTTAATTCACTCTACCAAATATATCAATACATTTGTTTATGATCTTTACAGTATGTCAACATCTCATCGATTGTTCAGTGCAAACACTCCAGCTTAAATAACTGTGAGAGGCAAATACACAGGACTCAGGCCTTGGGTGTTAAGTAGAACAAGGATACTTCCCCCATCCTTTGTAAAGGGGTAAGGGAATGTACAGAGCTTCAATGTGTCTTCAGCATGTTCAGCTGCATCCTGCAATGTGCCAATTGGCAGCAATCACTTTTGGGTAGGTCCTTACACTGGAGGATCAACCGGTTACAAGAGGCAAAAATGAGTCTTGCACTGAGTCTTCCAGCAGCACTTGGTGTATCCGGGGATAGACCAGAGAGTCCTCTGTTACTCAAGTGCTCGGGATGAATGTTGGCAAGGTTCCTTACATCCTTTCCAATACCTTCTTGGCAAGCACTCAAAGAGGTGGGTGATTGTTTCAACCTTAACACAGCCAACCTGAAGGCAGCTCACTTTGTGAGCGAGACTCTGACCATGTGGCAAGGATCTGATGGGGATACAGTGTCAGCCATGTGAGATCTTGGACCTTGGTTGAGAGTTCTGATGAAGAGACATTCTGCTGAGTAACCTTGATAGCCTGTTTGGAGGGTCGGCCATTGTTTGCTTCTTCAGACACTTGCAGGCACTGCCTGGTAGACTCATGGTCCAAGGTGCTCTTCTGTAGAAATGTTCCTCAGAAGAGCAGGTGATGCTGCAAGGTCCTGCTGTCTGGACCATTGAGTGGCAATAAGACCACGTCCAACCTTTGCAACACTGGGGACAGGTTGAACCTCTGCATGCTGTGACACTCAGTCTGTTTCTGCTTGGGCTCTATACACCTGCTGGAGCAGCCATATTGAATGGTGGCCATTAGGTTGAGGGCAACAATGTATACACTTTTCCTTTTTCCTTGGGACATTACACTCCTGGGACTCACTGCATTTTCTTTGGGCATCCACACGAAACCAAGGATGGCTTCAGAGGTGCGGGATGTGAGATTAGGCCACACACAGAGGAACTCTGCAGGCCAAGCAGCATCTGGGCTGAATTCCTCCTGCATTTTGCATGTGTTTATCCAGAATTCCAGCATCTGCAGTGAGTCACGTGTCAGCAACACCGAGATCACCAAGTTCTTGCCAGGCCCTGGCTCCCCCAACCTGAGTCTCCAGGACCTTCAGGGAGTCATTGATGGTAAAGGGGACAGAGGACTGGTCAGACCAGCACCAAAAGGGCCTCATGCACTCATTAGCCCCCCTCCCCATTAAAGGCCCTATCCATGGTTGAAGGTGGGTCATTAGCGAGCCAGTGTGTGATGATTGTGTCACACTTTATGTGAATTAACTATGGACGCCAAGGCCAGCTCAATCCGTTGACGGATACCAAACAATCTGTGGCTGGTAAAGTGTTTTTAAAGTGACAAAGATATTCAGTTAGTGTGAATTTAGCTTTAGTGTCAATTGCTAGCTCACTTTGTGACTTATAGAAATCTTTTATGAAATAAGCAATTCACGGTTCAAAGTAAATTTATTATCAAAGTACATATATGTCATCATATACTATCCTGAGATTTGTTTTCTTGCAGGCGTACAGAATCAATGAGGCAATACATGCTGCAAAGACAGACAAACAATGCAGGTGAGCGTCTTTGCTATTATTTGCTAAAAGTCTGAAGGAACAGATGGACTACACCCCTGAGTTCTAAAAGAGGTAACTGAAGAGATTGTGGAGGCAGTAGTAATGATTTTCAAGAATCACTAGATTCTGGAATGGTTCCTGAGGACTGGAAAATTGCAAATGTCACTCTACTTTTTTAAAAGGGAAGGAGGCAGAAGAAAGGAAATTGTAAGTCAGATAGGCTGACTTCAGTGGCTGGAAAGCTGTTGGAATCTATTACTAAGGATGAGTTTTCATGGTACTTGGACATACATGATAAAATAGACCAAAGTCAGCATGGTTTTCTAAAGGGAAATTTTGCTTATCAAAGCTGTTGGAATTCCTTGAGGAAATAACAGGCAGGATATATAAAAGAGAATTGGTTGATGTTGTCTACTTGGATTTTCAGAAGGCCTTTGCAAGGTGTCGTACGTGAGGCTGCTTAACCAGTGAAGAGTCCATGGTATTGCAGGATCGCTTCTAGCATGCATGGAAGATTGGCTGATTGGCAAGAGGAAAAGAGTGGGAATAATGGGAGCCTGTTCTGGTCGGCTGCTGGTGACTAATGGTGTGCCACAGGGGTCTGTGTTGGGACAGATTCTCCTTACACAATATGTCAGTGATTTAGATGAATGAATCAATGGCTTTGTGGCCAACTTTGCACATGGTATGAAGATAGGTGGAAGGAAAGGTAGTTTTGAGGAAGGAGGATGTCTTTACAGCAAGGACTTAGTTTGGGAGAATGGACAATGAAGTGGCAGATGGTATATAGCGTAGGGATATGTATGTTTGTGTACTTTGGCAGAAGGAATTTAGGTGTGGACTTTTTTTCTAAATGAGGAGAAAATTCAAACTTCAGTGCACAGGTATTTGGAGACCCAGGTAGGTCAAGGAACGCAAATGGAATGTTAGCATTCATTTTGAGAGGCCTAGAATACAAAATCAAGGTTGTAATGCTGACTCATTGGTTAGCCCACACTTTGAGATTTATCTAACAAGAGATGTGCTGGCATTGGAGGGTGTCCAGAGGAGGTTCACGAGAATAACCACAAGTATGAAAGGGTTAACATATAAGGAGTGTTTGATGGCTCTGGGGCTGTACTCACTGGGGTTTAGAAGAATGAGAAGGCTCCTCCCAGCCGGATTCTCCCTATGTGCCCGGAGAACCACTCTCACCGTGAGTTGCCCGTGGGATCTCTGCAGTGGGGAAAGGATGGTCTCTCAGCTCTTTGCAGTTCTGTGAAGGAGGTGAGGAGAAAGATAATCTTGTACAGAGGTTAGAGCTGTGCCTCACATCTCCACAATCCCCACCTCGGGTGCTGTTCGTGTCAAGTCTGAACGCTGTGCCTCTGACCAAGTGGCTTTCCCAAAGACTTACGGGTTGGATAACTGGCTACTGCTAATTACCCCTTATGTAGGATTGGGGTAAAATAATAACAATTGATGGGAACGTGAGTTGAGGTTAAGTTGCAGAGGAAGAGAAGTAAAGAGGGAGAATGGGGGCATTGGCATGAGTCAAATGAGATTTATGTCATAATAAGTGTCAAAGGTCTTATTGTGTCCTTGATTGGTAAGGGTGTCAAAGGTTAGAGGGAGAAGGCAGGAGAAAGGGGTTGAATGGGAAAATGATTCATCCATGATTGATTGGTGGAGTGACCCAATGGAACAAATGTCCTGATTCTGTTCTTAAGTCTTATAGTCAACCCCAGATATCCAATCTCACTTTTTAGCTACAATTGTTTAGAACTGGCAATATCCTTGTATATCTCCCCTGCACCTTCTCCAGTGCAAGCCCATCTTTCAAATAAGCAGAGTTGTATGTCGTACTTACTGCTGGAATAAAGCATATTTTCTCAGCGTGATGCATGAAAATACTAAAGATATATATATATATATAAAGTTTTAAAATTCAAGGTTATAGGGAGAGACCATAGGACAAAAGAGGTGCATAACTATTGTCTGTTTGTGAAGCATTTGCTAAAGGCCTGTACTTTTAATCTTGGAATAGGGTTGCCCTGGGTTACTGGATGTTGCCTTGTTGTGAGCAATCCATTTTGTTGGACTTTTTCATTTTCCTTTTCTTCTTCTTCCCCTCTTGACTGGAGCTTGCAGAACCATCCTCTCTGACCTTTGGAAGTAGAGAGAGAGAGCAATGTAAATGATAGGTGACTTCATGGGGAATTCAACTTGTTCAGATACATCATGGAGTTGAAATTAAATCAAAATGTTTGTCTGAGGTACGGATCCAGGAGGTACGAACTGGAAAATCAAACACTTCCCACCAGCCTCAAGGACAGCTTCTATTCCGCTGTTTTACACTTTTAAATGGACCCCACATGGAACATAGAACAACACTCCACCCTTTGGCCCACAATCTTGTGCTGGCCCTTTAATCTAAACTTCTTTCTTACATAGCCCTCCATTTTTCTATTGATCATGTGCCTATCTAAATTTCTTAAATGCAGCTAATGTATCTGTCTTAGCCACCACCCCAGGCCAGGCATTCGATGCACCCAGCACTCACTGTGTAAAAAAATACTTCTACTTCCCTATACTTTCCACCAATCACCTTAAAATTCTGCCTCTAACTTTTATCCATTTCCACCCTGGGAACAAGTCACTGGCTATCCACTCAATCTATGGCTCTTATCATCTTGTACACCTCTATCAAAACACTTCTTATCCTCTAAGTTCAAAGTACATTTTATTATCAGAGTACATATATATCACCACGTACAACCCTGTGATTCATTATCCTGCAGGCATACTCAGCAAATCTATAGGATAGTAACTATAACAGGATCAATGAAAGATCAAGTACAGTATAGAAGTCGACAAATCATGCAAATGCAAATATAAGTAAATACCAATAAATAATGAGAGCATGAAATAACAGAATAAAGAGTCCTAGAAGTGAGATAATAGGTAGTGGGAACATCTCAAAGGATGGGCAAGTGTAGTTATCCCCTTTTGTTTAACAGCCTGATGGTTGAGGGGTAGTCACTGTTCTTCAATCTGTTGGTGCGAGTCCTGAGGCTCTTGAACCTTCCACTTGATGGCAGCAGCGAGAGAAGAACATGGGCTCGGCAGTGAGGATCTTTGTTGTTCCAATGAGAAAATGCCCCTAATGTATCTACCACTACCACTAAACGTAGCAGGACATTCTACACAGCTACCACTCTCTGTGTAAAGAACTTGCCTCTGACACCCCCCCTCACCATACTTCCCTACAATCAACTTAAAATTATGCCCCCACGCATTAGCCATTTCCACTCTGGGAAAAAGTCTCTGGCTGTCCATTCGATCAGAATCAGAAGCAGAATCAGAATCAGGTTTATTATCACCGGCATGTGACGTGAAATTTGTTAACTTAGCAGCAGCAGTTCAATGTAATACATAATCCAGCAGAGAAAAAATAATAAATAAAATAAAATAATAGTAACAATTAATTAAATCAATTACAGTATATGTATATCGAATAGATTAAGAAAACATGCAAAAAAACAGAAATACTGTATATTAAAAGAGTGAGGTAGTGTCCAAGGGTTCAATGTCCATTTAGGAATCGGATGGCAGAGGGGAAGAAGCTGTTCCTGAATTACTGAGTGTGTGCCTTCAGGCTTCTGTATCTCCTAGCTGATGGTAACAGTGAGAAAAGGGCATGCCCTGGGTGCTGTGTCTATGCTTTTATCATCTTATACACCTCCATCAAGTCACCTCTCATCTTCCTTCCCTCCAAAGAGCAAAGCTCTAGCTTCCTCCACCTATTCTCATGAGACATGCTCTCTAACCCTGGCAGCATTCTGGTAAATCTCCTCTGCACCCTCCTTAAAGCTTCCACACCCTTCCTATAGTGAGGTGACCCGAAATGACCACAATATTCCAAGTGGAGTCTAACCAAGGTTTTACTGAACTGCAAAATTACCTCACGGCATTGAACTCCCTCTCCTAACTAATAAAGGCCTATACACCACACAACATCTTGATCACCCTATCAACTTGCATGGGAACTGTGGATATGGTCCCATATGCTAAGGATGAATTCCTGATCTCCCAATCTATCTCATTGCACTTTAAATTAGAACACTACCACTGCCTCTACAGTATTATAAAACTATGTATTAGCTCCTTATAGTTATTGATGGACTAATTCATCTGCCACGTTCTTTTGATTGACTTTAAATAAACAATATCAGTGCAGATACCTAGTGCAGATAATGGATGGCCTTCAGACAATGCTTTCAATGATTGCATCCTCCAAATCTTTAATTTCATTGCAACATTCAAGATGATTGTCAATACCTTCCTATTGCTAACTTGTTGAAGTAGTGAAATTGTTTCATTTTCACTCCTGGTTGTTTCTGGCATAGAAACATAGAAAACCACAATACAAAGGGCACAATACAGGCCCTTTGGCCAACAAAGTTGTGCCGAACATGTCCCCACCTTCTTCAAGCCTGAATGCTTGAAACCACAATGAACAAAACGGTTCCGAATTGTCATATCGTTTGTTTCTCCCCAACTACCTGTGACAAAAATCACTGCTTTTTGAACACGAACACACACAAATGACGCTATTTAAAAATTGATTGCTCTAAGCACTGTATAGCGTGGCGCAGGTGCACAGAACCGACGTTTGTTAGAAGTTGTTTGGCAACAGTCTCCTGCCTCAATTAAGCAGCATACTGTCCCAAGAAAGTAAAGGGAAGCCTGAATATTTTCTTGATTTAGTTTTCGGTCTGTAAGAGTTGTCTCAGATAAATGGCTACCCCAATAATGAGAATCCACTGTATGTATTATTTGAGGTTCCTTAAGGTTATAATAGAGGGGGTGGTAGTGGGGATAATCTCCCAATACCTGTTAAATGCTTCCAATGTATGTCTCAAATAGCCTCTTCTGGTTTAAGATGACACTAGTGTATACAACGACGACTTGCTGGCAGCAAACAAAACTACTAATTGCTTCATTAATGACAGTTTTGCTTAAAAAATGAATTGAATTGACTTTCTTCAATATTCCCTGCAATCAGTAGCCTGTCATTTCCCTTTCAGAGATGAACTTTTAAACTACCTGTGTGACCTGGCGTTATTGTGTAGACCTGAGGTCTTGAAGGAGCAGGATGGTTGTGGTGTGGCATGTACCGGCCGAATCAAAGAGGCAAGGGGGAGTCGACTATGTGGACACCAGCTTGCTCTTCATATCATGCTCCCCTGGCTTGTGTGTCATGTTGGCAGATGGGCTACAACATCCAATGAAGTTCCTCAATTATACTGTAGCTGAACCTGTATGAGTGAAGGGAACTGATGGAGGTAAGGCGATGTATCGTTAATGTAAGTTTATTGCATGCTACACCAGGCTTAAGTGATCGTAGATTAGTCTTTTCTTATAATCTTATGTTCTACATAGGAGATTTTAATCTTTTACATTGTAGGTATAAACTGAGACTTGATTTTCATTTCGGCAGGGGGCAAGATATTTGAGACAGAGCATGAGATTTCATCAGGGATTAGAGAGTGCAATGTCACCTAAACCTGACAAAGGTTTGCAGATGGTGAAGTGGCGTCAGCACCGGACTCCAAGGCAAATGGTCCTGAGTTCAGATCTGGCCAGCTCCTTGCACACTTTCCATTTGTGATGGGAAGAGCATTGAGCTAGCAACTTGGCCACGTAAGAAAAAAAGTCAAATGCTAAGGAAACAGCAAAAAACGCCGTCCGATGCACCACAGGGCATGAAAAAGGAACAAGAGAACTGACAAAGGGTTGATTCACTTAATGCAAAAATTTTGGGCTGGTGTAGGGGGATGGGAGGGGAGGAGTGGAGTTGTGTGAGAGGGAGTGTTTGATCGAGGGGAGAAAATGCTGAAGGATTATTGAGAAAAAAGTAAGCAATACTTTCCATTGCTGGATAAAGCCATTACTACAGAGTGAAAATGTTGGGGGCAAAATAGGGTAACAGTTTTATAGATTCATAAAGCCTTACAACATGCAATGAGGCCATTCAGCTCAACTCATTCATACCCACTGTGTTACCCAGTGAGCTTATCACAGCTGTCTGCATTTTGCCTGTGGACATAGAAGCTTTCCCTATTCATGTTCTTATCTATATAACTATTAAATGTCAACTTGCCCACCTCAACCACTATTCCTGGCAGCTCGTTCCAAATACCCACTACCCTTTGTGTAAAGAGGTCGCTCCTGATGTCGCTTTCAGATGTCTTATCTCTGCTCTTAACCCTATGCTCTTTAACATCGGTAGCTGAGCGAAGGGCGCTGAGTAGGCTACGGTCAATTATGGAAAACTCTGAACATCCTCTACATAGCACCATCCAGAGACAGAGAAGCAGTTTCAGCGACAGGTTACTATCGATGCAATGCTCCTCAGACAGGATGAAGAGGTCAATACTCCCCAATGCCATTAGGCTTTACAATTCTACCGCCAGGACTTAAGAACTTTTTAAAGGCTATTATTAATGCTTTTTGAGATAGTGATTTAGATGCATATCATATTTTTTACTGAGTTAAGTATTGTATGTAATTAGTTATGCTACAACAAGTGTATGGGACATTGGAAAAAAAGTTGAATTTCCCCATGGGGATGAATAAAGTATCTATCTATCTATCTATGCCCTTGTTTTAGTACCTTTTCCCTGAGAAAATTTACTTCAAGGTGGTTTGTGGTAACATACGTACTTTAATAATAACTTTACTTTGAACTTCGATCTTCAAGACATATGTCAGTGACAATAAAGCTGATTCCAATTCTGATTATCAAAGCTCAAATTAAATTTATAATGTGTTACCATATTCAACCCTGAGATTCTATTACCAGCAAATAGTGTTGGAGGAAGTCAGCTAAATTTAAAACACAGCTGTGTCCTGTGTTTGATAATTTACTGACATTTTACAAATATAATACCACAAGATAATTTGACACTCTGCTTGTCCAAATCACCACATTGGGTCTGAGACCCATAAAATGTGCATTCATCCTGTCTATGGCCCTCATGATCCTATATACTGTCACCTCTATCAGGTCACCCCTCAATCGCTTACATTCCAGGACATAAATTCCTAGTCTATGCAGACTGTCCTTGTAACTCACCCCAAGTCCAGGCAACATCCTGGTAGATCTTTTCTGCACTCTTTCTAGTTTAACAACATCCTTTGTGACCAACACGATACATTTGCTTATGAATGCATATTATAATCTGCTGTGTAACACACAAATCGTTGGAGGAACTCAGCTGGTCAGGCAGCATCTATGGAGGGGAATAAACAGATGATGTTTTGGGACGAGACCCTTCATCAGAGCCTGATTGAGTGCTGACACAGTATTATTTTTGTTGTCTTTTTTCACATTGATTGTTTGCCAGTCTTTGTCTGTTTGTGTAGTTTTATTTGTAAATTCTACTGTGATTATTTTTTCTTGTAAATGCCTACAAGAAAATGTATCTCAAGGTGGTATATGGTAACATAGGGTATACGTATTGAACATTGAACCCATGAACATTACCTCACTACTTTTTTATTTCTACTTTCTTGCACTGCTTATTGAATTTAACTATATAGTTACTGTAATTCATTTTTTCTCTATTATCATGTATTGCTGCCACAAAGTTAGATAGGTACTTTATTGATCCCAAAGGAAATTACAGTGTCACTGTAGCATTACAAGTGCACAAATATAAATAGTAGAAGAGAAGTAGAAAGAATCAAACACAAGTTACCACAAACAGTCTAACAGGAGGGGATTATCATTTCCCTGACTATAGGTTGACTCATTATAGAGTACAATGGCTCAGGGTAAGAATGGCCTCATATAGCACTCTTTGGAGCAGAGCAGTTGTCTTAGTCTATCACTAAAAGTGCTCTGCTGTTCAGCCAAGGTGACATGCAGACGGTGAGAATTACCAGGATTTTCTGTAGGAAAATTTCACCACATATGCCAGTGTTATTAAACCTGGTTCTGTGCTTTGATAATAAACTTTATGTTGACTTGGACACGGATACACAAGGAATGCAGGTTTGTGGATCACGAGTAGGCAGGAAGGATTGGTTTAAATTTGCACTATTATTAGAATAAAATTACTTTGAACTCTAAACTTCAAACTTCATGACATATGTCGGTGGTGATAAACTTGATTCCAATTCTGATTACCAGAGGATACCATTACCAGCAAATATTGTTGGAGGAAATGAGCTAATTTAAAAACACAGCTGTGTCTTGTGTTTGATAATTTACTCACATTCTACAAAATATGATACATCAATACAAAAGACTGTTTTGTTCTACAAAATTATCACCTTGGCACTGAGACCAATACAGGCCATGGGATTATAAACTTATTCAAACATAGGATCACAGAAAGAGGCCATTCAGCCCATTGTGGCCATTCTATCTCTCTGCATAGAGAAAGAGTGATCAGTAGGTACACCATTACTATGGTGAGTAATGTCATTACAACAATATTATTTTCTTCAAAACCCTAAGTTAATTTAGATTAAACTAATCCAATTTAATTTTTGATATTTCTGTGGGCAAAATAAATGTATGATTAGATTGTAATAACATACTTCAGATGCTTGGACCTGATTATCCTGATATTGGTCCTTAATTTCTTATAGCTAACAAAATAGGTTTAATGGGGGACACAAGAGATGGCAGCTGTTGGAATCAGGAGCTACAAGCAATCAGCTGGAGGAACTGGTTGAGCAGCATCTGTGGGGAGTGGGGAGGGGAAATCAGTAAAAATCATAGAGTAATAACCACAGAAATGGGCCCGTCAACCCACTCAACTATGCTGACCAAAATGCCCACCTCAGCTTGTTCCCATTTGCCCTTGTTCAGCCCACATCTTTCAGAACTTCTCCTAACCACAAACCTGTCCAAGTGTGTTTTAAATGTTGCATTTATACCTGCCTCTATCACTTCCTTTTGACAGCTCGTTCCATAAACAAACTTTCCATGATGTTGTCTGTTTAAAATCTTTCCACTCTTACCTTACAGGTATGCCCTCTAGTTTTCAAAGTTCAAAGTAAATTTATTATCCAAGTACATATATGTCATCATACACAACCCTGATATTCTTTCTCTTGTGGAAAACCACAGTAAATACAAAGGAACAATACAGACAAACAACAAAAGAAAAACAACTAACTGTGCAAACACAAAAAGGAAGAGAATTAAAAGTATAATAATAACGATTAATAAACAAGCAATAATATTGAGAATTACGAGATAAAGAGACCTTGAAAGTGAGTCCATAGGTTGTGGGAACAGATGGGTCAAGTGAAACTGAGTGAAGTTATTCCCTCTTGCAAGAACATGATGGTTGAAGGGTAATAACTTTTCCACTGTTTTTGATTCCACGTTCTCTGCGTAAAAGACTGTTTGCATTTATGCTGTCTATACCACCCATCATTTTGCACATCTTGTCATTGCTGATTTACTGGAGTCTGAAATCTCACACTCTTTTGTCAATCAAACTTTATTTAATTGTACAGGAATAAGCAGATGATGGTTCGGGCCAAGACCCTTCTCAACCCGGAACATTGACTGTTTATTGCTGTTCATGGATGCTGAGTTCTTCCAGCACTTCTTGTGTGTTACTCTGGATTTCCAGCATCTGCAGAATCTGTTGTATTTATTTATGTTCACAAAGAAAACAGACTGGCCTTCATCACCAACTGTTCTTGTTTGAACTAAGAAGTGCTATTTTCATACAGAAATTAACTTGTTGGATAC
Source organism: Hemitrygon akajei (assembly GCF_048418815.1). Taxonomy (NCBI): domain Eukaryota; kingdom Metazoa; phylum Chordata; class Chondrichthyes; order Myliobatiformes; family Dasyatidae; genus Hemitrygon; species Hemitrygon akajei. The sequence goes on along the minus strand of NC_133125.1, from coordinate 167,072,608 downwards.
AGATATTGATCTAATTGAAACTGTACTCTACTGAATCCCATCATTTACATATTTAAGTACCAATCATAATACATATTTCAGATGTTAATAACCAATTAAATCAGTTAAAGGCCAATAATACTTGAGAATTAATAAATAAATGTGAAAAATAACCGTCCAGTAGTTAGTGTGTCCTTTATTTACTTGTATCCATTGGTTGCATCTTTATCTTACTCTGTGACCTTGGATTAAACAGAAGGGCTGTACAAAGGAGAGTTGAGCTTTCAAGGACAGTGTTCAGGCTGGGTGACTGCTCCGTGTCTGCACACTGCCCCTGTCTCTTGTCTTACCGAAAAAGGATGGTGTTCTGTTAGCACACCATCTTAACCCTGTCCATACTGCAACGTCCACACCCTCTGACTCCTACGATCCAAGGAATAAGGTTCTGGCCTGGCCCCTACCTCTCCCTGTATCTCGGGTGCTTGAGTCACGGCTACAGTCTCGAAGGTCTTTGCATTCTTTCGGGTCAAAACACATCAGCTTGTCTGTTGCTCCAAAGTCAGGTGAAACTTTGTTTAGATCAGAATCACTTGCTTGGCTGGGATATTAAGCAATGACCTTGAATAATGGGCATTAGCGAGCTTTGGTGGAAACATTTTGTGGTCAGACCATCATTGTTTCAGACAGCACACTGCCTCAGTCTGCACAAAGTTGCAATGAGCAGAAACTATTTTGAAATATTTTTACCACATCCTGCCTCTACTTTATATGTAGGTTAACGTTACTTTTCAATCTTGTCAGATTCAGTAAAGTTCACCTTTCCTTCAGGCGAGGGAAGGGCAGCTTTCCATTGAGAGGTAGCGACTTAAAGCGTAGCTTTACTTGTCACAGGTACATCGAGACTTTGAAACCTGCAGTGAAATGCGTCGTTTGCATCAAGTCAAATCAGCGTAGGTTGTGCTGTGGGCAGATGGCAAGTGTCGCCACGGTTTCAGCGCCTACATCTCACTAACCCAAACCCATGTGTCTTTAGAATGTGGCAGGAAAGTGGTACACCCTGACCAAACTCATGCAGTCACAAAGAGAATGTGCAAATTCTCTATGGACAGTGACAGGAGTCAAACCTCACCTCCCCCCAGTCCTACAGCTGCTGTTGTAAAGTGTTGCAGTAAGGGGTATACATAGGGTAAATAGAGGGGTACAGATTGGGGAAAATGTGGGCTTTTTTCACTGAGGTTGGGTGGGACTACAACTAAATATCACTGATTAAGGGAGAAAGGTGAACAGTTTAAGGGGAACATGAGGGGAAACTTCTTCAGAGGGTCATGAAGGAGTGGAACGAGCTGCTGGTGTCGGTGGTGCACATGAGCTCAATTTCAACATTTAACAGAAGTTTGGATAGGTACATGGATGTGAGGGGTATGGAAGGCTATGGTCCTGGTACAGGTTGATGGTATTAGGCAGTTTAAATGGTTCAGCACAGATTTGATGGGCATTTTTCTGTGCAGTAGCACTCTATGACTCTAACCACTACACTACCATGGCGCCCACACTACAAAATAACAGGAGGAAGACATTTTCTCACTCACACTTATTCCAGTATTCAATTAGGTCATGGCTGATTTTTTATCTCAATGCCAACTTCCTTCTCTAAACTATGGCGCCACACTGCCCCCTCCGCCCCCCCCCCCCCCCCCCCACCGGTAGAGCCACCATCTTGCAGTTCCTGCGATCTGGGTTCAATCCTGATCTCGGTGCTGTGGGTGTGGACCTTATGTCTTAAACCTAGAACATAGAACATAGTACTTTACAGCACATTACAGGCCCTTCGGCCCACAATGTTGTGCCGACCATGTAACCTACTCTAGAGACTGCCTAGAATTTCCATAGAACCATAGAACATTACAGCACAGAAACAGGCCTTTTGGCCCTTCTTGGCTGTGCCAAACCATTTTTCTGCCTAATCCCACTGACCTGCACCTGGACCATATCTCTCCAAACCCCTCTCATCCATGTAGCTGTCCAAGTTTTTCTTAAATGTTAAAAGTGATCCCGCATTTACCACTTCATCCGGCAGCTCATTCCACACTCCCACCACTCTCTGTGTGAAGAAGCCCCCCCCCCATGTTCCTTTTAAACTTTTCCCCCTTCACCTTTAACCCATGTCCTCTGGTTTTTTTCTCCCCTAGCCTCAGTGGAAAAAGCCTGCTTGCATTCACTCTATCTATACCCATCATAATTTTATATACCTCTATCAAGTCGCCCCTCATTCTCCTACGCTCCAGGGAATAAAGTCCTAACCTATTCAACCTTTCTCTGTAGCTCAGTTTCTCAAGTCCCGGCAACATCCTTGTAAACCTTCTCTGCACTCTTTCAACCTTATTAATATCCTTCCTGTACTGCAGTGACCAAAACTGCACACAATACTCCAAATTTGGCCTCACCAATGCCTTATACAACCTCACCATAACATTTCAACTCTTATACTCAATACCTTGATTTATAAAGGCCTATGTACCAAAACCTCTCTTTATTACCCTATCTACCTGTGACACCACTTTTAGGGAATTTTGTATCTGTATTCCTAGATCCCTCTGTTCTACTGCACTCCTCAGTGCCCTACCATTTACCTTTTATGTACCACCTTGGTTTTTCCCTCCAAAGTGCAATACCTCACACTTATCTGTATTAAACTCCATCTGCTATTTTTCAGCCCATTTTTGCAGCTGGTCCAAATCCCTCTGCAAACTTTGAAAACCTTCCTCACTGTCCACTACACCTCCAATCTTTGTATCATCAGCAAATTTGCTGATCCATTTTACCACATTAACATCCAGATCATTGATATAGATGACAAATAACAATGGATCCAGCACTGATCCCTGTGGCACACCACTAGTCACAGGCCTCCACTCAGAGAAGCAATCCTCCACTACCACACTCTGACTTCTCCCATTGAGCCAACGTCTAATCCAATTTACTACCTCACCATGTATACCTAGCATCCGAATCTTCCTAACTAACCTCCCATGCAGGACCTTGTCAAAGGCATTACTGATGTCCATGAGGACAACATCCACTGCCTTCCCTTCATCCACTTTTCTGGTAACCTCCTCAAAAAACTCTAACAGATTTGTTAAACATGACCTACCATGCACAAAGCCGTGTTGACTCTCCCTAATAAGTCCCTGTCTATCTAAATACCTGTAGATCCTATCTCTTAGTACTCCTTCCAATAATTTACCTACTACCGACGTCAAACTCACTGACCTGTAATTTCCTGGATTACTTTTGGAGCCTTTTTCAAACAACGGAACAACGTGAGCTATCCTCCAGTCCTCCGGCATCACTCCCGTGGATACCGACATTTTAAATATATCTGCCAGGGCCCCTGCAATTTCAACACTAGTCTCCTTCAAGGTCCGAGGCAATACCCTGTCAGGTTCTGGGGATTTATCTACTCTGATTTGCCTCAAGATAGCAAACACCTTCTCCTCTTCAATCTGTATAGGTTCCACGACCTCACTACTTGTTTGCCTTATTTCCATTGACTCCATGCCAGTTTCCTTAGTAATTACTGATGCAAAAAACCCATTTAAGATCTCCCCCATTTCTTTTGGTTCCATACATAGCCGACCACTCTGATCTTCAAGAGGACCAATTTTATCCCTTACTATCCTTTTGCTCTTAATATACCTGTAGAAGCTCTTTGAATTATCCTTCACCTTGACTGCCAAAGCTACCTCATGACCTCTTTTAGCCCTTCTGATTTCTTTCTTAAGTATTTTTTGCACTTTTTATACTCCTCAAGTACCTTATTTGCTCCCTGTTTCCTATACATGTCATACATCTCCCTCTCTTCTTTAACAGAGTTCAAATAACTCTAGAGAACCAAGGTTCCTTATTCTTATTCACTTTGCCTTTAATCTTGACAGGAACATACAAACTCTGCACTCTCAAAATTTCTCCTTTGAAGGCCTCCCACTTACCAACAACATCCTTGCCAGATAACAACTTGTCCCAATCCATGCTTTTTAGAGCCTTTTCATTTCTTCAAATTTGGCCTTATTCCAGTTTAGAACCTCAACCCGAGGACCAGATCTGTCTTTATCCATGATCAAGTTGAAACTAATGGTGTTATGATCACTGGAACCAAGTATAGCACTCTATTTTTCCATGTCCATATCTAAGAAGCTCTTAAAAGAGCCTATTGTATCCTCTTCTCCTGAGACCTTGTGGATTTCCAGATGCTTTGGTCCCCCCACCTCACATCCAAAGGACACTGTGGATTGCCCAAGTGTGACTGAATCTGTTGTTGCCGAGAAGATTGCAGAAGTTAAATGTGGGACTGAGCAACATGCACCGGATGCTGGGAGAACCCAGCGGGCCAGGCAGTATGGAGCGGAATAAACAGTCAATGTTTTGGGCTGAGACCCTTCATCAGGACTGGAAAGGAAGCAGGAAGAAGGCAGAATAAGAAGTTGGAGTAGAGGGAAGGCCTCAGCATAAGTGGTTATTCTCCTCCATAGATGCTGCCTGACTTGTTGCATTTCTCCAGCATTTTATATGTGTAGTTGCAACTATAACCCCCAGTTTTAGACACTCCAGGCATGAGAAACATTACATTACAGGCGTGAGAAACATTACACTACAGGTGTGAGAAACTTTACACTACAGGCAGGAGAAAACTTATACGACAGGTGTGAGAAACATTACACTACAGGTGTGAGAAACTTTACACTACAGGCAGGAGAAAACTTATACGACAGGCGTGAGAAACATTACACTACAGGCTTGGGAAACATTATAGATGTAAGGTGTGAGAAACCTTACACTACAGGCTTGAGAAATATTGGAGACACAAGAGGCAGCAGGTGCTTGAGTCTGGATCAGTACGTCAATTGTCGGTGGAGCTCGGGGGGGTAATGCGCAACACATTAGTGTTAACGCTATTGCAGTGCCCGCGACTCAGGTTCAATTCCCGCCGTCATCTGTAAGGTGTTTGTACGTTCTCCTCATGACCGCATGGGATTCCAAAGACATTTAGGTTAGTGTTAGTGAGATGTGGGCCTGCTATGCAGGCTACACATATCGACTTCCTCAAGCACATCCTCAGGCTGTGTTGGTTGTTGGTACATATGATGCACTTCACTCGATGTTTCAATGTTCTGATGTCAAGTAAAGCTAACCTTAATCTTTAATCAACCTCACACCCACCATCTCAAGCCAAGCTGGAGTGTGACACACTTTAATTAGATTCTCCCTCATTCTCCAATATTCAAATGTATGTAGACCTCAAATAAATAGGATGTGTTGAAAGTATAGGCATTATTCTGCTGTGTGTGTCAATTTTGATTCCCGAACGATATACAATACTTTGACCTTCACTTGGAGTACAGCTCTAATTTCTGTCCTGATGCAGATCTATGTCTTAAACTTTGATAGTTCTTCCCCTCCCTCTGCTCTCGATCTGCTGAATTCCTCCAGCAGATTGTCCATTGGTCCAGCTTCCAGTACCTGCAGTCTCTTGTTTCTCCTACTGCCCTAGTCTTCTCAATTATACCCTACGTAATAAAACTATCATTGGAGGGATCAGACAACCATAAGTCATACAGGATGGAAACAGGCCCTCTGGCCTCACTCACTCATACCAACTGAGTTATCCAGAGAGTTAGTTCCATTTGCCCACACTTGACCCATAGCCTCTAAACCCTTTCTATCTATCTAATTATGTAGATGACTTTGAAATGTTGCTAATGCTCAGTTGGCACGGTAACAGAATGTCCAGGGCTCTAGTGACCAGGGTTAATTTTTGTTGCTGTCTCTAAGTAGCTTGCATGATCTCCCTGTGACTGTGTGGGTTTCCTCTGAATTAAGATTAGACAGTCGTGGGCATGCTGTGTTGTCACCAGTAGCAAGGCAGCACTCGTGGGCTAACCCCAGCACATCCTCACACTGTGCTGATTGTTGCTGCAAAGGGCACTTTCACTGTGCATTTTGATGCACACTTGACAACTAAAGTTAATCATTTATCATTAATGTGCCTGCATCAACCACTATTTCTGCCACCTCGTTCCATATACACACCACCCTTTGAGTGAAGAAGCTTTCTCTGACTTCCCATTTAAACATCTTGCTTCCTATCTTAAATCTATGCCCTCTATGAACCACTTCCCTGGGGCTGCTGAAAGCAAATGACAGAGCCAAACAGAACACAAACTGGCCATTAACCAACTTAGCACAACTCACTAACCCCAAATGGTATGTCTTTGGAATGTGGGACATTTGCTTTTCAAAGCCCAAAGTAAATTTTTTATCAAAGTACACATACAACCCTGAGATGTGTTTTCTTGCGAGCATTCTCAGTAAATCCAAGTGTCATCATAGAGTCAATGAAAGACTGCACCCAACAGGACAGACAAAGAACCAAGGTACAAAAGACAACAAATTGTGCACATATAAAGGGAAAACAGTGAAATAATTATAATAATAAATAAACAAACAAATAAATAAATAAATAAGCAATAAATATCGAGAACATGAGATGAAGAGCCCTTGAAAGGGTGTCCATAGGTTATGGAAGCAGTTCAGTGATGGGGTGAGTGAAGTTGAGTGAAGTTATCTCTGTGGGTTCAAGAGCCTGATGGGTTGAGGGGTAACAACTGTTCCTGAAGCTGGTGGTGTGGGTCCCGAGGCTTCTGTACCTTCTTCCTGATGACAGCAGTGAGAAGAGAGCACAACCTGGGTGGCGGGGGTCTCTGATGATGAAAGCTGCTTTTCTGCGACGACGCTCCACGTGACTGTGCTCAGTGGTGAGGAGGGTCTTTCCCATGATGCACCAGGCAGTATCCACTACTTTTTGCAGGATTCTCCATTCAAAGGCATTGGTGTTTCCATACCAAGCCACGATATAACCAGTCAATATACTCTTCTCCACTCAAAGTTTTAGATGTCATGCTGAATCTTCAAAAACTTCTAAGAAAGCAGAGGTGCTGCCAATATCTATACTAATCCAGTTTCTCTGCTTTGGGTCCATAGCCTTCTATGCAATGGCTATGCAAATGCCTATCTAGATGTATCTCAGGACTGAGAGTCATTGAACAGCTTATTGTACATAATTTTATTTTTGAATAAAGTATATTTTGTTTAATAAAAAAAAATCTCCAACGATATACATCAAGTACAGGGGGGCATCCAGCCAGTCATGTCCCTGGCAGTAAAATACACTCAATGGTCATTTTACACCTGCTTGTTAATGCATATATCTAATCAACCAATCGTGTGGCAGCAACTCAATCCATAGAAGTATTTAGAGGTTCAGTTGTTGTTCAGACCAAACAGCAGACTGTGGAAGAAATGTGATCTAAGTGACTTTGACAATTGTCAGTGCCAGGTGGGGTGGTTTGAGCATCTCAGAAACTGCTGATCTACTGGGATTTTCACGCACAACAGTTTGTAGAGTTTACAGGGAATGGTGAGAAAACAAAAAGCATCCAGTGAGTGACATTTCAGTGGGCAAAAACACCTTGTTCATGAGTGAGGTCAGACTGGTTCAAGCTGACAGGGCAGCAACAGTAACTCAAATAACCACGTAGAAACATAGAAAACCTGCAGCACAATACAGGCCCTTCGGCCCACAATGCTGTGCTGAACATGTGCTTACTTTAGAAATTACCTAGAGTTACCCATTGCCCTCTATTTTTCTAAGCTCCATGTAATTATCTAAGAGTCTCTTAAAAGACCCTATTGTATCTGTCTCCACCATCGTTGCTGGCAGACCATTCGACACACTCACCACTCTCTGCATAAAAAACCTACCTGACGTCTCCTCTGTATCTACTTCCAAGCACCTTTAACTGTGCCCTCCATGCTAGCCATTTCATCCCTGGGAAAAAGCCTCTGATTATCCACACGATCAATGCCTCTCATTATCTTATACACCTCTATCAGATCACCTCTCATCCTCCGTTGCTCCAAGGAAAAAAGGCCAAGTTCATTCAACCTATTCTCATAAGGCATGCTCACCAATCCAGGCAACATCCTTGTAAATCTCCTCTGCACCCTTTCTATGGTTTCCACATCCTTCCTGTAGTGAGGTGACCAGAACTGAGCACAGTACTCCAAGTGGTGTCTGACAACGGCCCTATATCGCTGTAACATTACCTCTCGGCTCTTGAACTCAATCCTATTGTTGATGAAGACCAATGCACCGTATGCCTTCTTAACCACAGAGTCAACCTGTGCAGCAGCTTTGAGTGTCCTATGGACTTGGACCCCAAGATCCCTCTGATCCTCCACACCGCAAAGAGTGTTACCATTAATACTATATTCTCTCATCATATTTGACCTATGAAAATGAACCACCTCACACTTATCTAGGTTGAACTCTATCTGTCACTTCTCAGCCCAGCTTTGCATCCTATTGATATTCCGCTGTAAGCTCTGACAGTCCTCCACACTACCACAATCCCCCCAACCTTTGTGTCATCAAACGTGTTATGACATTAGTGTGCTGAAGAGCAGCTCTGAAGGCACAACATGTTGAACCTTGAAGTGAGTGGGATAGAGCACCAGAAGACCTAATAAAGGGGCTACTTTGTGTAGACCTAGTATCAGCCCACCTTGTAACCCTTGTTTCATTGTAGGTCACGATTCTTAATTATACACCCAGGTACCACTCGGACGTGTTACCATCTTCTGTGTCTACCACCCTTCCAGTCACCAACCCCATGTGTGAAAGTAGAGTAACACAGCAGATGCTGGAGGAACTCAGAGTTAAACAGCATCCTATGGATGGAAGGGGACAGTCAATGTTTTGTGTCAGGAACCTGCAACATCTTGTGAAACAAACAAGGCTGAAGTCCAACCTAGAATGCTCTCTAAATCGTAAGAGTCATAGATAGGGTAAATAGTCAGTACTTTTTTTTCATGTGAGGGTAATCAAAAACAAGAGGGCATAAGGTGGGAGGAACACAAGAGATTCTGCAGATGCTGGAAATTCGGAGTACTGTATATAAAATGCTGGAGGAACTCAGTAGGTTAGGTAGCATCTATGAAAGGAATAAAGGGTTGAAATTTCAATCTGAGACTCTTCATCGGGACTGAAAAGCAAGAATAAGGTGGGGGGAGGGGAATGAGTACCGTTTAGAAGGTGATAGGTGAAACCATATGGGGGGGGGAAGGTAAGTTGGTGAGGGGGAGGGGCGAAGTGAGAAGCTGGGAGGTGAAGGGTGGATAGGAGGGGAGAATGGACCATGGGGGATAGGGTCCAGTGTGATAGGAAGGGGAGGAGAAGAGAAGAGGGAAAAAGGGAGCCAGAATAGGGAATAAAAGAAGAGAGAAAGGGATGGGGGAGTTCCTCAAGCATTTTGTGTGCGTTACATAAAATGTTTTAAAGGAACTTAAGTAGAAAGCCTTTGTTCACATGGGATAGTTGATATCACTCTGCCAGAGGAGATAGAACATAGAAGCTACTGAGCTCCCTGTCGGTTGGGGTCGGCCATGGATATTGTGTTGTAGCTGTCTAGGTGATATGTAAGCCAGGACAGTGGCGAGCAAGCCATGCCCATGTGGCAGGCTCCCCCTCTCCATGCAGCTCCCCCCATCCCCTCCATACTCCTCCCCCCGTGAGTGAGTATAGCCTTATGCTTTGCTGTGCTTTGAGATCAGAGTTTCCTTCTCCTAGATGAACTGCCAACCATGGCTGATGAGCCCAACCTGCCTGAAGCAACTACTTTTAAGATGCCAGTAACCCACCTTTGCCCCTTCTCCTGTCAGTAGAAATGGCTCCACCAGGGTTAGTAGCAAAATCACACGTGAAGGTCAGGAGCTGGACTTGGTTGTCAGAGGCTATTTGTGACACACACCATTGGGAACATTTAATAGGTTGTGGGACCTTACTCCTACTACGACCTCTGGCTATGACGGCCTTAAGCAACCAGAACATAGAGATGATTGAATTTTTTTAGAGACATTTAGAGTGGCAGCAGAAAAGGCAAGGCAATGAATGATGCGGACTTAACATGCTTAGTGTAAATGAGCAAACAGACCTTGTGGCCATAAAGGCCTGGTTCTATGATGCATGAATTTATGACTCTATGCAAGGAAATCAATGGCAAGGTCACCAGATGAGTGCAAGTGCAAACTGGTGAAGTAATGCTAATCAGAAAGTGAATTGTTCATTCCTTATTCTGCCTGATCATTATGCAATTCAGTAACAATTTAGTTGGCTCGTAGTTGCCGTCTGAAATGCCCCAGCAAGCCACATCGTTTAAGGGCACCAAGGGACAGGGATAAATGCCAAGAAATTCACAGGTGTGAAAGAGAAAAGAAATAGTGGAAGTAATATCAAGTTAGACATTAGTCCATCTTCTGAATCATTGGCCCTGTTTCTCTTTCCACAGATGCTGTCTGACCTGTTAAGTATTTCCATCATTTTCTGTTTTTATTTCAGCTTTCTAGCATCCGCAGTTTTCTTTTTTAATGCGGAAAATGAACCCCCAATATGTGGATATTGGGTCCACACAGCAGTATGGTGGTAAGCATAACGTTATTACAACACTAGTGACACGTTCAGTTACCACCACTGTCCACATGGAGCTTGTATGTTCTCCCCATGACTGTGATGGGTTTCCTCTGGGTGCTCCGGTTTCCTTCCATATTCATTGATGTACATGTAACAGGTAAATGGGACACATGGGTGCAACTGGTGCAGGCTCATTGCTAGTCAATATGATTTATGTTGGTTCTGAAGTTAATGTATGGATCCATATACTGTACCAGAGACAGAAAAATCAGGCTTACCCCATGCCTTGCTTTCTTGTTCACTCTCATATATTCTGTGGGAAAGATATGATATATTCATTGGTTAAAATGTTTAAATATTGAATACTTTTCAAGGGCTATTAAAAAGTCACAAAATTTATAATATCACCATTTCATTATCAAATGGATTATGATAAGGTCACATAACTATTCGAATGCTTTGGATATTCAACAAAACAGTAATTTTTATATTTTCTTTATTTTTATAGAGAATGGTCAACATTTTATCTTAAGCATTTTATGTTTCAAGCACAGAAATGAATAGACATTAAACATGAGAAAGTCTGCAGATTCTGGAAATTCAAAGCAACACACAACATGCTGGAGGAACTCAGCAGGTCAGGCAGCATTTATGGAAATGAATATAGATAGTTGATGTTTTGGTCTGAGATCCTTCTTAAGGACTGGAAAGGAAGGGGGACAGGAAGGAGGATAAGTAGAAGGTGATAGGTGAAGCCAGGTGGGTGGGAAAGGTAAAGGGCTAGAGAGAAAGGAATCAGACAGGAGAGAAGAGTGGACCATAAGAGAAAGTAAAGGAGGAGGGGACCCACTTTGGAAATTAATATGTTTTAAGCCCTTTCCAAGCTAGGAAGCAAGCGAGGTACACTGCTGCCCTCTTTGATATGTGATACCATTATGCTGACTTTGTGTCATTTTACAAGTTTTAGGAAACACCTTTTCCGAAGTTCCAACACAAGAGATTCTACAGATGCTGGAAGTCCAGAGTAACAGAGCAGGTCAGGCAGAATTGATGTAGAGAAAGCAGTCAATGTTACGTGCTGTGACCATTCATCAGGACCAAGTAACGTTTAAGCAAGTATCGGTCCAGTATTAGCACCTTATGTGAGAGCAAAGCAGGAGGCCAGTTTATTTTATGTGTGGAATCCCTTCTTATCTTCTAAACATTAAGGAGACAGGACAAATCAGTATTGGGGCAAAGCACTGCTATTTCACAGTTCTGCCTGTGTGGAGATGGCATGATAACTCTGTGACCATCATGGGTCACTTCCTGCTTCTCCAGTTTTGCCCCATGTCCCAAAGTCATGGGGGTTTACAAGTTATTTGTGAATTACCCCTAGGAGATATTGGTGGCACAAAAATGAAAGGAAATATGATAAGAGAATAAGCTACTAGCATAATGGAACTCATTGGTTTGCTCTGTCTGGGGTAAGCATCGATCTAAAGGGCTGAAAGGCCTCCTTCTGTGTCCTGTGGATTTTTATAAAATAAACTGGACAGGGGAGGTGCTGCGGATAAGTAGCAACTTTGCTTACTTGACTGTTGATGAAAATTCAGATGCATGCTCAACCAAACCTGCATTGCAAGATGAGGGACACAAAGGGTGGGAATGACTTAAAATTGAGTATAATGCAATTCCTCATTGAGTCATCTACCCCAGGAGGGTTGTGCATGCTAGATCACTTAGGGCTGTTAAGGAGGAAATAAACTCAAGAAAGACTACTTCCTATTCTTTATCTTAAATCAATCACCCTTTCTGGGGTATAGGCCGCTGACAGCAGCTCCCCAGTGTCCTATACCCTGGGCCAATTTTTCACCAGTTTGATAGAAGGCTGATTAGCTCAGTGGCTTCCACAGACTAACGGCTTTCACCACGACTTCATACACCTTCTAGACAAAGATCCTTCCTCCCCCAAGGATGAGGTCTTTGGAGCTTCTGTTGGTGTTTCTCTAGCACTGAGTTTTTATGTGAATGAGGTTACTAGCCCCATGCCCAGTCCCTCCTCCTTCCGCAGCTGGGCTTGGGAGTTAAGAAAGACTGCAGATTCTGTAGATGCTGGAAATCTGGAGCAAAACACACAAAATACTGGAGGAACTCAACGGGTCAGGCAGCATCCATGGAGGAAAATGAATGGCTGATGTCTCAGGCCAAGACACTTCATCAGGACAAAAAGGAAGTAGACATGTTTTGCAAGGCCAGGGAATTGAGGGCAATGAGCATCTGGCAGAGAGGCGGAGATAGGTCTGGGACAGTTCAGGTCAGATAATATTGTGAGGCAGATTGCAGGGGCCGAGACGCCTGCTATCAATCTGCCAAATTCCTGTGTTCCTGAAATGATAGGTTTCAAAATGATGAATCAATATGAATTTTTTTTGACAATTCAGAAGGCTGTTACCTGTTGATTTTTCGGTGACATAATGAACGAATTGTCTGCAGAATTAAAACAAAAATATTATGTTACCAAATAGATTTAAGCAGAAGGCTGCAAGCTCTCATTTCCATTCAATAGGGACCAGATGAAGGCAAACAGATTGGATCATTTAAATTTAGAAGGGACAGATAGAATATGCAAATGAATTAATGTGTTAACTCACCTCTGAAGAGCAACACAAGCTGCAATAGGGAAAAAAGCAAGAAGTGTTAATTGTGGCTTAAACTACATGGATAAAACAGTCTGCAATTTCTAACACCTTGCATTGAACACTTGTTACTGTATTTAATTTGCTGATTTTGTGTGGGTGAAAAAGTATTATTTTAAAAATAGATACAGGCCTTAAACATGTTTAAATAGTGACTTCCATTTATTTAGGCAAACATGGTAGTTGCTAATAACCAATTTTGTCTACGTTGCAATTGCTTCTACTCATTGAAGAATGGATCCATATTTCCTTCCCCAAGTTCTACCACCAGACCCTAATAAACATTTGCTGCTGGTTATAATCTTCTGGTCATTGACTTAATGTCACTGACACTCAAGATAATGAAATAATCAACATTAATTAAAGATTTTTAGTGTTTGTCTGAAAACATCAATGAATATAATCTATTCTATGAAAGTTATACATTCATGATTAAAGGCAATGAACAAAAGGTTTAAATTAGACTACAGGGCTACAAGAACTCCACCAAGGGTGATCCCAAGCCTGGCAATGAAAGAAAGAGGGTTGGGATGGGTTTAGCAACACCATTCTCTAAAACCCAGAACTACAGAAATGTCAACAGGAGCTCCAAAGACCTCATCCCTGGGAGAGGAAGGATCTTTGAAGATGGGTTATACTTGGGGACAATTTGAAAGTTTGGCCCAGGATAGCAGAATTTGGCAAGCTGCTATCAACAGCCTATGCCCCAGTAGGGGTGATGGGTTTAAGGAAGTAAATAATAAGACTAGAAAACATAGCAGAAGACTGAGGCTATTCAGCCCAATAAATTAATATTTATTCCTCAGTCCATGAATAATTAGCCCTTTTGATATTCTCTTGAGAACAATCAGGATGTACAATGGATAATAAAACATATCATAAGTGCTTGGAAATAAGCTTTGATATTTTATAACTGAAACCATATGCATGTGTGTCTTGGGGCAGCATGGTAGTGTAGTGGTTAGCCCAACGCTGTGTAGTAGCAGTGACCTGGGTTTGATTCCAGCCACTGTCTGTAATGCATTTCTTTTTAAAAAAATTTTTAAAATTAGTTTTTCAAAACATTTTACAAAATTAAAAAACCCAAATCCCAATGAGGAGCATTAATACAGTGCAAGATTAAGCATACAATAACAATATGCTACAAAGGAAGAGAATTTAACAAAAAAGCACCTAAATTAAAGACAAGTGAGCTTAGTGTCCTCCCCAAGCCCCACAACACAAGAAAAAAACAACAACAACTCCAGACCAACCACCACACAGTATAAAGAGTATAAGTCCGGACAGTCAAACTCCCAGACTGTGAATACACTTAGTAACAGAGGATAATAATGCCTACTACCAGAAATAAAAAAAAGGGAGCTGAAAGCAAGGGACCGAAAAGAAGAAAAAAAAAACCCTAGTCAAGAGGAAGGTTATGAAAGTACTCGATAAAAGGTCCCCAGACCTTATGGAACTTTAGATCCGAATTAAGAACTGAATAATGAATTTTTTCGAGGTCCAAGCAGGCCATAATGTCGTTAAGCCATTGCGCATGGGTGGGCGGGGCAACATCTCTCCATCTAAGGAGGATCAAGCGTCTCGCCAGGAGAGAGGCAAAGGATAGTATTCGGCATTTGGTCGGACCCAGACATAAATCTGTCTCGCCCCAAAAACCGAACAGAGCAATTAAGGGGTTAGGTTCTAGGTGCTGATTCAGAATACCCGATAATGTAGTGAAGACATCTTTCCAGAATTTCTCCAAGCTAGGACAGAACCAGTACATATGGATGAGAGAGGCCACGCCCCTCTTGCATTTATCACAGAGCAGACTAATGCCAGGGTAGAATCGAGATAGTTTAGATTTAGACATATGGGCTCTATGAACAATCTTAAACTGTAAGAGGCAATGGCGAGCACAAAGGGAGGTTGAGTTAACCGATTTGAGAACTGAGTCCCAGCTCTCCTCAGATAAGGAGATATTTAAATCCTGCTCCCAGGCCATTTTAATTTTATCCACAGGGGCCCGTCGTAAGGCTGCTAGTTTATCTCGGATAATTGAAATTAAACCTTTACCTAGTGGATTAATGGAAAGAAATAGGTCCATAGCATTTTTCGCAGGCATTTCAGGAAAGTTAGAAATTAAAGGAGCAGTAAAGTGTCGGATTTGGAGATATCTGAAAAAGTGAGTGTTGGTTGCAGTTATATACAGGGCTCACAACAGTGGCTGGGAGGTGGACCACAGATTACAACAGGAAATAGAAAAGGTGTGTCAAAAGGGCAACGTTATGGTAGTCATAGGAGATTTTAATATGCAGGTTGATTGGGAAAATCAGGCTGGTAATGGAACTCAAGAGAGAGTGAGTTTGTTGAATGCCTATGAAATGGCTTTTATGGCAGTTTGTTGTTGAGCTAACAAGGGATCAGCTATACTGGATTGGGTGTCACCAGAGGCAACCAGTGAGCTTAAGGTAACAGAAGTTCAACTTGAAATTTAACAGGGAGAAAGTAAAATCTGATGTAGCAGTATTTCAGTGGAGTAAGGGAAATTACAGTGGTATGACCGAGGAGTTGGCCAAAGTAAATTGGAAGGAACTACTGGCAGGGCTCTCAGCAGAGCAGCAATGGCATGCATTTTTGGGAGATTGAGGAAGGTGCATTCCAAAAATGAAGAAATAAATGGTAAAATAGTACAACCATGGCTGACAAGGAAAGTCAAAGCTATTGTAAAAGCAAAAGAAAGGGCATACAACAAAGCAAAAATTAGCTGGAAGATGGAGGATTAGGAAGTTTTTAAAAACCTACTGAGAGCAACTAAAAGAATCATTAGAAGGGAAAAGATGAAATATGAAAGCAAGCCAGCAAATACTATCCAAGGAGATAGTAAATGATTTTCAAGTATGTTAAAAATAAAAGAGAAATAAGAGTGGATTTAGGATTGCTAGAAAATGAGGCAGGAGAAATAATAACGAGGGACAAGGAGATGACTGAAGAACTCAATGAATATTTTGCATCAGTCTTCACTGTGGAAGACACTAGCAATATCCCTGATGTTGTAGTGTGTGAAGGAAGAGAAGTGGGTGCAGTTACTGTTACAAGAGAGAAGGTGCTCAAAAAGTTGAAAGAACGAAAGGTACATACAGTACGTCACCCAGACCAGATGCACTGCACCCTAGGGTTCTGAAAGAGGTAGCATTAGATATAGTGGTGGCATTAGATATGATCTTTTAAAAATTATTCTGGCATGGTGCCAGAGGACTGGAAAATTGCAAATGTCTCTCCACTCTAAGAAAGGAGGAAGGCAGCAGAAAGGACTTTATGATCAGATAGTCTGACCTCAGTGGTTGGGAAGATGTTAGAGTCTATTGTTAAGGATCAGGTGATGGAGTATTTGGTGACACACTGCCCCTTACCTTCCTCCTCATCTGGGGAAGTGCTCTAAGTCATTTCACAGACCCCTCCAACTTTTTTTGTAATATTTGGACGCAGCCCGTTACCTACCTCACATCCGGATACATTGTTTCCAGCCTCTTCGCCACACTTGGACAAATTATTTCTTATTTACACTTTTTACTACATCCCCCATCATTCATTCACTCACATTTGGTCGGCACAGAGCCGCATCTAATATAGCCGCTGCTTCACAGCGCCGGGATCTTGCGTTCAATCCTGAAGTAGAGTGCTATTCGCACGCCCCGAGTTTTGCGCGCTTTCTCTGTCACGGGTTTCCCCCAGGTGCTGCAAATTCCTCCCACATTCCAGGGACATGCAGGTTGACACCTTTATCACCTACAGTAACTTGCTCCACGTGTACAGGTGGCCTCTGGGGAGCTGATGGGAACGTGGGGAGAATATGAAACCTGCGAAATAGGTGCTTGATGGACCGAAAGGGCCAACCAGCCTGTATCCACAGTGTGTCACACAAGGATATTTGAGAAACAACACAGTTTAGAGACAGTAATGAACTTCATTTGGGAGAATAAGCGCTATTCAGACAGATAACAGGCTTGTATTTACACTGGCTGGGATTTTAGCGTCAGTGCAAATTGATTAAAAGTACCTTTAGTGCGCCATCTGAGATGTACAGACACAACAATTAAAGCAGTGACCAGCACTGCTATCACTCCCGCCGACACTCCGATGAAAATAACGTTAATGACATTGCTTTCAGGTGCACCTAAAATAGAAATCAAACAAGCATTAGTCCCTCGGTAGGTGAAGCGTGTTTTACATATTCAATATGTGAGAGATTTGGGTGCCGCTGGCGAGACTCGCAACGTTCTCTTCGCAAATTACTCTTCAACCGGAAAACAATATTTAAGAGGCACTGACGGGTCTACCGTGTTGATATGAGCCTGGTGTCACATACATGCCAGCTCAGCTAAAAAGAAATTTCCCCCATTAACTTTGGAATATTAATGGGATGTGGAGCTTTGGTCTTTAGACCGGCAATGGGCATTGAATCACGGAGGGGCTACGAAGGTAAGAGTAGTCCATTCCTCATACGGTATGTCTTATCTCCTTGAGAAAATGGACGGCTTTGATTAAAGGAACCCGGTTAGTTCCATGGCCGGGTTGTTCGCCTTCACAGTTTATAGCTGTGGATCAGACCTTTGGTAAACAAACCTAGATTACGAACCGAGAAGTTAACCATGTCGCTAACGGTGGATTATTCTCAACTTATTAAAGTCGATATATAACAACATGGGAACAGGTGTGGGCTGCTCACGTCCCTCCACTCCCACACCACAATGTCCTCCCGCATTCAATACGATCTTGGCTTTTGGAACCACGAGGTAAAGTTGCAATTCCGTAAATCCCCGATGAGGAATATTCTGGTTAGTTCTGGTCGCTTCATTATAGGAGGGATGTAGAAGGTTTAGAGAAGGTGCAAAGGAAATTTAACAGAGTGATACCTGAATTAGAGTGTGTGTCCTATGAGGATCGGTTGATCAAGGAGGGGATTTTCTCTTCGGAGAGAAGAACGGCGAGAATTGACTTGATAACGCTATGCAACGTGATATGAGGCATAGATCGAGGTGACAACCAGAAACTTTTCCTCAGGACAGGAATGGCTAATACACGTGAGCATAATTTTGAGGTAATTGGAAAAAAGCACAGAGGGATTTCAGAGGTATTTTTTTTAATACAGACAGTGGTGGGTGCGTGGAACGCGCTGCCGGCTGTAGTAACAGAGGCAGATACATTAGGGGCATTTAAGAAACTCTTAGGTGTATGGATGATAGAAAAATGGAGGACTATGTAGGAGGGAATGGTTAGATTAACATTAGATGAGGTTAAAAAGCCGGCAAAACCTCGCGTGATTTAATTTTCTATGGCAGATCTGCCCGGGGGCTTAATCCCTCCTCTGTCCTAACAAACATTTCTGGATCTGAAACGTTATATCGGTTTCTCTCTCTACGGCTGCTATCTGCACTGCTGCCTTTTCTACTTTTATTTCGCGTTTCAGAAAGAGTGAGAGAAAATTTACATAGATGTTGCCAGGACTTGAGTATCTGAGTTATAGGGGAAGGTTGAATAGGTTAGGACGTTAAAGATAGAGCTCTTAAAGATAGCGGAGTCAAGGGATATGGGGAGAAGGCAAGAACGGGGTACTGATTGTGGATGATCAGCCAAGATCACAGTGAATGGCGGTGCTGGCTCGAAGGGCCGAATGGCCTACTCCTGCATCTATTGTCTATTGTTATTCCCCAGAGCATTGAAGAACGAGGGGAGTTTTGATCGTAGTATACAGAATTATAAGCATTGTTGAGACAGTAAATGCGAACAGACTTTTTCCACTGAGGTTGGGTGAGACTAGAACTGGACGTCAAGGGTGAAGTTGAAATTTTTGAGGGGAACGCGAGAGGCAACTTCTTCACAGTGTAGTGAATGTGTGGAATGGGGTTCGATTTCAATTTTTATCGGACATTTGGGAACATATGAAGGGCTCTGGTACGGAAGCCAGTCGAGGAACTATGCAGAATCCCCTTCCATTTCCCTTTGACCACTGCCCTTTACACATCTAAATGCATTGTTTCCTGCCCCCCCCCCCCCCCCCACACACACATGGACAAGTCGTTTCTTATTTACACTGAACACCTGGACACTTTTTCCATAATACACTCTCTCCCCTCAGTTATTCACTCATTCACTCGCTCACTCGAAGTTAAAAGTTCAAAATATATTTTATTGTCCAAATATGTAACTTTATACATCCTTGAGATTCGTCTTCTTACAGGCAGGCACGAAACAAAGAAACCGAAAAGAATACATTAAAAACAAAATAAGACGGCCAACCAGCCAGAGCGCAGAGGGAAAGAAACAAACCGTGCTACCAATAA
Organism: Hemitrygon akajei; assembly: GCF_048418815.1. Lineage (NCBI taxonomy): Eukaryota > Metazoa > Chordata > Chondrichthyes > Myliobatiformes > Dasyatidae > Hemitrygon > Hemitrygon akajei. The sequence goes on along the minus strand of NC_133125.1, from coordinate 167,053,103 downwards.
AGCAAGCAAACATTCAGCACTGAAGTTCACAACGCCAGGCTTCTCTGCTGCCGATCCAGTCTCAGTCCAGCACAGAGCAGAGCAAACCCTACGGAGCAGCGAGCCGATCCGGCTCGTCTCTCGCCTCCAACCCCAATGGCCATTTCAATCTGGCCCGACGCTTAAATCGTCCGAACCTCGGGACGTTCCTCACCCACGGGCTCGGGCCCCTACTCGACCTTTCCAATTCCGCTTGGCTCTTAAATCGATCAAACGTCGGATCCTTCTGCACCTCGCCTCTCCTCCGCCGCACCAAACTGGTCTGCTCTAGCATCTCCAGCCCCGACATGCTGCTATTGTCCTGCTTCAGCGAGATTCCATCTAGTAGTTCAGCACAAACTAGATGGACGGAACGGCCATCTATTGCTATTTCTGGCGTCATTAAGTCATATAGCACGAAAACAGGCCATTCGGCCCAACCCGTCCGTGTCAACCAAGTCTTCCCGAGCTAGTCCCAGTTACCTGCATTTGCTTTCTATCTCTAAACCCTTGCTAACCACGCACTGTATCCACCTCTACCACTTCCTCTGGCAACCCATCCATGTACCCAGCACCCTCTTGAGAAAAATAAATTGCCTCTCAAATCTCTTGAAATGTTTCCCCTCTTATCTTAAATCCATGTTTTCTAGTTTTAGATTCCTCTATCCTGGGAGAAATGACCTCTTCAACTTGCTACATTTCAAGAAACTCCAGCCTAACCAATTACTCCTGAAAACTCAATACTCCTCCCAGTCCCGATAACATTCTTGTGAACCTTTTCTGTCTGCTTTCCAGTTTAATGGCGTCTATCTTGCAGCGGGACGACCAGAACAGCACACAGTATTGACATGTATTGTTCTGTGAGGTCGATGTCGATGCGATGTTGACAAATATTCCAATGTTTACCATCAATAGCTCCAAAATCTCCCCGAGGAATTCTGCAAGAGGATGGACGAAGCGACCGAGGAGAAAGAGCTGTGACGGGACACGGGATGCGAGTGCTAATGATCCCAATCTACCGACGAACACTGCGTACTGTGTAATACCCGGATGTATTAGAAACATAGAAAACCTACAGCACAATACAGGCCCTTCGGCCCACAAAGTTGGGCCGAACATGTTCCTACCTTAGAAATTACTAGGCTTACCTATAGCCCTCTATTTTACTAAGCTCCATGTACCTATCTAAAAGTCTCTTAAAAGACCCTATCGTATACACCTCGACCACCGTTGCTGGCAGACCATTCTACACACTCACCACTCTCTGAGTAAAAAACTTACCCCTGACATCTCCTCTGTACCTACTCCCCAGCACCTTAAACCTGTGTCCTCTTGTGGCAACCATTTCAGCCCTGGGAAAAAGCCTCTGACTATCCACATGATCAATGCCTCTCATCATCTTGTACACCTCTATCAGGTCACCTCTCATCCTCCTTCGCTCCAAGGAGAAAAGGCCGAGTTCACTCAACCCATTCTCATATGGCATTTATGGCATGCTCCCAGTCCAGGCAACATCCTTGTAAATCTCCTCTGCACCCTTTCTATGGCTTCCACATCCTTCCTGTAGTGAGGCGACCAGAACTGAGCACAGTACTCTAAGTGGGGTCTGACCAGAGCCCTATATAGCTACAACATTACCTCTCAGCTCCTAAACTTAATTCCATGATTGATGAAGGCCAATACACCATACACCTTCTTAACCACAGAGTCAACCTGTGCAGCTGCTTTGAGTGTCCTATGGACTCAGACCCCAAGATCCTTCTGATCCTGCACACTGCCAAGAGTCTTACCATTAATACTATATTCTGCCATCGTATTTGACCTACCAAAATGAACCACTTCACATTCTGGGTTGAACTCCATCTTCCACTTCTCAGCCCAGTTTTGCATCTTATTGATGTCCCGCTGTAACCTCTGACAGCCCTCCAAACTATTCACAACACCTCCAACCTTTGTGTCATCAGAAAACTTACTAACCCATCCCTCCACTTCCTCATCCAGGTCATTTACAAAAATCAGGAACAGCAAGTGTCCCAGAACAGATCCTTGAGGCACTCCACTGGTGACCAACCTCCATGCAGAATACGACCCATCTACCACCATTCTTTGCCTTCTGTGGGCAAGCCAGTTCTGGATCCACAAAGCAATTCCCCTTGGATCCCATGCCTCCTTACTTTCTCAATAAGCCTTTCATGGGGTACCTTATCAAATGCCTTGCTGAAACCCATATACACTACATCTACTGCTCATCCTTCATCAGTGTGTTTAGTCACATTCTCAAAAAATTCATTCAGGCTCGAAAGGCATGACCTGCCTTTGACAAAGCCATGCTGACTACTCCTAATCATATTATACCACACCAAATGTACATAAGTCCTGCCTCTCAGGAACTCCTCCATCAACTTACCAACCACTGAGGTAAGACTCACTGGTCTATAATTTCCTGGGCTATCTCTACTCCCTTTCTTGAAAAAAGGAACAACATCCGCAACCCTCCAATCCTCTGGAACCTCTTCCATCCTCATTGTTGATGCAAAGATCATTGCCAGAGGCTCAGCAATCTCTTCCCTCACTTCCCATGGTAGCCTTTCGTCCAGTCCGGGCGACTTATCCAACTCGATGCTTTCCAAAAGCTCCAGCACATCCTCTTTCTTAATATCTACATACTCAAGCTTTTCAATTTGCTGCAAGTCATCAGTACAATCACCAAGATCCTCTTCCATAGTGAATACTGAAGTAAAGTATTCATTAAGTATCTCTGCTATTTCCTCCGGTTCCATACATACTTTCCCACTGTCACACTAGACTCTCATGTCTTATCCTTTTGCTCTTCACATATTTGTAGAATGCCTTGGGGTTTTCCTTAATCTTGCCCGCCAAGGCCTTCTCATGGCCCCTTCTGGCTCTCCTAATTTCCTTCTTAAGCTCCTTCCTGTTAGCCTTATAATCTTCTAGATCTCTAACATTACCTAACTCTCTGAACTTTTTGTAAGCTTTTTTTTCTTCTTGACTAGATTTATTACAGCCTTTTTACACCACGGTTCCTGTACCCTACCATAACTTCTGTCTCATTGGCACACACCAATGCAGAACTCTACACAAATATCCCCTGAATATTTACCACATCTCTTCCATACTTTTCCCTGAGAACTTCTGTTTCCAATTTAAGCCTCTAATTTCCTGCTTCATAGCCTCATATTTCCCCTTATTCCAGTTAAACGCTTTTCTAACTTGTCTGTTCATATCTCTCTCCAATGCTATTGTAAAGGTGATAGAATTATGATCACTATCTCCAAAATGCTCTCCCACCGAGAGATCTGACAACTGACCAGGTTAATTTCCCAATACCAAATCAAGTACCTCTACTGCCATCTACTGTGCTGATTGTCTTGTCTATTATTTATTGTAATGCCTGCACAGTTTTGTGCACTTTATGCAGTCCTGGGTAGGTCTGTATTTGAGTGTACTGTTTTCTTTTCTTTCTGTGTTGTTTTTCACACAGTTCAGTGTAGTTTTTGTACTGTTTCATGTAGCACCATGGTCCTGATAAACGTTACTCGTTTTTACTGTGTACTGTACCAGCAGTTATGGTCGAAATGACAATAAAAAGTGACTTGACTTGAAGTACATCCTCTCCTCTTGTAGGCTTATCTACATACTGCGTCAAGGAACCTTCCTGAATACACCTAAGAAACTCCACCCCATCTAAACCCTTTGCTCTAGGGAGATGCCAATCGATATTTGAGAAATTAAAATCGCCCATCGCGACAACTCTGTTATTATTACACCTTTCCAGGATCTGTTTCCCTATCTGCTCCTCGATATCCCTGTTACTATTGGGCGGCCTATTAAAAAACACCCAGTAAAGTTATTGACCCATTCCTGTTCCTAACCTACACCCACAGAGACTCCGTAGACAATCTCTCCATGGCGTCCACCTTTTCTGCAGCTGTGACACTATCTCTGATCGATAGTGCCATGCCCCACCTCTTTTGCCTCCTTCCCTGTCCTTTCTGTAACATCTAAAACCCATCACTTGAAGTAACCAATCCTGTCCCTGAGCCATCCAAGTCTCTGTAATGGCCACCACATCATAGCTCCAAGCACTGATCCACGCTCTAAGCTCATCCGCTTTGTTCACAACACTCCTTGCATTAAAATAGACACATCTGAAACCTTTGGTCTGAATGCGTCCCTTCTCTATCACCTGCTTCTTGCACTGTCTACAAGCTTTCTCTATTTGTGAGCTAACCTCCTCTTCCCCAGACTCTTCAGTTTGGTTCCCACCCCCCGCCAATTCTAGTTTAAACTCTCCCCAGTAGCCTTAGCAAGCCTCCCCACCAGGATATTGGTCCCCCTTGGATTGAAGTGTAACCCGTCCTTTTTGTACAGGTCACACCTGTCTCAAAAGAGGTCCCAATGATCCATAAATCTGAATCCCTGCCCCCTGCTCCAATTCCTCAGCCATGCATTTATCCCCACCTCATTTTATTCCTATTCTCACTGTTGCGTGGCATAGGCAGTAATCCCGAGAGAGTGTCGGTGTTCAGTGTAATGGTCTCCCAGTCTGCGTCGGGTTTCACCAATATATAGGTCATGCCAGGAGCACTGGACGCAGTTTATCACTCCAGCCGACTCACAGGTGAAGTGCTGCCTCACCTGGAAGGACTGTCTGGGACCCTGAATGGTGGAGAGGGAGGAAGTGTAAGAGCAGGTGACACAGACTGGGAGACCATTTCACTGAACACTGACGGTGTGTCCACCAGAGAAAGCAGGACCTCCCAGTGGCCACACATTTTAATTCCACGTCCCATTCCCATTCTGATATGTTTATCCATGGCGTCTTCTACTGTCATGATGAAGCCACACTTAGGTTGGAGGAATAACACCTGATATTCTGTCTGATTAGCCTCCAACCTGATGGCATGAACATTGATTTCTCTAACTTCCATTAATGCCCCTCTTCCTCTTCTTACCCCATCCCTTCTTTATTGATTTATTACTCCCCTCTTTTTTCTCTCTCCTTTTTTTTTGCTCTCTGCCCCTCTAACAATCACTCTGCCTGTTCTCCATCTCCCTCTGGTGCTCGCCTCCCCCTTTCTTTCTCCCTAGGCCTCCCGTCCCATGAAGTTTTCCCTTCTCCAGCTGTGTATCCCTTTTGCCAATCAACTTTCCAGCTCTTAGCTTTATCCACCCCCCTCCTGTCTTCTCCTATCATTTTTAATTTCCCATTCCCCCTCCCACTTTCATATTTGTTACTATCTTTTCTTTTAGTTAGTCCTGAAGAAGGGTCTCGGCCCGAAACGCCGACTGTACTTCTTCCTATAGATGCTGCCTGGCCTGCTGCATTCCACCAGCATTTTGTGTGTGTTGCTTGAATTTTCAGCACCTGCAGATTTCCTTGTGTTTGTGACTCTGAAATAAATGATACCTTAGAGAATTCTATTCTAAACTTTATAGTTCTGATTCCCCTAAAGATAATACTGTAATGAATAATTTTTTTAGATCAATTAAATATCTCTGCACTTTCTGCAGGTAATTGTAAACAGATGGATCAACCCATTTCTTATGAGGAAATTGCTGAGGCTATATGTTCATTACAGATGGGGAAGGCTCTGGGTCCAGATGGATTTTCTGGAGAATTTTATAAGGCTTTTTCTTCATTAATTATACCACAGTTACCCTTAGTCTTTTTGGATTCTTTCAAATTGGGTAGCTTGCATCAATCTTTCTATGAAGCTTCTATTTTGCTTATCCTAATGAAGAACAAGCACCCATCTGAATGCTCTTCATATAGCCAATTTCATTACTCAATGTTGATACTAAAATCTTTCTAAAGTTCTGGCTCATAGGATTGAAAATATTCTACCTTCTATTATTTCTGATGATCAGACTGAATTTATTAAAAACCAACATTTCTATTTTAATATACGCCGTGTATTAAATGTCATTTACCCTCCCTCCCAGCAGACATCGGAATGTGTGATATCCTTAGATGCTGAGAAGGCCTCCGATTGGGTTGAATGGAATTATTTATTTAAAACCCTAGAAAAATTTAATTTTGGACCAGATTTTATTCAATGGATTAAATTACTTTATCTATCTCATTCTGCCTGGGTTGTTACTAATTTTCACAATTCCAAACCATTTAAACATCATTGCGGAACTAGACAAGGCTGTCCGTTGTGCCCTTTGCTCTTTGATCTAGCTTTAGATCCCCTTGCCATTGCTTTTTGAGAATCTAATGATATCTGTGGTATTTTAAGGAGAGGTATTACTCAAAAAATTTTGCTAAATGCTGATGATATATTGCTGTTTATCTCTAACGTTGAGACCTCGTTACCTTGTGTACTTACTTTACTCTCCCGTTTTAGCCAGTTTTCAGGATTATAAATTGAACCTATATAAGAGTGAATTATTTCCTTTAAATAATTTGGTATCAATTAATACTAATCTCCCTTTTAAAGTTGTAAGGGTTGAATTTACTTATTTGGGTGTAACAGTCATTAAGAATAACAAACACCTGTTTAAAGAAAACCTTCTTACTTTATTGAATCATGTAAAAAGGGTATCATTAAATTGGTCACCTCTGTCAATATCATTGATTGGACAAATTAATTCTATTAAAATGAATATTCTACCTAAATTTATATATCTTTTTTAGGCTTTACCCGTTTTTATTCCTAAATCCTTTTTTGACCTTTTATCCTCTTATCTATGGAAAAATGAATGTCCTCATTTAAATAAAGTTCATCTTCAAAAATCTAAAAAGTTTGGAGGTTTAGCCTTACTGAATTTTAGGTTTTATTACTGGACATTTAGTATATGATATCTTATGTTTTGGCTATATTATATTAATTGTGTAAACTGTCCGGTATGGGTCTCTTTAGAAGCTATCTCTGTTAATAAATTTCCCATTATTTCTCTTGGATCCTCAATTCCTTTATTTGTAAGTAAACTAACTGATAATTTAATAGTTAAACTTTCTCTGAGAATCAATTTAGAAAACACTTCGGTTTATTGAAATTTTCCCTTTCATGTCCCATTTATTTTGATTTTTTTAAAAAACCCTCCATGACTGATTTAGTTTTTAAAGACTGGGACAGGTTGGGTATTAAATGTTTTTGGGATCTGTTTGTTGGAGGAAACCTTTTTTTCATTTCAGCAATTGTCAGCTAAATATAGCTTAGACAAAACTCACTTTTTTTAGATATTTACAAATCAGAGACTTTTTATGATCTCAGTTATGCACATTTCCTATAAGCTCAGATAAGAACTTACTATATGTAATTTTTAATTTGACACCTTTTCATAATGGTTCGGTATCTAATATTTATGATACATTACTGGAGACGTGGAATGTTGCTTCAGACAAAAGTAAGAATCTCTAGGAACAAGATTTACAGACATCAATACCTGAGGGAACTTGGACTGAAGATTTTAAACTAGTTAATACTTCATCACTATGTGCTCATCATTCCCTCATACAATTTAAGGTGGTTCATATTCATATGACTAAGGATAAGCTATCTCATTTTTAATCGGATATATCTGCCTATTGTGACAGATGTAATAATAGAGAATCTTCATTAATTCACATGTTTTGGACTTGTCCGAATCTTGAA